>NC_061810.1:41504448-41819916 GCF_021462225.1 Girardinichthys multiradiatus
CTAGTGGAGAGTCTTCCTCTGGCTTCACCAGCCAGGAGAGCACAATGGAGCGCTGCAAAACAGGTACACCTACTTCGAAAGCAAATGTAAAGTTTTTATTTAAGTTCTTTGTTATTCATACCGCTGTGCAACTCCTGCTAAAAAAATCCAGCCTTCTGTTCTTAGAGACATGGGAGGGTTATCATGTAATCCTGAGGTGAGGGGATTGTTCCAGACTGGATTTAAAACGCCCCATAGCTCTATTTTCCACCGAAGGAGATTGTTGAGTTTTATTGAGAACAAGATTGAAGTCATGTTGTTTAGACCTAACAACACCAGCAGGATCTCCTGCATTGACCTTTCCTTTCTTGCCTTAAAAAAATAGGTCATCGCTAATTTTGGCGTGCAAATTGATCCTACAACCAAACTTGATAGTTATGTTAACACAGTGGTAAAATCTTGCTGTTGTACTACTTGGGGTAGTATAAAAATAAGCCCCTTTCTGTCAAAAATCATCCATGAGACATTAACGCCTCATCCTGACCGCTAAACTGCACTTTCTGGAATCAGTCAGGCTTCTGTTGGATGCTGGCAGCTGGTTAAAAATGCCACAGGTCGAGTTTTAGGAGGTACAAGCAAACAACAGCAAATTCCACTCATTTTGGCTCCTTGTTTTATTTATGAATTCCTTTTAAAATTATTTTACTTGATCTTAAGTCTCTCTCAGGCCAGTAGATGAGATACTTGTAACTCAGAGGTGATACTTTTTCTGTTAAGCTGCAAAACTGTAAAAAGCTTGATCTCACATGAGGGCAAGCATGGTCTTTAAATCTTGTTTAAAAACACTTTTGGCTTTTGATACATTGAGGTCTGTGACCTCAGTTTTATTTAATATTAGTTTAACTTGTCTTTTACTCATTTCCGAACTTTTCCGGCTTGCCATTGTTTGTCTTTTATTTTTCGGTTTCATTTTGTCAGCCTTACTGTTTTTAAGGTGCTTTATATATAGAATATAGTATAGAATATAAGTAGAATGTTATTGTTAGACATGTATTTCAGTTTGTCTTTAGTTACAGCTACTGCTCCAAGCAGTGTCTTTATTGGGGGAGAACAAAGTACACTAATCAGAACTCACAGGCATCCTGCAGCATAGAGTTTAGTTACTAAATAAACTTTTCCTATGCACATCAACAGTAAAGAAATGGCTTCTTCACCTAAAACCTCCATATTGTTTTTAATACATTTGTTTAATGAGTTTAAAGATTGATTGCATGCAGCGTTATAGGTTGAGACTTCTCAGATTGCTTTCTGAATTTGCGCTGTAGAACTGGGATATGAGGTTTTGAGTTATCTTGTGCAGGGGGAGTTCCGTGTTTAAATGTGCGATAAGTATTTAATCCTCTTTATCAACCATTGGCGTTCAGTGTAATTTATTTAATCCTCTATGTGCGTGTTTTCTGTTAGAGCCCCTCTGGCATGTCCCAGCATCATCGTCTCGAGGACCAGGTGGCGGAGGGGGGCAAAGGAGAATAACCAGACAGGATGTCCCGGCCAAAGACTCTCCAAACAGACACTCAAAGGTCAGACTCCTCATCAGCTGGTTTCATTTGTTCATCTGTTGCCTTCCTGGCCTCCTTTGCTGACTGAGTTTGCCTGTCTGTGTTCCTGGCGTGCTCCACAGGGTGAGGCTCAGTACTCCAGCCACTCCAGCAGCAATACGTTGTCCAGTAACGCGTCCAGCAGCCACAGCGATGAACGCTGCTTTGACGGTGGACCTGGAGGAGAGCGGGTAGGCGGCGGATTTCTTGGTGACCCGGCCGAACCTGACCCCGACCTTCTTCACAAAGGGGGCTCCAATGACAGCGGCATTGAGGCCTCCACACACTACAACCACACTCACCGTGGAAACAAGACCAGCAACCAGCCCCATAAACCCATGCACCCCTCCGCGACCTACAGCGGCTTTCCAGAGCTGTCAATGGGAAGGAGCAGCAACGGGGGAGAGTCGAAGAGACGAGAGTCTTCACCCATTATCCCAGCCGATCAGAACAAAGGGTACATATCGAAGACGTTCCCACTTCCCGGCTCTAGTGCTGAAAAAATGGATGCTTTCAAATCCCGGTAAGAGTCAGGCTCTCATTTTAAATACTGAAAACTGTCTATAGCACTGTTAGTCAGTCATCCTTCCTTCAGCATTTCCATTGCATTTAGATGAGCTGTGTGAAAACTACAGCAGCATAATCCTTGTAAAACGTACAGATGATCATGAGATCTGTTGCATTAGCGATGTTACTGCGAGCCTGACATAAACCGTTACAGTCATTTAACACACACACACACTTGGTTCTGGATTAAAGCAATCATTATTTAAAACCAGAGGGTCACCAACTCTAAATCTGCAGCTCCTGACCATTACAGCATATTTTAATAACAGCTTTTCTTCTTTTTTTGTCATTTAAAAATAAAAAACGTCTAAATAATTTCAAGGATAGTTAGTTATTTTCTCTTTTCTTCTACCAATGCTTTTCACTTCTTCGTAAAACGTGAAGACAGTCTCTTTCCATTCTTTATGTATCTTAAAAAAAAAAAAAAACATCTTTATCAGCTCTTTAATTGAGTTAAATACCACACAGATGGTCAATAGATTTGACAGTTTCTATCTATATGAAAGATAAATACGGTCTTATTTACTGGACAGAAAGTAAAACCTTATTGTAGAGAAGCAGTTATGATGATGAAGGGATGCAGAGATAAAATGTTGAACTGTTGTTGCAGATTTTGGCAGATTCTTATTTGTCCTTGAAATCATATAAGAAAATATAATAACCCCAATGACAATGTTTTTTCAGGCCCTCTGCCAAAATTGGTCCTTTATTTTTAATATTAGGAGCCGAGGCAAAGTCTCGTAGAGCAGTCACTTTAAAACGAGCCTTTCATTTTAAAACACAGACAAATTAATCTAGCATTATATCTTATAGCATTGAAATAAAAAAAACTGCAGTTTCCATGTGTTAAATCTAGAGAACATAGATCCTTTCTTTGACCCCAAAAACCCGTTCAAATCCATCATATTCCCCTGACAAACAGGTTGAATGCACAAACAGATGATTTCTTATTAGACTTATTAAATCTTATTAGAACATGAGGTCATTATAATTCAGCCTTCGTGATGCCAGCTGAAAATCCTGCTCACTCTCATTCTCTGGAAGCTTCAATAATCTGCAGACATGTCTGCAGGTCACAGACAATACAGTTTCCTTTAAAACAGCTTCTTATGCTTCCTCTGATTTCATTTTTAAACACCTTTCTGACACTGAAAATGTGTTCTTCAGTACAATTTCCACACCAAATATAGCTACTTCCTTTAAAGAAACTCAAAAAATATTTCAAAGACATTTTCATCCATTCTACGTTTGGTTTTTGTTATTGTTGCATGTTTTGCCAACATTACTGTTTCTGACCATGTTAAGCATCACCATTAGCAATAGTAAGTGTTACCTGTCTGTCTTCAAAGGTCCTTCACCCCGCAGGGCTACAAGACGCCAACAGCAGAGAAGGCACGACCTGTTCGAGCCTCTACGGCGATGCCAACCTCGGCTCAGATGGGCCCCGCTTCTTTATCAAGCTCCGCCCCCAAGGCGTTTTACAGGAAGAGCAAACCGAGCAGTCATCAGACAGAAGAGACCAGCACATCTTCTTCAGACACGACCACGGCTTCCAGTTCTGACAGCAACAACAAGAAGTAAGATCAACTCTGTGAACTCTGGCTTTAAAAAAAAAATCTCTTCAGAACTGTTTGCATGAAACTTCAACTTTAAACAAGAGCTTTTCCTCACTTTTACTCTGCAAGCTTTTAGGTCTGGTCAATAGTCACGTTTTCCTGTGGTGAGATGCTTCAAGGTGCTTTCATTTATATAGAAAAACAAGATATCCTTCGCCTTTATTTCAGCAGGCAGGTGGATACAAATTCAAAGAACGTGTTTGGGCAACCTCGGCTCCGAGCATCGCTGAGAGACCTCCGATCTCCACGTCGGACATACAAGAGCACCATCGAGGACGACCTGAAGAAACTTATCATCATGGACAACCCCGGTGAGATGCAGCCATCTGATCCGGTAAGAAGCACACTTCAACGCTACACTTGTGTCTTGCCTTCTGCTACATGTCTGACCTCTGTGACTCTTCTTCCTCCAGTCTCCCAGACACACGCTGCAGCGCACATTTTCAGACGAGTCCCTCTGCAGCGGGCGCAGAGAGGCCGCCTTCGCCTGCTCTGAGAGCCAAACCAACCCCGGTGACGTACTGTTCACCTGTACGCTGCCCACACGCAAACACTCGAGCTCCATTAACAACTCCAACCACTCACATAGTAAAAAGAGTGAGTTTAATAACTGATCACACCTTCTGCCAGGGTTTGCTTTCTTCCTGTAGCTCATTGGCTACTCTTTCCTGCTCTCCTCAGTGCCGCTGTCTGCGTCAGAGTTGTCCCTGATGGAAATGAGAGACAAAGTTCCTCCCCTGAGGAGACTCGACCCGGGGCTGATGCCGCTCCCTGACACTGCCAGTGGACTGGAGTGGTCCAGCCTGGTCAATGCTGCAAAAGCCTTTGAAGGTGAGAAAGGGGGCTTGACCTTTTTCACATGTTGTCACATTGCAACCACAAGCTTCAATGCATTGAATGGAAAATAGCTCCTAACTGTGAAGTGGAAGGAAAACGATGTATGGTTTTGCACACGTGAAATCTGAAAAGTGGGACATGCATTTATATTCAGACCCCTTTAGTCTGATACCCTTAAATAGAATCAATTATCAGTAAATTATCAGTAGGCTCCACTGGTGTGAACATCTAAACAACATCATGAAGACCAAGGAACACAGCAGAAAGGTCAGGGAGAACTTTAAAATTGGATTACGTTTAAAAACAATATCCTGACAGCTCTGCACAGTTCATCGCCTGAAAATGCAAAGAGGCTGGCAGAAGTGCAAGGCTAACAAGAAATAACCTCCAACTAAACTGACAGGCTGGGCACGGACAACATTGATGAGAGAAGAGGCCAAGAGACCAGTGGTAACTCTGGAGGAGCAGTAGAGGTCAACAGCTCAGGTGGGAGAATCTGAGTGGCAAAAGAAAGCCAAAAGATTTTTGTTGATTTTTTTTGTTTGCAGTTGGCTACAAGTCATGAAGAGGGAACAGCAAACGTTGAAGCAAGTTCTCTGGCCAGATGTTTAACCTTGCATGTAAAACACTAACATTCTCCAGAGTATGCCAGTGACAAATTGTGGCAGCGTCATGCTGTGGCATAAGATGGTTTAAGCTAAATCCAGGGCAGTGCTGGAAGAAAGCCTGAGGCTGCGAAAGACTTGAGACTGGGGTGGAGGTCCACCTTCCAGCAGGACAGTGCAGTAGGGTGGTTCAGGTCAAGGCATATTCATGTGTGGAGTGGCCCTTTCAACATCCAGACCAAAAAAAAATGGTGTTCACAGATGCTCTTCATCCATTCTGACTGAACTTGAGCTGTTACCTAAGAATAATGAGCAGAAATTTCAATCTCTGGATGAGCAAAACTTGGAAAGACATGCCACCAAAGACCTGCAGCTGTGACCACAGCAAAAGGTGGTTCTACAAAGAGTTGGCTCAGGGGGGCTGAATTCAAATGCATGCAACAATATTGTGATTTTTGTTTGTAAAAAAAAGTTGAAAACCATGTGTCCTTTAATCTTTCTCCTCACAGTTATGCACTACTTGTGGCGTTGGTCTAGCACATATAATCCCAATAAAATATATTAAAATTTGTGGTTGTAACGTGACAAAATGTGAAGTATGAATAATTTCAGAAGGCACTGTGAAGCATCTGTGAGGAAATACCCCTGGGAAAAAGATGAGGTCCAGGCATTCATCCTCATCTCTGCTTCCCAGTCCCTGGTTCTGTTCTTGGTCGGCCTGCTCTCCCTCGAGAGCCACAAAACCCAACCAACAACAAGAAAACGCTTAATCCTTACCTGCTGTCAGCTCCACCTATGAAGATCACTGTGTCTTACCTCTGTGTAAAAAAAAAAGACCCTTTCATGGAGCGTTTTGAACACGTGATCACATTTCTCTGCTGTTGTTTTCAGTTATCTGTGTCATTTAAACAGTTTTTGTCTTTTTAACCGTCTTTTATTTTTATTCTCTATCACTGAGAGAATGCTCTGATTTTTATCTGTGAAAGATGCTTTATAAATAAAATCTCCTGTCTTATTGCAGCACAAAGAGCGGTTTCCCTCTTCTCTCTGACCGAGCCGCAGCTTGGAGGTCCAGAAATGAGGCCGGCTGCCAGTCCAGTTCAGTTTACCACTCCTCAGACACCACGGACCACACCAACGTTCAGTGGGTGGGTCTGCCAAAGCGATCAGCACACTCACTCAATTGTCATGTCTTCTATTGGTTTGTAGGCCATGTTTTAGTGCTGTCACCTTGTGGTTTATTTTATCACTGGATTTTGAAGCGACAGCCAGGCTTTTTACCCATTATATTCTCATTTGTAAAGACTGTGTTGTAGAAACAACTTCAGCTTCTCGTGCATTTGTCCTTCTAATGAGCTGCAGATATAGGGAGGTTTCAGTTAGCTTTCTAGGAAGTTCACCTACCAGGAAAACATTTCATTCCTGATTAACAGTAATGTTAGGATCAGAGGGTGCATTTGACTGAATCTGACACTAACATTTACTGTGTGTGTTTCCAGAGATGAGGCGTCCAATGATTTGTCGGGTCGGCTCAACCAACTTGAAGTGATGCTAAAACAACTGAACAATGATCTAGAGAAGGTAAGACTTGAAAATATTCTACAGTTTTCAAACCAGTTGATGATAGTAGTGTTACACGCAAACCCTCAAATGATTTTCTGGATATTATTGCACGTTGCAAAAGGATTGATACCTTTTGAACTTTTACAGGTTTTGTAACCGTTCAGCCACAAACTTCAGTGTCTTTATTGTGATTTTATAATAGACCAACACAAAGTTGTGTATAACTGAAGTGGAAGGAAAATTATACATGCTATCGTTTTAGTATGCGAAAAGTGTCACTTTCATTTGTTTTTACCCTAAGAACTCTAAATTAAACCTAGTGGCTGCAGAAATCACCTACTTGGTAAATAAAATCCACCTGTGTGTAATTTATTCTCAGTATAAATCCGTGCAAGCCTCAGATGGTCTGTTAGAGAACATTAGAGAACAAACAGCATCATGAAGACCAAGGAACACAGCAGACAGGTCAAGGAAGAAGTTGTGGAGATATTTAAAACAAGGTTATGTTAATAAACAATATACTAACAGAGCACAGTTTAATCCATCTTGTAAAAATGGAAAGCTAAAGGCAGAATTGCAAACCTACCAACACGTGGCTGTCCACCTAATCTGACCGGTTGGGCAGAGAATCCACAGCTCAGGTGGAAGAATCTGGTGACAGGACAACTAGTTGTGTACAAATCTGGGCTTCATGTGGCAAGAAGAAGAAAAAACATTGTTGAAAGAAGGATATCAGAAGTCCCATTTGTGGTTTGCCACAAGCCATGGTGGTGACACAGCAAACATGTAGAAGAAGTGTTGTGGTCAGATAAGACTTGGAACGTTTTGGTCTGCACGCAAAACACTAACACCATATGTAACCCCAAACAGACTGTGTCCATTGTGAAACACGGTGGTGGCAGCATTAGGCTGTGGGATGCTTTTCTTTGGCAGGAACAGGAAACTGGTCAGCACTGATGAGAAGATTAATGAAACTCAATAAAGGGCAGTCCTGGAGGAAATCCTGTTGGAGGCTGCAGGAGCCCTGAGACTGAGGTGGAAGGTCACCTTCCAGCAGGACAGCAACCCTAAACATTCAGCCAGAGCTTCAATTAGAATGGCCCAGTCAAAGTCCAGACCTAAATTCAATTAAGGGTCTATGGCGAGATGTTAAATTGATGCTCAGAGATGCTCTCCACTCAGTCTGACTAAGCTAATATATTACAAAGAATTGTGGATAAAGATTTCTGTCTCTATATGTACAAATCTGGTGGAAACACACCCCAAAAGACTTGCAGCTGTATTTACCGTGAAAATGTGGTTCTACAAGCTATTGGCTCAGCAGAGTTCAATACAAATTTATTTTTAATTCATTAAAAACAAATAATACATTTCTTTTCACTTTGCAACTGTGCCCTCTTTTCAGAGGGTCTTTATGCTAGACTAACACATAGTTTACCACAACAGTACACTGAAGTTTGTGGTGGTAATGGGACACAATTAAAAAGTTTAAGATGTATGAATACTTCTGCAAGGCTCTGTGTTCCTCAGCAGGAGAGTCATTTCCCAGTTTTTTGATTTCCAGGAGAAGCAGGATAAAGTCGTCCTGCTGGCAGAGATGGCAAACCTGAGACAAAATAACCAGCGGCTGCAGGAAGAGAGTCAAACAGCCAGCGAGCAGCTGCGCAAGTTCAACACTATTTTCACCAACCTCAAGACCGGAAGTGACCACGAGGCATAGCCTGTGATGCAGGACGCCAGCTCCCACAGGGAGTAATGGACCAGAACCAGACTGGGGGGTTCAAACTATGAAACATATTTAACTACCCAGTGGACTGCCTTAAAACAGAGACAGTGACAACAGACCACCTGGACTGTAACATACAGCTCTCCCAGAGAGGATGTGTCTGCACCTGTGTGCGCTCTGAGCCCGTTTATTTTTCTAAACTGAAGTGAAAACATCTCATTGGACTCGTGATGCTACTATGCTGGAGGAGTAACCAGGAGAGGAGGTCCTGACTGTTTAAGAGAACACTACATCACCTGGAGAGGCCTAATACTGTTTCTGCAGCAAATCAGCCAAAAAAAAAGAGAGTGCATTTCCCAGAATGCACTGCACGCTGTGGAAGCTCTTCAGATATGAACATATAGATGCCTGTGTGGTACGAATATCATGCATCAATATCATCAACGTCACACTAACCTGCTAAAGTGAGAGGTGTGTGGTGGTAGGAAACTCCTTAAAGGCACTACAGTGTCTGCTTGATGCACCCGGCATTCAAGTCCTTTAGAGAGAGAGAGAGTGTGTGTGTACGTGTGTGTGTGTGTGTGTACGTGTGTGAGAAAACAAACTTGTTTACTGTAACATGAACCTTTCAGGCTCTGTTCTCTAACATGGATGAACTGTGGCTCTCAGATGTGAAACAAGCCATTGTTGCTCTGATCTGAGAAGATGTCATGAAACTAAAACTCAGTGAGACAATAACGTCATATCTTCTAGTTTGGACCTGACTCCCTGTTTTAGCAGCACCAGACGATCATCTCAGACCCAAACGTTCTGGATCTTTGTTTTAACCTCAGTTACTACAGTGTGTCTTTTAAAGAACAGTGATGGCGTTTTGGAGTCCTGCATGTATAGTGTTGCAAAAGACCAAAAGTTTTAGTATTTTATAAGAAGGATAAGTTTACCAGGAAATATTTCACTAACTTTTAGATCAACCTTCAGTTTTCAAGCCTGTAAATGTTGTTTAAGGGCTTAAAAACAGTCCTAAACAACATTTTTAAGGTCAAAGCTCCGTCTGGCTTCTCAGGAGACTAAATGAGCCCAATCCCTCAAAATGCCAGCCTGTCCCTTTAACTTAAATCAGTATGAACCTGAACTGGAATTCACTGAACAACACTGTGTGTGAGCGTGTGTTAACATGGGCATCTCAGTAAATAAAAACCTCAAAAAGTGTTTGTTATATAGATTTAATACTCAGTGATAGAATATTTTGCTGATAGATTTCATGTATGAAACTTGCAGCTAATAAAAACTTAAGTCCGTAAAAGTCAGAAAATTCAAAAATTACAACAAAATAGACTAAAGACAAATAATTTTCATTCAGAAATGTTTTGTCATGGCCACACAATCATGGGGATGACTGCTGGCTTGACTGTTAACTAGCAGACAGTCTTCTGCACCCTCCACAAGCATATTAATGGAACGTTAAGTGGAAGGAAAACGTGTGGAGGATATAGGTGCACAAGAAAAACTTTGAGTTTCACTTTTTGAATTGGATTGCTGTAATAAACTACATTTTTCAATGATATTCTAACTTACTGAAATGCCTTGTTTGGTGTGTGTGTGTGTGTGTGTGTGTCCCGATATGCTATAATGAACCCAAAAAACTATTTATACAACTAGCTTCCCTAATTATGTTGTCTACTATAGCTATTTTCCTACAGAAAGTGTCTTTTTAGGACCCTGGATCTGAGATATTTCTGATAAAAACTTCTTTAGTGAACTTTCCAACCCTCTCAGGTTCTGTGATGCTGTTAAGCGCAGCATCTTCACCATCAGAGATGTTGTGCTGCTGTTTATACTCTCTTCGACGTCCCTTTAATGTTTCTGGTTCGAAGGACTTTTTAAAGATGACGTTGGACCCAGTTTGTTTGCATGTAATCTACAAATTTAAGGGCAAATACGGACTTTTCGACCCGATCTTGTTTATCAACGGCTTACTAATTATTCTCCATGAGATGACTAAGTGCAAACGCTGTGATATTTTAGTTTGTTTCCAATTTTTTATGCTCTCTCGCTGTTAAAACATAACTTGAAATTAGGCATTTCTTCTGCTTGTCTGTGGATAGAAATGCAGCTTGAGCTTTGATGTCACTGATTCTCTCGGATCCTCTGAGATATTCCTCAACTCTAGGTTTAGATTTGACACTTCGACCAACCAGGAAGCAGCTTCAGCCCTCGTGTTTGTAGTGAAGGACACCATCCTGTAGAAAACGTTCTTCCACCCAGCTTTGCAGGTGTTGCTCGAACTTTAGTCTTAATTTCCTGTTTGCTTTTGTGAAAGGGTTGCGGTTTCTTATTTTCTATATATATTAAATATAAATCGGGCTATGAATAATTTTAAGCTATTTAAAGCATACACAACCCCCCTGATGAACAAGTCAGTCATGCATTATTATTGGTAATTTTGTTTAATTGTTAAATATTTTTGTAATTTATTTTTTAACCCATTGACCACCGTTGCAGAGTAGTAAGAGAAGGTACTGTGTTTTAATCGTGATGTTTTACCTCTGATTTCTCTGTGCATCAGGGGTACGTTCAGAAAAAACAAAGCGTTCTGGATTTATTTGGGTTGTAATAACTTGTACATTTGAAAGTGTAAATTATGTTTCCATTATTTTATAAAAAAAATATTAAAAATAACTATGAACACTTGTTTTTTTTTCTCAAATTTTTCCTTTTGATGCAAAATATCTGAAAATGCTTATTTAATCCTGTTAATATACATCTTAGTTTTCTCCCAAGTTTGAATAAATTGCTTCCTTTGCATTTTTCATTTGAAAATCCTGTATTATTTTAAACTCAGATCTTCAGATGTCGAGGTTAAATATCCTGCTTGCAGTGGAAGAGATTTGTATAAACAAACTGCAGAAATTGTCTGAGCAGAAAGAACTGAAGCCCTCGCAGAGCCACAGGCTGATGTTCCAATTCATGCAAAAGGAGCCCCAACCAAGCGGGTTTCTCCACTAAAACCCCTTATGTAATGTTCTGATATTCTCATCCATCAAGACATGCCTGCTTGCAGCCTAACAGGGCTTTGATTGGAGTAACTGCCTTCTGGAAGTCTGGATTTTCTTTTTTCCTAGAAGTTCGCCCCATATTTACCCAGACCTATAAAAATAGTGTTAGTGGCGGTGAAGGCCTTCGACTCAAAGCTTGATGTTTAAAATCACTCCTCAGCGTGTCCTTCAGCTCTGCAGAGGCTTGGTAACAAGTTATTGAGAAAGGATGCATCTAAAAGCTCTGGAGGACTGGAGTTACTTTACTGTTTGTATCCAGTCATGCAGTGACAGGAAGCATTCAGTGTTAAGATGCAAAATAAAACCAGTTACATTTTGTTTTATTGCAAATTTATTTCCATTTCAAACAAAATTCTTTTTTTTTCCCACTGCAGTAAACATAGTTGATAAAATTAATCCTATAAACGTTAGGAAACATCAGAAATCCACCTAGGTGAAAGAACAAGTATGAAGAGCTAAGAGGAGCATTTCTAACATGAGGCACAGCTTCAAGTCTCAGCAGGTGTGCCTACAGGACAGAGGAGCGCCCTAAGATCCACACATGAGGCACTCGTCTCTGTTCTCCAGAGAGCAAACCATGGCGGCTTTGTTCCTGTCCTTGATCTCCTGCTCCAAGACCCTGCTCTGCTGACCCTCCTTCAGCTTCTCCTTGTTCAGGGTGAACTGGATGGGGTTGGCGGCGGGCTTCGTCCTCAGGTAGTACATTCCCGTCTTTAAACCCTGTCAGGAAAAAGCCGGGTAAATTCAGACTTAAATACAGTCCAAGATATTCTCATACACTATAGAAAACCACCATTTTCCCCCTCGGAACTTTAAATCAGACTAAACTTTTCTTTAAAATGTCTATTTTTTTAAAATTCCTGAATAATTGAGAAACAGACTCAACTTTCCTTGAACTAAGAAGTTTACACTGATTTTCTTTCTCTTTGGTAGAACTGCATTTTAAACTCTGGCTTGCATATCCTGCCACAAGCTTCTTGTGTAGTTTGCTGGAAATTTGTCCCATTCCTCGTGACAGAACTGGTGAAACCGGGTCAGGTTTGTCAGCTGCCTTGCTTTGACATTTAGCTTTTCAGCTCTGGCTATTTGTGCCCGAGCTCAAACTTCCTGGCTGATGTCATTAAATGCTTCAATATTTCTATATCGTGTTCTTTCTTCCTGATGCCTCTGCAGCGAAACGACCACTAAACATGATGCTGCCACCTCCGTACTTCACAGCTGGGATGTGTTCTCAGACTTGTTTGAACAGATGAACTTGGCACCTTGAGGCATCTGGAGCTTGTACCCAAGGATGAAAAAGGATGTCAAATGGGAAGCGGTGTGTTTGGAGGTGTTACCATAAAAATACATCCCCAGGTGTGCCTCCATTTAACTCAAATGTTGAGAACTGACCTATTGGAAGCTCACTAAGCCATGACATCATCATCATCTGGGCTTTCCCAGTAAACATTTTTCCCTAAAACAGGAAATGTTTAGTCTGATTTACTGTTTGAAACAAAGTTCTGTGTATTTTCATCTAATTTGTGTAAACATCTGGTTTTAACTGTAACGTCTCTCTGGCTTCTTTGGGACTTGCCTGCTTCCAGCCGTAGAAGTGCATGCTGGTCAGTTTCCCGTAGTTCGGCTCTGCGATGTGGATGTTCAGAGACTGGCTCTGATCGATGAAGGCACCGCGGTCTGCAGCCATCTTCAGGATGGTCTTTTGGGAGATTTCCCAAACGGTCTTATACAGCTGCTTCAGATCATCTGGAATCTCACTGATGTCCTGTCAAAATAAAACACCAAACGTCTTAGTAACTGCAGGTGAAAGGGGTTCGTTCCTGGGTTGCATTTCATTAGCGTGAACCGACACCTGAATGGATCCGTTGCTTGCGATCAGCTTGTTCTTCATCTCCTCGTTCCACAGCCCCTGCTCCGTCAGATCCTTCAGAAGGTGAGGGTTCACAATCTGGAACTCTCCGGAGAGGACCCTGCGGGTGTAGATGTTGCTCGTGTAGGCCTCAATGGACTCGTTGTTGCCCAGGATCTGGGCTGTGGAAGCTGTGGGCATGGGGGCCAGCAGCAGGCTGTTCCTCACGCCGTGTTTGGCGATCTTCTCTTTGAGCAGCTTCCAGTCCCACAGGTCGGTTGGAGTCTTGTCCCACATGTCGTACTGGAGGATGCCCTTGCTGACGGGCGAGCCTTCGTACGTCTCGTAGGGGCCGAGCTCTGCCGCCAGCTCGCAGCTGGCCTCCAGGGCAGCATAGTAGATGGTCTCGAAGATCTGGATGTTGAGCAGCTGAGCCTCAGGACTTTCGAATGGATGCCGCATCAGGATGAAGGCATCCGCCAAACCCTGGACTCCGATGCCGATCGGCCTGTGGCGCTTGTTGGACCTCTCGGCTTCAGGAACTGGGTAGTAGTTGATGTCGATGATCTTGTTCAGGTTTTTCACGATTACTTTGGTGACAGAGGCCAGTTTCTTAAAGTCAAAAGTCCGTTCATGTGTGACGTACATGTTGAGGGCAACGGAGGCCAGGTTACAGACCGCCACCTCATCATTGCTGCTGTACTCCACCACCTCCGTGCAGAGGTTGCTGCATTTGATGGTGCCCAGGTTCTGCTGGTTGCTCTTCCTGTTGCAAGCGTCCTTGTAGAGCATGTACGGCGTTCCGGTTTCAGTCTGGGACTCAATGATAGCATACCACAGCTGCTGAGCCTTCACCACCCTCTTCACCCTCCCTTCTTTCTCATATTTAGTATAGAGCTTCTCGAACTCCTCCCCCCAGCACTCATCCAGCCCGGGACACTCATTGGGACACATCAAGGACCAGTCCTGGTTGGCCTCCACTCTCTTCATGAACAGGTCGGGGATCCACAAGGCGTAGAACAGGTCTCTGGCTCTCTGCTCCTCCTTTCCTGTGTTCTTCTTCAGCTCCAGGAAGTCGAACACGTCAAAGTGCCACGGCTCCAGGTACATGGCGAAGGCTCCGGGTCTCTTGTTGCCGCCCTGGTCGACATAGCGAGCGGTGTTGTTGTAAACTCTCAGCATCGGGACCAGCCCGTTGGAGTTGCCATTGGTGCCGGCGATGTAGCTTCCCGTTGACCTGATGCAGCTCACTGCCACGCCGATCCCACCAGCGGATTTGGAAATAAGGGCGCACTGCTTCAGGGTGTCATAGATGCCCTCGATGCTGTCGTCCTTCATGGTGAGCAGAAAGCAACTGGACAGCTGCGGCCGGTTGGTTCCGGCGTTGAAAAGGGTCGGAGAGGCGTGGGTGAACCACTTCTCTGACAGCAGGTTGTAGGTCTCGATGGCAGCGTCAATATCTTTCCCGTGGATCCCGACAGACACCCTCATGAGCATGTGCTGCGGGCGCTCGGCCACTTTCCCGTTGATCTTCAGCAGATAAGAGCGCTCCAGAGTCTTGAACCCGAAGAAGTTGTAGGAGAAATCTCTGTCGTAAATTATGGAGGAATTGAGGCGGTCTTTGTTCTCCAGAACGATGTCGAGCGTCTGTTTGGAAATCATGGGGGAGTGGCTTTTGTTCAGGGGGTTGATGTAGTTGTACAGGTCTTCCATCACGTCACTAAACACCTTCTTGGTCTCCTTGTGCAGGTTGGAGACAGCAATCCGTGCGGCGAGAATGGCATAGTCAGGATGTTTGGTGGTCAGGGTGGCCGCAATCTCTGCAGCTAGTGTGTCTAGCTCCACGGTGGTGACGCCGCTGTACAAACCCTGGATCACCTTCATGGTGATCTGAGTCGGATCCACAAAGTCTGCGTTCAGCCCGTAACAAAGCTTCTGTATGCGGGAGGTGATTTTATCAAACATGACGCGCTCCTGGCGTCCATCTGAAAGATACAAAAAAACATTTCAGGTTAAAGAACTATTTTCTGTTGATGTGCGCAGATGAACTTTAGTCCTTGAGGCAGACACCCTGTCTACTTTTAAGGCTAGGCTTAAAACTTTCCTTTTTGATAAAGCTTATAGTTAGAGTGGCTTAGTTTATCCTGAGCTATCTTCCTTATTTTTTACCTCCGTCTTCTTCCCTCCCTGTTGGATGGAGTAAGGGGGAGTCAGGTTTAGCCTAAACCGGCTCAGTTATAGTTGAGGTGCAAACACACCCTCCATATCTGCTACCTGTATGACCCCTTCTCTTTTCCAATGGTTATAATCAGTCTGACAGAGAGAGGTATCCCAATCCTTGTGGTTTTTAGTATAACAATGACCATCAGTGGGACCCTTTGTGGGGTTCCTTGAGACGACATTGTTGTAAATAAGCGCCGTTTAGCTAAATAATCTGAACTGAAACTATCTGTGTAGTTATGCTGCTATAGGCTTAGGCTGCTGGAGGACATAATGACCACTTTCACCCTCTTTGCTACATTCTCACACTACTCTCCAATTTTGCATTATTTGCTGTTATTTCAGCTTTTAACTTTATGTTCTCTCTTTTCTCTTCCTAGAAGCTACACCTGGCCTGGCTCTGTGTCTGCCTGTGACACCTTTCTGGAGAGGGGAATCGTTCGAGCTTCTGCTGCCAACAACTTAATGCTCACCCTCTACCGATGATCCACATAGCCCTGTCTTTTAGTGTTAAACCCTTTCTCTCTCCTAGACATGGCGATTGACTGAGCTTAACTATAACTAACTCTATGTGCTCTCTTTCAGACTCTAACCTTGAAAACTGGCTCAGAGTTGATCTGTTCTTTCTTTCTAGATGAAACATCTAAAGGAGCTACATCCATTAACATTTACTTTTCCTTCCCATAGAAAGTACTCCTGGATCAGTGCTTCTGTGTTCTCTTTGTGTCTCTGTTCTGTTCTGCTCTGCTCTGTTCTCTCAAACCCCCAGTCGGTCGTGGCAGATGGCCGCTCACACTGAGCCTGGTTCTGCTGGAGGTTTCTTCCTGTTAAAAGGGAGTTTTTCCTCTCCACTGTCGCTACATGCATGCTCAGTATGAGGGATTGCTGCAAAGTTAACGCCAGTGACTGTCCACTGTCTCTACATGCTCATCCAGGAGGAGGGAATGCTGCAAGTCTCTGACTGGATGCAATCTGCTGGGTTTCCTTAGATAGAAAAACGTTTTATCCAATTTGAATAAATAACTGAATCTGACTGCACTGCTCAATGATTAGGATTAATAGGAATATATGTACCTGACTGTTGTGAAATGCCTTGAGACAACATGTGTTGTGAATTGGCGCTATATAAATAAAACTGAATTGAACTGTTTTTGTCAAAGAAACTGATTTTTATTTTGTTTATCTGCATCTATTTCCTGACTTGAGCCATTGGTGGAGCTTTGCAACCACTATGAGAACTCAGCCTTTCTTTCAGCATGCAGAGCACTCCTGTAATCAGCACAGGTGGCCACTCAAACGGAGCCAGGTTCTGTTGAAGGTTACTTCCTGTTACTGAGCAATGGTTTCTCCCCACTGTTACCTCATGCTTGCTGAGGATGAGGGTTTGCTGCAAAATCACCGCAATCGACTGGGCTTAGGTAGTTTTTTTTTTTTTTTTTTTTTGTCACCGCTATAATTTGAACTTAATTGGACGTGAATCTCTTTACGGAAATGGGCTGAACCAGATGACTATATATTGTATGAGTTGCCATCTGTTGCAACAGAACAAGCAGGGCACTGTCACACATTTCCTATCAAATACCATAAGATGCAAATAATCTAATGTCTTTTATTCATGACAATCAGATTTCATGGAATCAATTCAAGGTAGATGTAGCCTTTCAGGATCAATTCAGATGCGGAAGTTACTCTTAGGAAAGTAAAAAAGTGAAAGTTTTCCGTTTAAACTTTCATGTTTTTCAGGAGCGGGTCCAGTTTATCTGAGCAGAGCACAGCTGGCCCAGACTGTGGCGGTGCGGTCCACTCTGACTCAGGAATAGCTACCCTTCATTTTTGGCGCCATCTGGAACAAAGGCTCATTTCTGCCTCCATAAACAAAGACAGATGAGCTCTGGCTACTTTTCAGCGTGTGCTTGTTGAACAGGTTGTTATTTAATGTAAAACCCGGAGAGGAATAAGTCAGTTAAGTCTGCTGGTTTACCCTCTAAAGTTGGCAGTTAGTTTAGCAATGCACCTGCTAGCGCGATCTGGCTATCTCAGACAGGATAAAACTCTTTCCATGGCCTCTAAACCTGCATTTTTAGTGTAAAGCCTCCTTGTCAGATAATCAGAGCCTACAGATGAGTCGCCATCATTCCTGAATCTCATAAACAGCTGATGACTAAAGCAGCAGAGCTACCTAAGGCCGAGTTCACACTGCTTAGCTCACAAAACTCACCTCTTTTGATCACAAACATCATGGTGAAAGGTTGTGTTCCCCGTCTCCTGGGATAACGGTAGACCAAAGTTGAACTTCTCCGCGGCTTCACGACGTGCAGGTGGACGCAGACTCTTCAGGTTTGCAGAAGAACCCGCGAAAGACTCCTGAAAATCCCGCTAACGCCGAATTTGTACAGAAGGCGTCACCAGAAAAGTTGGATAAGCGTGGGCCAATCAGCAGCAAGAGGTGGTTCTTCTTCTTCTTCTGTGTTGTTTTTTGGCAGTTGGCAAATAACTTGAAGATGTGCATTACCGCCACCGACTGGTATGGAGTGTGGTTCTTCATGGTTTTAAATCTTATTTACTATTACAACAATCAAATTTTATTTATTAATTTAGTGCTTTTGAAAAATCTAATTATAATTTGAATATGTTTGCTACCTAAACTTCTTTGCAAAGTATCTCTCAATATAAAATTTTCTTTAATACCTACAAATTCTCTCCTTAAAATTGTTCTTTCTTGTTCATATTTCTGACACTTCAATATTACATGTTCTATTGTTTCCTCCTCTCCACAATAATCACATTTTCCTGTATTATGTTTCTTTATCTTGAACAATGTAGATTTAAGTCCTGTATGTCCTATTCTTAATCTTGTAATTAATCTTTCCTCTTTTCTACTCCTTCCTGTTCTTACTTCTCCTACTATCTTGTTGATTCTGTAAAACCATCTTCCTTTCTTTTCTTCATCCCACCTTTTTTGCCACTCTTTCCTGATTCTCTGTTTAATTATATTTCTTGCCTCTGACCTACTAATATTTATTATAAAGCTAATGTTGTTTTGTGTTGCCTTCTTTGCCATCCTGTCCGCCTTCTCATTCCCTCCAACTCCTACATGTGCTGGTACCCATAAAAACACCAATATTAATCCCATTCTTTGTATTCTAAATAAAGTATGTTTTATTTCCAACAAAATGTCTGGTCTACCCTCTGAATGATTATGTTTTAAACTTAATAATGCTGAACTTGAGTCTGAACAAATGATTGTTTTTAATGGTTTTATATCCTCCACCCACTGCACTGCTAACAATATTGCTAATAATTCTCCTGAATATACTGATAATCCATCTGTAATTCTTTTTCCTACTTTTATTTTAAATTCTGGTATTACAAATGCTACTCCTATTTTTTCATCTGTTTTTGATGCGTCTGTGTAAATCTGGACATAATGATAGTAATTGTTTATATATTCCTGTATTATACTTGAATCTAATCTACATTTTGGATCCTTTTTCTTTTCCATCAACGCCATATCCACCACTGCTTCTGGTAACAGCCACGGTGGCACTATTGGCAAAGGCAACATTGAACTTATTTCTTTTTCATATATTTGAAATTCTTCTGCTATATTATTGATAATCCAACCAAAACTCTTAACTTGTTTTTTTTTCTTTTTCCCAGCATGGTTTTAAAATATCACGTGTGGGATGATCCGGATTATTGCTTTGTAAGTTTATCCAGTAATTTATTGCTAACTGTTTCCTTCTTATATCTAATGGCATCTCTCCCATCTCTACCTGAAGTGCTGCTATTGGACTGGTTCTGATTGCTCCTGTACAAATTCTTAAAGCTTGATGTTGTATATTGTCTAATTTTATAAGATGAGTGTTTGCTGCTGATCCATAAATTATACCTCCATAATCACTATTTGATCTAATTAATCCTGTATAAATTCTTTTTAATGATGTTCGATCGGCTCCCCAATCAATACCAGCCATACATCTCATAATGTTTAATATTTTTTTGCATTTATCTATGATTTTTTCTATATGTACTTTCCATATAATTTTTTCATCAAACCATATACCTAAAAATTTTATATTTTTTACTTGTTCTAAAACTTGATTGTATAATTTTAGTTTGATATTTTCTCTTTTCCTTTTCTGTGTAAACACCATTACTTTTGTTTTTTCCACTGAGAATTTAAATCCCCATTGATTTGCCCATTGTTCTATTCTAATAATCTCATCCTGTATTTTCTTTTCAATAAGTTTGATATTACGACCCCTTTTCCATATAGCTCCATCATCTGCAAATAGTGAGCAACCGACGTCCTTACCAATATTTTTAAATACATCATTTATCATTATAGAAAACAATAACGGACTTATAATACTTCCTTGAGGAGTACCATTATCTATTATATATTTACCTGACAATTCTTGACCAATTCTTACTTGTATTGTTCTATTTGATAAAAAATCTTTAATCCAGTTAAACATGTTTCCAGTAATACCCATTTTATGTAATTTAATTAATAATCCTTCAACCCACATCATGTCATAAGCTTTTTCTATATCAAAAAATACAGCTACTACATTTTCTTTGTTTATTTGTGCTCTCCTAATTTCATATTCTAAACATAATGCAGAGTCATTTGTGCTTCTCCCTTTTCTAAACCCATTTTGATTTCTAGATATATATCCATTAATATTTAAATAATATGTTAATCTATTATTAATCATTTTTTCCATTATTTTACAAATATTTGATGTCTATAATTTTCTGGTTTTGTGTTATCTTTTCCTGGTTTATCTATTGGAATAATTATTGCTTCCTTCCAGCTCTGTGGCAGCTCTCCCTCCTCCCAGACTTTATTGTATAATTATAATATTTTTTATTTTACTTTGTCATTAAGATGTTCTATCATCGTATAGTACATTTGATCTTTTCCAGGTGATGTATTTTTTGTTTTCCTGGTTACAAAGTTCAATTCTCCTTGTGTAAATGGTTCATTTATTAATTTATTTGTATCTACATTATTTTGCATTAATTCTTTATATTTCATCTTTGTGATTTCCCTACCTTTCTTTCCCTCTTCACTAATATTATTTGAACTATGAATTTTACTAAATGTTTTAGCTAATATTTCTGCTTTTTCTTTATCTTCTGTTATAGTTATATTATCTATTTTTAATATAGGATATCCATATTCTTTTCTAATACCCTTCATTCTTTTAATCGTTTTCCAAATTTGATCAATTTTTGTTTCTCTCCCTACGGTATTACAAAAGTTTCTCCAATATTCTCTTTTTGTATGTTTAATGATCTTTCTTACCTTTGCCTGCTTTCTTTTGTACTCAATTAGATTCTGATAAATTGGGTTACTTTTTAACATTTTAAATGCTTTATTTCTTAATTTTATTACTTCACTACAATCTTTTGTCCACCATGGCACAATTGTTTTATCGTTCTTTCTTCCTCCTTTTTTTATTGATTCTTCTGCAGCCTGTAATATTTTTTTACAGATATTTATATTTAAACTATTTATATCAATTGACTCATCTATTTCTTCCAATTTCTTTTGACTTAAATATTTAAATGTTTCCCAATCAGCCTTATTAAAGTTCCATCTTTTATATAATCCTGTATTCCTGTTATTTATTAATATTCCTGTTATGATTTTAATGGGGTAATGATCACTACCTACTGTTGTATCTTTGTCAATGTCCCACTCAGTTATTAGCTAAACAAGTTGATATAAATGTTAAATCAATCACAGATTCTGTACCTGTTTTTACATTAATTCTTGTTCCTTTTCCATCATTTATACATACCAAATTTTTTATTTCCATTATTTCTTCAATAACTTGTCCATTTTTATCATTACATTTTCCCCATAATGTGCTGTTAGCATTAAAATCTCCACACCAGATTACTTTTCCTTCTAAGTATCCCATTAATTCATCCATCAACTCAAATGATAATATTTTACATGGATTATAAAAATTTATTATCTTACATTTTTCCTTTTTATTGTAAATTTCAACTACTATATATTCTAACTCTTTGCCTTTTCCTAATATCTGATATTGTATCCCTTCTTTTATAAATATTCCACATCCTCCTCCACTTCCTCCTCGTCTATCCCTTCTGATACTATTACCTTTAAACACAAAATCTAGGTTTGTCTTTAACCACGTCTCCTGTATACATATAATTTCTGGTTTTTCTTCAATTCCATCTATATACCCTTTAAATTCCTGTCCATTAGCGATTAAACTTCTTGCATTCCACTGTAATATTATCATATATTTCTATCAGTTGGGGTTCCTCCTTGCCTTCCATCTGTTTCCAACTTTTTATTAATGTTTTCCCAAGATCCTTCTTTAAACCCTAAGAACTTTTCTGCTCCTCTGACTATTATTTTAATCTTTTCTGTTTTGTGTTTAGCCTGTTCAGTGCAGTTAATGACATAAGCTATAAATAATATCACATTTTCCACTGACATTGTAACATTTTCCTCTGATTCTACTTTTCTTTGTTGATAATCTTGAATCCTAATTTGACCTTCATCCCTTGATCTTTCTTTCTGTACATTTTTGACTGCTTCGGCATAGCTTATGTTTTTAGTCATTTTAATTTGTTGAATTTCTTTTGCTTTCTTCCTTACCTCACATCCCCCGAATGTAACTCTATGTTGCCCTCCACAATTGCAACATTTTTCCTGCACTTCTTCCCCACAATCTTCAATTCTGTGATCTTCTCCACACTTTGGACATCTTTGTTTACCTTTACAGACAGCTGCTATGTGACCATATCTCTGACATTTAAAACATCTTAGTGGTGGAGGAATGAAAGGCCTCACAGAAAAACTCAGATATCCTATTTTAACATTTTGTGGCAACACCTTTTCTTCAAAATCTATTAAAATTGACAGGCTTCCTACTCTTTCTCCATTTACATTTTTTGTCAGTCTTTTGAGATTTTTTACCTTTGCACCAACAATGCTTTTTTTTAACTTGTCTATATCTTCCTCCATAGGAATGCCATAAATTACCCCCCGAATGATTTTATCTTCTCCTATAATCTTCCTCTCTGTCACCGTTTTCTTGCAAATGTTTTCAACTTGTAAAGCCTTTCTTCTTTGTTCTTCAGTTTTACACACCACCAGTATATTTCCATCTCTCAAGACCTTCACCATTTCAACATCTCCTATCTTTTTTTTAATTTCTCTAGATAGTGAAATAGGACTCAGGTTCTCTTTTTCTTCTTCATTTTTTATCTTTAATATTATTTTACATTCTTCCCTTCCGATTTTCCTCCTAACTACTCTCTCTTCTTCAGAACTGTTTTCTTCCAACTCTCTTTTACTCCTTTGGCTGTCTAACAATTTTCCTTCTTCTGCTTTACCTCTTCCGCGTCCTCTCCCTCTACTTACTGGCGTCCATTCATCAAAGTCCATATTATCCTCCTGTGTATCCATTCTGAACCATTCACATACCAGTTTATGCCTTTTACTGCCACTTCCAAAAGTAAATAATTTCTACCACTGTGGGGTTCTAAGTAGACCAACGTTTTCAGATCGAAGTTTCGCGCTCCGCCGACCGGAAATTATGAAACCTTAAGATAGATAGATAGATAGATAGATAGATAGATAGATAGATAGATAGATAGATAGATAGATAGATAGATAGATAGATAGATAGATAGATAGATAGATAGATAGATAGATAGATAGATAGATAGATAGATAGATAGATAGATAGATAGATAGATAGATAGATAGATAGATAGATAGATAGATAGATAGATAGATAGATAGATAGAGCAAGTACCTCACAAGTTCTTTTTAAAATAATATTCAGTTCAGGTCATTTAAATAGTGCTGACTCACAACAAAAGTCATGTCAGGGCACTTTACGAGGCAACCTGCTCCAGTTCATATCCAGTTGTACAAAATTATAAAATAAAATCAGTTATTTACAGCCCAATCATATAGACAGATTCAAATTCAGTTACATACATTCCACTGAAGAAACTACTTCTGTGACTTATTAATTTAACTCTTTCGGTCCTTGTTCATGGGTCTTATCGGACCTCCCAAACCCCTGTCGGTTGCAACAGATGGCAACTCAAACTTACTTGTGTTCTGCCGGAGGTTTCTGCAGGTCAATCAACACTGAAAGTTGGAAGACAGACATATGAAAAGCTTTGTGTGCTCCATGTCAGATGTCCCTATTAAAATGGAGATGGTCCCTTCTGTTGTCACCACATGCTTGCTCTACATGACAGATTGGTGTAAAGTCTGTGACTATATACTGGGCTTACTAAATAAGATAATATAGACTTTATTGATCTCACAAAGGAGAAATTCACTTGTTACAGAAGCTCTTAGTAACACACAAGTAAGGTGCAGATAGTTAGGAAATGTGCAATCAAACAAGAACAAGGTAAATGTGCAAAACAAGTAATAATAATAGAATAAAGATAACTTACATACAATAAATAGTGGAGGCGATTGTGAGTGTGCTAAATTGACAACGATTGCAGGTATTTGTAAATACAGAGGATATTGCACAAGTCAGTATACAGTAGAACTGAACAGTCTGACAGTGGTGGAGATGAAGGACCCGTTCTGCACTGAGGGTGTCTCAGTCAGCCACTGAAGGAGCTGCTCAGCTCCTCTATAGTCTGGTGCAGTGAGTGAGAGGTTAGGTTATGTCCATGATGGATGTGAGCTTGGCTAACATCCTCCTCTCACCCTCCACCTCCACAGAGTGAAGTGGGCATCCCAGGACAGAGCTGGTCCTTCTAACCAGCTTATTCAGTCATTTCCTGTCCCGCTCTGTGCTGCCTGGGGCCCAGCAGAGGATAGCAAACACTTCACTTTCCTCAGAAGGTAGAGGCGACTGTGGCCCATCTAGTACAGGGCGTTGGTGTTATGGGACCAGTCCAGTTTGTTGTTGAGGTGAATGCCCAGCAACATAAACAAACTGAATTTTACTGCATTGTGTTATAACTAATATTGAAATTACATGCATGCATTTGTAGCTAAATATGCCCGTATGATTGGATATTAATGGATTGAGTTAATTTTTATGTCTGGATATGAATTGGACATGTTTGTCTTGTAAAGTGATTTGATAGGGATATTTGTTGTAAATTTGTGCTAACTAAATGAATTGATTAATTTACGAATCGTTAGATAGGTGCCCATAAAGTTAATCAGTTGTTTTTAATGTTTTTTTCCTACCTTGTCCTGAGCCACGCTTATTGCCACTGGGTGGCGGTAATGAACCACAACACTTTTTGCCAACCGTCACGTCTCTACGAGAAGAAGAAAACCTGTGTACACTAGATGGCGCTCCTCAGGCGTACAATCATTTTTTAAGAGGTCTAAAAGAAGAAGTGTCACTTGTTTGAGATCTGGGCTGTATAACATATTATCCTAGTGATGGTAGAACATTAAGTTAGTTTGTTTTTGTAGCTTATTGGTTGTTTTGTAGTACGTTAAAATATGACGTTTTCTTTCCTCATCAGTAGCTGTTAGTGTTTGAGTTTTCAGAAAGCAGTGCAGAACAGCTGGAGCGCTCTAGGACCTGAAGATGTAACCTGTATTGATTATAAAATGAATGGATCAGACCTTCAGTCAGCCATGGCTTCACAGGACTCATCGGGGACAGCGAGCAGAGCTTTGGCAGCTGATCCTGGATCGATATGTTGAAACAGGCGGCTGCAGATGTCATCGTCGCTTCCTGTGTGAATCTCCCTCCTACGTCGCTTCACAAGCCTGTCGCTTTGGACACGTAGCTGTAACTTTACACTGCAGGAGGACACTTTCCACCGCTGCCATGTCGAGGTCCAGCCGCAGGTACAACAAGTCTCTGCAGCAGAGCGGCGGGTCTCTCCCCGCTTGTGACCGGATGCGGATTCCCCGAGCCCGTGTCCTTCTGCTGGGTCTCCTCAGTGTCCTGGTGCTGGCTGTGGTGCTGAGTGTCTACCTGTCCAACGACACCTCCGGCGGACACGTGGGCCGCCTGCCAGCCGTGGATCTAGTGAAAGATAGGGTGAGATGTCCACAGCAGGAGTTATAAACCAGAACATGTACTTTATTTTTGTATAGATTATTTGGCAAGTCCTGATCGTTGTTTAAATATAATAAACAACAGTTTTATTTGTGTTTTTTATTATTATTTACTGTTGAAATCAAACCTACACGATCAAACCTACTTATGCCTTTATTTAGGTGATCATCTGTAATATTCTGGATAATATTTCACCATCACTTTTCCTTTATAGCTACATTTACTGAGTCAGTTGAGTATCTAATATCTTCTTTCACTACCAACAAGCCGTAACATATGTTTTTATAGTAATGTAAAAAAAACAATCTTGCCAAAGGGAGAAATCTCCTGTAAAAACAAACAGGTGGGAAGGTTTCAGTACAGAGGAACAGAATTACTGCAATTAATAAAGAAGTTGAGTATTCACAAGTATCTCACTCCATTCAGGTGGTTATTTCTGTTGTTTTTGGTTGTTGTTTTCATCTTCTCCCCCACAGCTGTCCCACAAACCCAGTAAAGTCTCTGCAGCTCAGATCCGCCGCCTGGCCTCTTTAGTAGATGCCGCTCGCTTGTGGGAGACTCACCTGCGGCCGTTCCTAATAGAGAGGCTCCCAGGGACGCAAGGCAGCCTGGCAGTACAGCAGGTGTGTGAATATTTACAGATTCCACTCAACTGCTTTTTTAAAACACCATCTCCTTGTCATTAACTATCTTCTCTGCTTCAGCATATCACCTCCACCCTGTCCTCGCTGTCGGCCGGCTGGTCTGTAGATCTAGACTCCTTCCATTCTCCGACCCCTCGTGGCCAGGTCACCTTCACCAATGTGATTGCCATTCTGGACCCCACAGCCCCACGGAGGCTCCTCGTGGCCTGCCACTATGACTCGAAAGTCCTTCCTCCAGACCCACGGACTCCAGACAGGGTGTTCCTGGGGGCCAGTGACTCTGCTGTGCCCTGTGCTATGATTTTGGAACTGGCGGCTTCTCTGGATGCACAGCTCAGATCTTACAAACACCAGGTATTTGTTTTTTGTTGCATGTATGTGGAATTATCGAAGTCTGAAGATAAGATTCACATTCAAAAATCAGCAGGAAGATTATGTTAATATTTTTGTCAGGCTTTTCTTCATTTTCAAGTTTAAAAAATGCTGAAAGAAGTCTTGCCTTTCCGTTTGTTCCCTTTACATTCTCCTTTTACCGCTTTGCCTGCATGGCTGCAGTGTGCAGAAAATGCTGACTCTCATCCATTTCCTGAGTATATAACAGAATCTCCCCAGAGGCTGTAATTTTCTGTACATTGGAATACACACTGCGGCAACACTGCAGAAATGACTTCCGCTCATTTCACCATTAAATATTTTTCCTATCCTCCTTTCCTAGAAACTCCCAGTCACCCTGCAGCTTGTGTTTTTCGATGGTGAGGAGTCGTTTGAAGAATGGACAGCCACAGACTCGCTGTACGGGTCTCGTCACCTTGCTGAGCTCATGGCCAACACACCCCACCCTGCAGCCTCCTCTCTTGCCACCACGCTCCAGGCCGTGGTGAGGGCACAGAAACATAAAACAGCTGGGCTCATTCTCTCATCCTGACCAAATCAGTGTCCGCCATTAGCTGAACATAGAAAAAGTAAATCGCATTTATAAAAATGTATATTTGACATATAAAATTAATATCCTGGATCTTTGCATCTTCAGAAAGGATACATTTCTAATACCTTGCCTGGCAATTCCTAGCTAACTGCTAAAAATACATGCATAAAAAGGAGGTTTCTATTAAAACATAAAACACTTGTAAGCTCTAATGTCAGAATTATAGCTGTGTAAATTTTTGTGACAATTTAGGTACTATGCTTGCAATTGCTATACTAAATTTAGATAATATGCTAAGAGCTATGTAGCTAATTTTAGGTACTATTCTACCATTAGCTACTATGCTAAATTTTGATGATAAAGTAGGATTAGCTACTAAGCTAAATGTGGGTACTATGCTAGCATTAGTTGCTATGCTAAATTTAGTCAATTATCTAATATTACCTACTAAGCTAAATTTAGGTACGATGCTAGCATTAGCTATTGATAATAAACTAGGATATTCTTCTATATTAAATTTTGGTTTTATGCTAGCATTAGCAAATATGCTAAAGTTAGCATGTTAGCTAACAAAAGCGAGCATTTGCTACTCTGCTAAACCTGGACAAAGAAATGCTTCCATTAGCTAAGGTGCCTACATTAGCATGTCAGCTTAAATGTAGTAAAACATTTGTAGAGAGGAGATTTGATGTCTAATTAGCTTTTAGTTTTTGATGATCACCTTAGAAGAAACAAATATAAATGTAAATAATTTTTATAGGATTCTTCCATCTTCAGACCCATCATTTCATTTAGTTTTGTAACTTCTACTGGTGATAAAGACCACCATTTAAAATCAAACTTCTTCCTTTTCTTGATTTGTAATTGCATCCTCAGGACCTTTTTGTGCTGTTAGACCTCCTTGGTGGTCCCGATCCACTGATTGCTAATCATTTTGACAACACGGCGCGATGGTTTGACCGACTGATTTCTGCAGGTGGGTATAGGCTATACCTTTATCATGAATGTCAAAATTGTGCCATGTTGTTTATCTGAACTCTTCTCTCACCCTCAGAGAAAAGGCTTCACCGGCAGGGTCTCCTGATGTCTCACCCCTCAGAGCAGACGTATTTTAGGAAGGACGTTTACCTTGGACCTGTTCAGGATGACCACATCCCCTTCCTTCACAGAGGTGAGGCACAAAAAAAACAATTGACTAGCAGGTTCTGTCTGAGTAAATCTGGATATAAACCCCCATATTAATTTATGTGTAGGTTTTTTAAAATAAAAGACATATTTAATTTGTTCATTCGTATATACATACTTTAAATCACTTGAGCCGTTATTTGTCAGATACACATAAAGATTAAGTACTTTTATTGTGCTTAATGATAGGCTCATTTTTATTTAGAAATATAACTAAATATAGAATTTAATGGCAGTGACATTTTCAAGAGAAAATGTCAGAGGGACAAGAAATCTGCACAAGTGAATATAATATAGTGACATGCAAAAGTATTCATAAACCTTGACTCTTTTCTCATTTTTTCCATGTTAATGCCACAGCCTTCTAAGTATTTTATTGAGATTTTATGTGATAGGACAAGACAAAGTAGTGCAAAGTTGTGAAGAGGAGTGACAATCTAGCTAAGGCTAAAACATATGTTGGAATTTTTACACACATGATTCAGATCTAAACCACTATATCATAGCTCTGGCGTTATGTTTATAATTGTTGTCCTGAAGGGTGAACCTTTGTACCAGTTTCAAGTCTTTTGCAGCCTTAACAGATTTTTTTCCCCAAGAGTTCCCTGTATTTAGCTCCATCTGTCTTCCTTTCAACTCTGATCAGTTTTCCTGTCCCTGCTCAGGAAAAGCCTCCCCACAGCATGATGCTGCCCCCACCATGTTTCATTGTAGAGGTGGTGTGTTCTCCACACATAGCATTTTGCATGTTGGCATAAAAGTTCAAATTTGCTTTTAACTGACCAGAGCCCATTCCTCCACATGCTTGTTTCTATCCCTTCATAGCTTGTTTTATAACCTAACCCTGCTTTAGACTTCTTATACATGATCTCTTTCCTGTATTCCTTGGTCTTTATGATGCAGTTTGTTCACTAATGCTCTTCGCAGGCCTTCACAGAACAGCTGGATTTC
The DNA here is from genome assembly GCF_021462225.1 of Girardinichthys multiradiatus. NCBI lineage: Eukaryota > Metazoa > Chordata > Actinopteri > Cyprinodontiformes > Goodeidae > Girardinichthys > Girardinichthys multiradiatus. The sequence goes on from NC_061810.1 coordinate 41,533,837, forward strand.
ATACTGAGGTTAACACCCGCACTATTTAGTAATAGATGATTTCTGAAGACAGATAGACTGGATTTTATTTAGGGATATCAGAGTAAGGGGGGCTTAATACATAAGCACACCACACTTTTTTATTGGGATTTTTGAAAACCTTGTATAATTTCTTCCCACTTAACGTATTTCTAATGAAAGAAAGAGTATTAATCTGTCCCACAAAAATTTGTGGACTTGGAATTGCTTTCGTTCAGTTGTATAAGTAGTATTGCTCACTCACTCCTTTTAATTATCAACCTCAATAATCCAGTAGATCTTTTTTTAAATCACATATATTTAATTTGAGGCCAGTGTTGTGCTAGTCACCCAAGAACTAGTTATAACTTTTAAAGGAATAAAGGAGTTCACCAGCTAAATATTCTAAATGAAATTAATAGCTCTAGCATGAAGTAGTTCTTGTTCATTTATTATATTTTGTGTAAAATAAATTAAAAGAAGCATCACTATTAATCCATAAATGGTACAATTCCTTAGGAAATTCAGTGTTTAGTTTATGTCAATGTTTGAAAATAAATGTAGTTATTTTATTGCTTATTCTAATTTGTTCTTTAGGTTTGTATTTAAACAGATATTATCTTAGAAACTAGACTTTTAATTTGAAACTATATGGTCATCATTATAGAAACCGTTTATACAGATGAATTATATCATGATAACCAGTATACCATATGGTGAAGCTGGATGCCTCCATGAGCCAGGGCAGCTTTGCTTTCTAAAAAGGATCTCTGCAAATGTTATCCAAATTCTTCAATTGATTTTATTAAATCAGTGTTACATCTGCAATCAAAGCAGACAAGTTGCAACAAAGCTGCAATAGGGAGTTCTGAGAAACTGCGCTTAGCGTGAAAGATTGGACAAGGACACCTTACAGGTCCCTCCTCCTTGCTCTCTGCTGTGCTGCAGCCCTCCCTCCACAGTGGAGCCTGTTGTGAACATGCAGGCTAGTAAGCAGGGCCACCGAGGACGACGGATAAACAGCCATGGCACATTCACTGGTAGGGACGAAACATCAACGATATGCTTTACATTGCCCATACCTTGACCACAAACTTGGTCCTCAAATCATTAGCACAGCTGCAGCACACTGGCAATCAACTGTATGCATTGTGCTGTGAGAAGGGATGTGAGTGAGCAGCGTGTACATGAGCGTAATTGACGGCAAATGACAGTAGGACCACTGGGAGGAGCCAGAGGAGCTTAATATTTTCACAGATGATCTGTCTCATATTATACTGTTAAGATATGGTGACACATTTAACAAATATTTAAAAAAATAAAGTAAATAACATTTTTACAAAAGTTACCTACTGCAGCTTTAATTAAATGTAAAGGATTCAGAAGTTTTGTCTGCAAAGTGTCCATTTGGGCTACTTTTAATCCTGACTCACATCAAGTTTTTTGTTTTGCCCTTTAAACTGTCAATGTACTGTCAAAAAAACACAAAGTAGTACTTAGAAACTGACAGATACTAAAAGTTGAGGTTGCCTTAGAAAAAAAATACGACTAGTCTTTTTTATTGTTTTGATTCTGTTAAAGTACATTAGCTGACAAAATCCTCAATCATATAAATCTATCAATTATTTCAACTGTTTACCTGCATAAATGTCTAAGCGTAACCATTATGTAACAGAATGCAGCTGCAGCTTCTCTGCTTGTTTTTGCTTTTTGTATCACGCTTAAATAATAAAAAAACGGTATAATCTGTTCGTTTTGAGCATTAGGACATGGGCCTTCAGTTAATATCCAGATGTACAGTTGAAGCTGAAAGCGGCATAATCAAATTTAAAGCCTACATGACCGATATGAGTTCCCACAAAGACCGCAGAAGCATGAGTGTCTATGTGATACCCACATAGACACTCAGCAGTCAACCAGCTCACAGGTTCTGTCTCTTTTTGCTTTGAATATCCAGTTTGCCTCTAAAAAGCTTAAAAGATGTCAGGGTGAGTTGCGCTGCCTTCATCCTCTTCACGTGAAAAACTGCATCGTTCACTTCAGTTCTCGAAAAATATTAGCTCCACTCATTATGGCATCCATGGACAACACTGTGTGAGACAGGGTGATGAAATTGCATTAGATGGAGTGTTTAAATCTTTTTTAATAACAGAACATCTGTCACTTTAGTGCTGCAGATTCACATCAGAGCTCATTGTTGCTGTGTTCAGATTCTCAATATAATGATGTTAATTAAAGGACAATAGCTCTGTAAGAAAGAAGTCTTTCTAAGCAAGGACACCCTGTAGCTCACCACTGTGTTGTTTTGGTCCTGTTGGCATTAACATGGCCTCTGACATTCATTGTAAGTTTTTGTTGCAATTTTAGAAATGAGTTTATTTTCATACCTCATGATTATTTTCTTCCAGGTGTCCCCGTATTGCACATCATCCCCACTCCCTTCCCTCAGTTCTGGCACACACTGGACGACACAGAGGAGAACATGCACCATCCAACCATAGAGAACCTCACTAAGATCATGATTGTGTTCCTGGCAGAGTACCTGGGCCTCTGAACTGAAAATAATAGATACCTCTGATAGAGGTCTAAGCAGGAGGAACGAGAAATAGCCAGCTACCAAACAAGGCTCTGATCAAACTGAACCAGAAAGGTCAGAAACTGAAGCACTGTCCTTGCTGGGTCAGCATCAGTTTCATGTGATGAGTCGGACCTCTTGTTTAAATGTCCTCTGAAGCAAATGGGAAAAGGCCTTAGCAGCCTTAATAATTTACCCCATCAATATGAAGAAGATGCACTTTATCTTCTTAAAGACAGACTTGGACTGAGCTGAGCTGCGGTGATCTCTGGTCAAGCTGTGAAGATAGTGGGTGACATGGAGCTCATATCTCGGAATAATTTCTCCTGCCTTTGCCTTCAGATCAGTGAAGATCTTTTTGAGCTGCTTTGAGGTGCATTATCTAACGTTTTCAAAATCTTTACTGTAAAAGTCCTACATGTGTTTTTTTTGTTGTTTTTTTTAACACAAGGTTAGACCATCCGGAAGTTCAGATCATTTTATTTATTTATTTCTACCATCTGAAGTCAACAAGTTACACTTTGCTCATGTCGAATATTTCACCAGCATTGTCCTTGAAATGAGCTCAACATCCGGTTTGTTATAGTATTCTGTTGCTGTGTATAAACACATCAGCCCATAGGAATCATATTTAATGTTGCCGATTTTAATTGTCTGTCTTGTGTTGGGTTTAGTGTACGTCCTTGTACTATGTCTGTTCCTTGTTTTGTTTGTGAATAAAAGTTTAACAGTTATGGCACATGTGATGGAGAGGAGGAGGAGGATGACACAAAGGTGGAGGTGTCGGGCGGTGTCTCTGAGGTTGTGGGCTGCCTTGAGGAGAAACTTCACTCTCAGAGGACAGGTAGACTTCTCCTGAAGGTCCTTCAGCAAGTGGAGTTTGGGAACTGAGGCAAGAAATAAACAGCATTACAGCAGATGTATTTACAAAGCAGAAAATATGTTTTTCATAACCCACGTTTACCACATGAGGGCGCTGTTGTTTTAAAAGCTTTTAACTTTGTATGGTTTAGGCTGAAGGAAGAGCTAGAATCTTTGGCTCCTTTGTGGTTTAAGATGCTCCAAGAAATGACTGTTTCTTCAACAGGATCTTAATGTCCCAAAAATGTGTAAAATCTAAGATCCTTAGTACAACAGGATGCTGTGCACAAGTTTATAAATACTCTTCAGACAGGCTGACTCAAGGCTCATGCAGTCATTTTCTGTGGAAGATCATTTCCTCCATTTGAAAGAACAAACATAAGTCATCTTGCATGTCATAATTGAGTTTAAAAGTCGTAATATTGAGATAGTCATAATTATCTGATTATCACAGTTATGATATCAAAAGGTATATTTAAGGATCAGATACTATAAATCTATAATTATCCATGTTTTTATGTCATAATTAAAGCTATAGTTTGGAAAAAGACATTCATAGTTTTGAGATACAAAGGAGTACTTTTGAAATACAAAGTCATGATTATGAGATACAACAATACTGATGTTTTTTTTATGAGTTTTTACATCATAATTTAGAGATAAAAAGTGATCATTTTGAAATAGTCACAATTTTGAGATAAAATAAATTAGGGGGTATAAATTCATACCAATGAGTTTTAAAGTAATAATTTGGAGATACAACACCAAGATGGTTAGAACTATGGTACTATTTGTGGGATTAAATGTTACAGTTTTGGGGCTTTATTATACCATGTGACAAAAGTGGCTAAATGAGCTTCCATCAAATAAAAACAACATATTTTTGCTCAGGTGATTTAAGTATTTTGAAGTGTTAAGTGTTTTGAAACACCAGCCATGGTATCGCTGACCTGGTCACATCTGAGGTTCGGTCTCTCTGCCTGCGGTTCTTGAACCAGTTGCTGACCTGGGTGGAGGTGAGGCCCGTAGCCGCTGCCAGCTCCCTTTTCTCCTGAGTGGAAGGATAAGGCTTTCTGTGGTACCACGCCTTGAGTATACTCCGGGACTTCTCCTGTTTTAGAGATCAGGGAGTTTATTCTGAACATTAAGGCTCAGAAACGCTGAGCTATCAGAACCGCTTACAAGTCAACTTGTTTTTTAGGAATACCTTAGCTTTAGTCATATGGTGAGTTTACTTAAACCTGCATTTTCAGCTGTCAAAAAAGTTAGATATGGATTTAAAATGGATCCTTCTGAGGCCATAGTGTCAATAACAATATAACACACTGATGACCTGTACTTACAAATAAACAGTGAAAACGTTGTTTTTTTGCTCTGTTTTATAAATAATGTGTTATTGAAAGCTTTGGGTTCCATTGAAGGAAGAGCCTTCAGAATAATCAATACGCAGAGCTTCAAAAGTATTCAGACCCCTAATATTTTTCAGGTTATAACCACCAAACCTAAAATGCATGTTTTTGGGATTTTATGTGATAGACCAACGGAAAGTAGTGCATAATTGTGAAGCAGAAAGGAAATTGTCAAAGCTTTTTAAAAATAAAACTTGTATTCAGTCCCTATGAATCTGAAACAAATCCAGTACAATCAACAGCCTTGAAATGTGACCTAACTAGCAAAATGTGTCCATCTGTGTGTAATTTAATCTCAGCATAAAGCTGTTCTGTGAAGGCCCCAGAGGTTTGTTAGAGAACATTAAGGAACAAACAGAATCATCAAGAAGGAACATGGCAGACAGAGTTGTGTAGAGGTTTTAAACAGGGTTAGTTTATAAAATATTACATGATTTGAATATCTCAGAGCAACGTTCAATCCATTGTCTGAAAATGGAAAAAAAAAAAATGGCACAACCGCAAACCTACCAAGATATATACACCTACATAAGCTGACAGGCTGGGTACGGAGAGCAATAATTATACAATCAGTCAAATGGCCCTTTGTAACTCTAAAGGAGCGGCAGAAATCTGTCACTGCCTTCCTACTTTCAACAAGACATAACCCCAAATATACCATCTTGTGGTTACAAATCAGATGGTTCAGATCAAAGCATATTTCATTTGCTAAAATGGCCCAGTCAAAGTCCAGACCTAAGTCTGATTGAGAATCTGGGGCAGAACTTGAAAACTGCTCTTTCACAATTACTCTCCATCTGATCTGACTCAGCTTGAGGCATTTTGCAACCAAGAATGAGAAAAAATGTTAGCCTCTGGATGTACAGGGTGGGAGGAAACATTTGAAGGGTTGCAGCTGTGATTTCATAGAAAGGTTGTTTAATAAGATGTTGATGCAGAGAAACTGAGTACAATGCATGCCACACTTTTCAAGTTTACAATTTGTGAAAAAAAAAAAAGGGGGGGGGGGTTATTATTTTTCTTTAAAATCGCAGATATGCACTAATTTGTGTTGGTCTGTTACATAAAAAAATCACTAAAAGAATTGGGAAAAACATTACACTCACCATGGAATAAGTCTTGGAAATAATCAGTGTCCAGATCACTGTGAGAGGATGTTTGAATAAACTAGTTTGAGCTGTTTTGTGGAAAGTTATTCCTACCTTGAAACAGTAACTGGTCTCCTCTCCGTCCCAAATGGTTTGGGGCAAAGGAAACTTCCTCCTGACGCGGTACTTCCCCACGGCCCCCAGGGGCCGACCCCTCTGCCTCTCAGCCTCGGCGTAGTGGGCTTGCAGCCAGAGCTGCTGCAGGAACAGATGGCTGCATGGGGAGAAGGGGAAGCCCTCCAGCAGGGTGTAGAGGTCTGAAAAGCGCCCCTGGTGAAAGGCCACTGCTGCTTTGGCTTTCAGCACGCTCTCCAGCTCCCCGAGGCACGAGGAAGGAGGAAGAGTGCAGAGGAAACTGGCGAGACGATCAATGTGACTGCCCCGCAGCAAAACCTCACACATGCAAATTATCTGCTCTGCTGTGAAGATCATCCCTGCAAAAACACCTTACAACGTTTTTACAGTTTGCTCCTCTGAGAGCTGAAGCCTCTGTAGATCCTTATGGATGAACCAAAACTAAATGAACTTGCATGTGTGTTGGCATTAAACATCATCATACCCCCGCACAGGTAACCTGAGCCCATCTGGGTTATAATAACACACCAGAGAGCCCCTTCTCTCTTGTACAAACACGAGCGGGCACACCTTCGCTCACATTTTGAAGCTCTGCAGCTGAACTAACCAGAGAACGAGCTAGGAGCTTTCCCAGAACTGACATTTGAATAAAATTTTGTTGACAAATTAGAGGCAAAATCCCCTAACAAATGAGTTTTGATTGAGACCCACAGCTCCAAGCAAGACGACAAAGCAGAAAAAACAATTTTTTTAATAATGTAGTTTATTACAGTATCACGTAATATAAAAAATAGAATGTATTTGAGTACAAAAAACAGGAAGAACATTTAAAAACAGACATCTCCCTTTTTAAAACATAAAGATCAACACAAAATCTTTGGTTAAATCTAGAGTTGTGTAGATTAAGTGACTGGTAATAAGGATCCAAGGCTACAAAGGAAAAACAAGCATGCTTTGGTACATGAAAAACACTCCGGTTTCAATCATCTACAGTTTAACAGCGGGATAAAATAGAGCTAATGACCTCAAGTCTCTAATCTGAGATTTCCTATATGCACCGTTTCTACAAGTTTTTTCACTTTAAACTAGGAAGCGATTGGTACATGCAATTAAATAGGTTAAATGTACAGAACAGACAAACGAACATACCAATCAGAAAAAACACAAACACAGGTCATTACTGTTACTACAGGCAATACTGAAGTTTGCACTGGCTTTCAAAAGTGTAGACCCCTGTTAAAAAGCCTGGTTTTTATGACTTAAAGAAATAATCAGCACAATAAATAATTTCCAAGTTTTTGAGAGCCATCTTGTACAATTCAGCTGAAAAAAATCTGTAAGGAGAAAATTGTGAAAAGCAGCCTTACCTGGTTGGATAACAGTGCACACACTTAAACTAACGTTTGGTTAAAGGACCTTTAGTGTCAGTTATAGCATTCAGTCTTTTATAGAGAATCCATTATAGAGAATCTAATTAACCAGAAATTAAGTTTAAACGTCCTTGTAGGAGTTTCTTCCTGACATTTGCTCACTTTTACGCTTCAACTAAAGCCACAGTTTGCAGATGACTAAAGAAACCTAAACCCTTGTGGGACAATGTGTGAAGGTCTAATGAAACCAGACTCAAACGGCCACAATTCCAAAAAAATGTTTGGCACAAACACTGCATCACAGAAAGATAAAAAACATACCCACAGTGAAACATGGTGGTGGCAGCATCATGATCTGGGTTTACCTTTCTCCACATAAAACTGGGGTGTTTGTAAAGGTCAAAGATCGAAAACCTTCCGCTTTCTAGCAGGCGGCAGAAGGTTTTACATTTTGGAGGGATTTTATTTATCAGCAACATGAATTTATCAACAGTATGAGTCTAAGGTTCCCTTAAAACCCAGAAAAGAATTACCTCATGAGAGGTTTGGAAATGACCGAGCAACATTTTTAAAACTAAATCCTAATGTTTTACAAGCTTGCCTCCTGCTGGCAACACAAAAAGACATGTGACAGAACCATGACATGCATAAATATCTTGATTGAGTCCAGAGAAAGATATGAAAATCAATGCATACACCATTAATAGGAATATCAACAACAGGTTTCAGGACCATGGCTTTTGGAAAAAAACAGACACCTTCGGTTAAGACAAGACATGACTTATTAAGCCAATGTTTTATCCTCTCTAACACAAGTGTTAGTTTGCAGGTTGCAACTTCAATTGATTTAACATGTACAACAGTTTGATCTGCATACATCGGCGCTCAGAAAGATCATTGGTATGAAGAAAAAAATAATTAAAGGGCCTAATTCTGGCCCTTGTGGAACACCTACAGTAACACTTTGCAAAAGTGGATCATATATCTCCTATTTTAACATGATGTAAACAGTTTGATAAATATGAAGACATCCAAAGAGTTACATCTAGACTACTTGGGCATTTTTAATTTTACACGTTACTTAGTGAGCTTGTTTAAGGTGGGCAAACAATACTAAATAAGGATGTGACATGATGATGATTCTACAAAAAGACTGAATACAGAATTAAAAGGTGTTTCTAAGTTTTAGTTTAGGGGTGTGAAAACTTGTGCCACCAAGTTTTGCACTCTTTTAATTTTCCATATTTTTACCCTCTTACAGATTTCTTTGTTTTTCCAGTTAAATTGTGCAAGATAAATGTTACAATAAAAGGTGAGACAAGCTACAAAACAATTTATGATGACCATCTTAACAGGGGTGTGTACACTTCTGAGATTCACTGTACATTTATGTACCATAAATGACCAAAAGATTGATAGCTACCTGGGTTATGACAGCAGAAGGCCTGTTTGGTTTAGAGTTTAAATCCAAAGAACCTGGATCTTCAGAATAAAACGAGTCCAGCCTCAATCATGACAGAACTGCAGCGTAACGTAAACATAATGCAAATGAAATGTGCAAAGTATATGAAAGAACAAAAAGAAGAAATCAAGCAATGACCATGCAAATAAAGTATCACAGCAATTCACAGAGGATCAAACTGGTGTAGAAATGTGAGCATTCTTAAAAGTCCAAACATCTGGCCAGCTTCATATAATTCATACAAAATGGTGTAACAAGAACAAAACAAGATAGCAATTTAAAAAAACGGCTTAGAATAAGGCACTTATCAGTATCAACGTACTGAGACTTTGGCTGCATTTGATGCGAAATATCACAATCAGACCAAATGCTTTAGTGTAATACACGTCAATGCTTCATTTCATCTCCCAAGTATCCCGGCTTTTTGACTCAGCCGTTGTGCGATGTAGTGTCCTATAAAGAGCTAAACATATATTGCATAGTTAGAACCTTTATTTGCCCCTTTTAACTCCTGTATAACTTTTTTAATATTACTGCAACCCAACTTTACAATAACTGCATCAGGTCTGGATGTGTTAAGCCAGACTTCAGGAGCGCGTTTATATATATAAAATACTGTTGTGTATCCCTTGCAACTACGATGTAAGAGAAAGAGCATAAAGACTGTAGTCCTGGAGTGTTGGTGGAATAAGAAGACGAGTCAAAGTCCAGAAACTCTTATTTTTGGCAGAGAAGCATTTAAAAATGGTTTCACTTTGACAGATATTCTCCTGTTTTGGTGCTACTTCATCCTCCAGCAAAAATCCACAAAAGGTATTGCTGAACTCTGTTTAAATCAGTTTAGTCAAGAAAGATTTAAAAAGATCTGGGTGAAAACGACAGAAGAAATTCCCTTAAAATCCAGAGGAAAAACTTCAAAATGAATTATTTCCAAACGTCATGGATATGGATATTCAGTTGTTTTTTTCCCCTGGGTCTGACCAGACTTTGATGCAAAGTCCACAAATGTTGAGCATTGTTGAGGTCCAGGCGTTCCAGAAAGGTTAGCCTACTTTGTCCTATTGGTAGATCCAGCTGTGTCCATAGCTAGCTGTCTAAATAGCTATTTTAACCTTCAGTCTCACTAAAGAAAATGTATCTACAGCCACAAAATCTACATGACCCTTTAAAAAAAAGATAGCTCCTCAAGTTTTAGGTCTGGAATCTAAAACTCGTTTTATGGTTAAAAAAACAAGCTATGTCTACAGGTCCTTCTAAAAAAATTAGCATATTGTGATAAAGTTAATTATTTTCCATAATGTCATGATGAAAATTTAACATTCATATATTTTAGATTCATTGCACACTAACTGAAATATTTCAGGTCTTTTATTGTCTTAATACGGATGATTTTGGCATACAGCTCATAAAAACCCAAAATTCCTATCTCACAAAATTAGCATATTATTAAAAGGGTCTCTAAACGAGCTATGAACCTAATCATCTGAATCAATGAGTTAACTCTAAACACCTGCAAAAGATTCCTGAGGCCTTTAAAACTCCCAGCCTGGTTCATCACTCAAAACCCCAATCATGGGTAAGACTGCCGACCTGACTGCTGTCCAGAAGGCCACTATTGACACCCTCAAGCAAGAGGGTAAGACACAGAAAGACATTTCTGAACGAATAGGCTGTTCCCAGAGTGCTGTATCAAGGCACCTCAGTGGGAAGTCTGTGGGAAGGAAAAAGTGTGGCAGACAACGCTGCACAACGAGAAGAGGTGACCGGACCCTGAGGAAGATTGTGGAGAAGGGCCGATTCCAGACCTTGGGGGACCTGCGGAAGCAGTGGACTGAGTCTGGAGTAGAAACATCCAGAGCCACCGTGCACAGGCGTGTGCAGGAAATGGGCTACAGGTGCCGCATTCCCCAGACCTGGGCTACAGAGAAGCAGCACTGGACTGTTGCTCAGTGGTCCAAAGTACTTTTTTTGGATGAAAGCAAATTCTGCTTGTCATTCGGAAATCAAGGTGCCAGAGTCTGGAGGAAGACTGGGGAGAAGGAAATGCCAAAATGCCAGAAGTCCAGTGTCAAGTACCCACAGTCAGTGATGGTCTGGGGTGCCATGTCAGCTGCTGGTGTTGGTCCACTGTGTTTTATCAAGGGCAGAGTCAATGCAGCTAGCTATCAGGAGATTTTGGAGCACTTCATGCTTCCATCTGCTGAAAAGCTTTATGGAGATGAAGATTTCATTTTTCAGCACGACCTGGCACCTGCTCACAGTGCCAAAACCACTGGTAAATGGTTTACTGACCATGGTATCACTGAGCTCAATTGGCCTGCCAACTCTCCTGACCTGAACCCCATAGAGAATCTGTGGGATATTGTGAAGAGAACGTTGAGAGACTCAAGACCCAACACTCTGGATGAGCTAAAGGCCGCTATCGAAGCATCCTGGGCCTCCATAAGACCTCAGCAGTGCCACAGGCTGATTGCCTCCATGCCACGCCGCATTGAAGCAGTCATTTCTGCAAAAGGATTCCCGACCAAGTATTGAGTGCATAACTGTACATGATTATTTGAAGGTTGACGTCTTTTGTATTAAAAACACTTTTCTTTTATTGGTCGGATGAAATATGCTAATTTTGTGAGATAGGAATTTTGGGTTTTCATGAGCTGTATGCCAAAATCATCCGTATTAAGACAATAAAGGACCTGAAATATTTCAGTTAATGTGCAATGAATCTAAAATATATGAATATTAAATTTTCATCATTACATTATAGAAAATAATGAACTTTATCACAATATGCTAATTTTTTGAGAATGACCTATATGTATAGCTCTTAGAATAAAGAACAAATCATTTTACTAAGAGAGCATTCATAGATTTTCTTGAATTATACTTTCCATATTTATGAAAAGGGGGAAAAAAAAACCTTGTAGTTTGTGGCCTAAAAATAAAAAGAGGATTCCTTGGACTGGTTTTCAGCTGTGGTATTTCTATTTGGATGCTGCACAAAAATACCTGCTAAAATAAACTTTTATTCTAATTTTTATTTTCAAAAACATTGTTTATTTAAATTTATTAAAAGCCACTTTAACAAGTCTAAGGAGCCCCACGTGGCTCCAGAGCTTCAGGGTGAAGATCTCTCATCTAGCTGTTAATTTAAGGTGAGTTTGAAGAACTTGAAGGTAGTCATCCTTTATTGTTACATCCACACTTGGAGAAATGCAGCCCCACAGCATGATACTGTTGGTATGGTGGTTTAAAAAGGTTTAAAACTGCTAATTTCAGTCAAACCAAAAGTGGTCGCCCTCAAATTATAGGACTAGTTAAGATGTTGAAGAACAAGCCAGGAACCAACAAGATTCAAAATGGAACTAATAAGGCACAAACTGTACCCTGTCCCAAAATAAATACCTTCCAGCTAAACTATAATTTGCAGCTACCTACATGGACAAACCAAATGCATTGTGGAAAAAGGTTTTATGGTCAGAGGAGACAAAGACTGAACTGTTTTGTCATAATAATAAGAAGAATGTATGGAGGTCAAGGTGAGAGTTTTAAACCAAGGGACACTGTACCAAAGATCAAGCATGGTGGTGGGAGCATCATGCTATGGGGCTCTTTTGCCACTGGTAGTGGAGCATTGCAAGAAGATCCAAATTCTTTAATTTCACTTCAATTCAGCAGCTAGATGGTTGAAGCGTTGTACTTTTTAAAACCCACTGTTGTTGTTTGTGTATAAAATAGTTTGTATAAAAAAAAGATTGGTTTGAATAAATCTTTAAATGCCTAAAACCAAAACGACATGGCTGTCCATGAGAGGTGTGTATCTTAGCTTCTAACTGGAAGTGGAAAACTGCAGAACATCGCAACAGCATGGAGTAATTTTGTTTTTAGAGATCATTATCGCCAGCCCAGTTTTACTAGACTACAAACCCAGGTCTTCATCTACAGGGACAGACTGGAGCTGAGTGAGAATCTTCGGGTCCCCATCCATGTCATCTGGGTCCCCCAAGGGACAGCTGGCCTCCTCATCCTGCCTCGGAGAGGGGCTCCCCAGGAGGAGCGACTCTCCTCCAGGTAAGCCTAACAAAGCGGGTTCTACAGGCAGCTCCCCCTTCCCACGCATGTCAAACAGAGTCAGACTGGCTGAGGTGGAGAGGGACACAGGACTCCACGCCGGCTGGGACAGCTGGATGCTTGGCGCCACTCCGCTGTACATGGGGCCAAGGGTGAGCATGCTCTCCGGAGTGAGCGCGCTCTGTGTTGTCATGGTGACGGACTGGTCTAGCGTGTGAGAGGTGGAGGTTGCAAGCGCCTGGCTGGTGGTGAGGGTGGAGTCTGGAGCGCAGAACAGAGGAGAGGAGCTGATAAAGTTCAAGGGGGATGCTGCCGGCCCACTGGAAGTTGAGCCTGAGGTGGATGGAGGCTGGCGGGCCACAGGAGGGGTGGAGGGGCAGAGAAGCCCAGCCACTCCGTTTGCAGAGATGGTGGACGCATCTGGGACTGGTTTCAGAGGTAAACTGGTGAGCTGAATCCCTGCTGGGATGGTCAGAATAAGCTTCCCTTGCTGCACGCTCAGGTAAGGGCTTCCACCAAGAACGACATTCCCTGCAGTGATGAACCACATAAAAAGGACATCAATCACTGCTTTGTTCCTTTCTCATTGACTGAATGTATAGGATGCTAGTAACCAAACTGTAGGTAATAATTACAGGGGTTGGACAATGAAACTGAAACACCTGTGATTTTAGTGTGGGAGGTTTCATGGCTAAATTGGACAAGCCTGGTAGCCAGTCTTCATTAATTGCACATTGCACCAGTAAGAGCAGAGTGTGAAGGTTCAATTAGCAGGGTAAGAGCAGAGTTTTACTCAAAATATTGAAATGCACACAACATTATGGGTGACATACCAGCGTTCAAAAGAGGACAAATTGTTGGTGCACGTCTTGCTGGCGCATCTGTGACCAAGACAGCAAGTCTTTGTGATGTATCAAGAGCCACGGTATCCAGGGTAATGTCAGCATACCACCAAGAAGGACGAACCACATCCAACAGGATTAACTGTGGATGCAAAAGGAAGCTGTCTGAAAGGGATGTTCGGGTGCTAACCCGGATTGTATCCAAAAAACATAAAACCACGGCGGCCCAAATCACGGCAGAATTAATTGTGCACCTCAACTCTCCTGTTTCCACCAGAACTGTCCGTCGGGAGCTCCACAGGGTCAATATACACGACCGGGCTGCTATAGCCAAACCTTTGGTCACTCATGCCAATGCCAAACGTCGGTTTCAATGGTGCACGGAGCGCAAATCTTGGGCTGTGGACAATGTGAAACATGTATTGTTCTCTGATGAGTCCACCTTTAATGTTTTCCCCACATCCGGGAGAGTTACGATGTGGAGAAGCCCCAAAGAAGCGTACCACCCAGACTGTTGCATGCCCAGAGTGAAGCATGGGGGTGGATCAGTGATGGTTTGGGCTGCCATATCATGGCATTCCCTTGGCCCAATACTTGTGCTAGATGGGCGCGTCACTGCCAAGGACTACCGAACCATTCTTGAGGACCATGTGCATCCAATGGTTCAAACATTGTATCCTGAAGGCGGTGCCGTGTATCAGGATGACATTGCACCAATACACACACCACTTTGGGGTGTTTTGGAGGAGCGAGTCAGGAAACGTTTTCCTCCACCAGTATCACGTAGTGACCTGGCCACTATCCTGCAAGAAGAATGGCTTAAAATCCCTCTGACCACTGTGCAGGACTTGTATATGTCATTCCCAAGACGAACTGACGCTGTATTGGCCGCAAAAGGAGGCCCTACACCATACTAATAAATTATTGTGGTCTAAAACCAGGTGTTTCAGTTTCATTGTCCAACCCCTGTAGTTGACAGACTTTAATTCATCTTTGTCATGCTTTTTGCTAAATGTTTTAATTTTCTCTACATCTGCAGTGCTTCACTAAAGTGTTCACGTTTATTTAGAAAAGGTCAAGATGTATGAATAGTTTCGCAAGGCTCTGTAATTAATTATAGAGCTGTAAAATATTTCTCCATCTTCCTTGAGAATAAACATTCAAAAAGATATTTATTTCAAACTTGGTCCACAATTTGCTTTCAGCTCAAGTTTCCCTGAATTCTTGCTTTTCTTTACCTAATCCCAAATAAATTTAATTAATCATCATATTAAAAAAGGAAACCCATCAAGAAATCAAATTTAAGAACATTGTGTTAACCTGCTAATTAGTTTTCCAATAATTTTCTTGATGTTAAATCTTATTTTCCTATAAAATATGTTTACCCGTAGGAGAAGAAGGTAGCTGGATGATCCCGGGGTTCAGGAGCTGAACCGCAGGGGCCACACTGGTCGGGTTCCCCACTCTTTGAATTGAACTCAGTTGGTTAATCCTGAGGGGGGTCTGCGGAGCTCCTCCGGACCCAGGAGCAGAAGCCAGAATCTGCAAGGGCATCCCAGCAGAGGGGATGGAGAGAGCCGGCCGGGCTGGCACCACCTGGGGTAAAGAGAAGTTGGAGGAGGTTTGGATGGAGGAGGCAGGGACCAGCTGAGGCATCGAGAGTGAGGCTAACTGTGCTGAGGTGCTGCCTTTTGCTTGAGACACTGGGATTACTGGTGTTTGGGAAGACATGGAGAGAACCTGTGGAGTCTGGACTTTGCTAGGGGTGGAGGTTATTTGGTGGAGGTTAGTGTTGTTAAGCTCTAACACTGCAACTACAGTTGGAGCAGATTCAGATACAATTGTTGGGGGCTCTTGCTGCTCCTGCTCTGGCGGTCTGCTACCTGGGTTTTGAGTCTGAGGGCTCTGGTACTGTGGAACGGGTGAGGTGAGTGAGGATACTGGGACTAGCTGGGGGCACTGGGCTCCTGAAGAGGTCTGCAGATGAGAGACTGGTGCACAGTGGATGGAAGGCACAACTTGGGGCAAAGAGATGACATGAGGGGTGGGGTGGAGGGAAGCAACAGTAGAGCTAGATTGTGTTAACTGGGAGGGAGAAGACCCATGCTGACTGGTAGAGTTAGAAATAACTAAGCCTGCAGATGACAGAGAAGCTGGGAGGGAGAGGGGCTCTTGGTGTTGGGGGTTTTGTGTTAAGACTAGAGATGGAAGACTGGTTGGAGAGGACAGAGCTGGTGGGGAGGGTGATAAAGATGAAGTGGACGGGGATAGGGTCTGGCTGCCTCCTTCTGATTTACAACTGACGATAAAATCCATGCCGTTGCTGCTCTTTGTTTTGGTTTGAAGTGGAGGAGAAATAATGGTTGAAGGCTCTGAAGTTTGCATGCCGTTGGTGCGCAGAACCACTGCCTTGGTCTCCACAGCAGACAATTCATGTTCTGCTCCAGAAGCTGCCACTTGGGGCTGCTGAGTGCTGACCCCAGGTTTGGTTATGACCTGAGCCCCGTTCAGAATTAAAGGAGAGTTGGTTGCAACAGGACTCAGCGTGACCGTCTGGCAGTCACCCAGACTTAGTCCGTTGATTATGACGCCGGCTCCAGCACCGGAGATGAGGGAGTTTCCGTTTAACAGCAAAGACTGAGAAGCTGCGAGGAAGCTGCTGGAGCCGTTGAGGATGAGTTGGCTCCCTGTGCTGCAGGGGACTCCAGAGATGGAGATGATGGAAGCCGTGGAGCCTGCGGGCTCCTCTGGTTTGTCTGGTGCTTCGTCCATTACACTCGCCTCGTCCTCAGTGCTGTGGTTCCCATCAGACTCGCTGAAATGAGATGAGAAGTAATGTTATATGATTCCAACACAGAAATGTTTCTGGTTGTTTAATCAGAGTGTCTTAAAATTATTTAGGCTTTTGAGAAAATATTAAGTTAGGTTGGAATATTTGAGAGTACTAAAAGAATTTGTGTTGAAATGTTACAAGACATTTAATGTAAAATGAAGAGTTTTTATGGCTATTGCATCTATATTCATTTATTGGATCCGAATCACTTTTGGTTCCTGAGCGAAATGGAAAGTTGTTAAAGTTTCACCCCTACTTCAAACTTCAACACACTCCCCCTCCATCCATACAATAACCAACCATGCATGGATCCACTCCTCTGTGTGAGCAGAAAGGATTGAATCCTAAAAACTATCTTAAGGGCTGTTTTTGAGTAATATGTGAAGCTTTACCACCCAGATCCACCACATTGTTTGACCTGACCACCACAACCTCTGAGCTGGGCTGAGATATGGCCTATGTGCTCTATTTTATCTATTCGCAAACAGAACACCCCAGCTTGGAGAGCCAGTGGTTGTAAAAACAAGATATGCACAAATTATTTTGCATACAATTTGCCCCAATTTTCCCTCAATCTGCAGGTCAGGTAATAGAAAAATTTGATTTTTTTCACCTTTGCTCATTAAACGCATTAAAACCAAGAACACCTACATTTTCAGCCTGTAAGCGAATAGGTTTTCATGTATACGTGGGGATCTTGCAATCCCCTTATTTTCTGTTGAATTCAAAACTACTACCTCTATCCAAGACCCTACAGCCCATTTTTATGTGTTAAAGTCCCTAAAGAAATTCTGAACCAGTCAAAATCGGAATCGGCAGATTGGAGCTCAAGGAAAACCAGAATCTGGTATAAACCGGGAAAAGCCTAAGTGAAGCATCTTTGATTTTTCTACTAACTTCTTCACCACAAAACCTACCTTTCATTTGCAGTTTCGAGAATTCCCAGTGAGAACACAAAAACACCGAAAACATTATTTGCGATCTAAACTGGTGCGTATTGTTGAAGTGTTGGTCTGGCAAAGTCTCTTTAATTTACCTGAGTTACTGGAATTGTTTTTTTACACCAACCACTCAGTAAATGTTCCCAGGTACCTACACTTTAATTTTGCTGATTTTTCTTTATTAAGGAGCTCCAAGAGCTTTTAGGGTCGGAAGGCCTCCTTGACACCACCCAATTTTAGCTCTGTCATAACCAAGTTGGGACTCTGACGGGACCACTCCAAGACGTTAAAGACTTTTAGTGTTGGTAAAATCTAAAACATTTACTCTCAACCTAAATCTGTCAGTTGTATGAATACCTTGGGCTTACCTGTATATACCTAAAATCAACTGATTTAAGCACAATTTCACAGTTTGTTTCTAATATTTACATTTTAAAATACTTAAACCTCAAAATTTATTTGGCTGAATAAAAGAGATATCACAAATCTGTTTATTTTAACCACTAAGAAGGCAAAAATATATATATATTTTTTAATTCTGCTCTTTTTCTGATTTTAATTTGCAACTGTGTTTTAATGTAATATGAGTGGCATAAATAATCCTAGAATCACCGCTTTCGAAATCCTGAACCCAACAATTTATTTTTTAAATACATACACATTGTTGGGGTAATTTAGAAGCTCTTTTATTGCTCTTTCAGATTAAACAGTTTGTCTTGACTAACAACTCTTTTGGGAATGTTGTTAAAAATAGGCCAGACCTACAATCTATTAGGTCATAGGGATGGGCGGTTACTGTATCCTTTATTGTTATCAGTGTAAAAATATAATATTAATAATGAGTGATAAAAATTGACCTGCATTGTTATTAAGATAAACTCTACAGCTACATTATGGCTGGGAGTCTTTTACTGATTAACTACATTTTCTCAGGTGTTGGTTCTTTTTATGCTGATTTAAAAAAAAAAAAAACTTTTCATCTCACATTTATTGTCATCATAGTGAACACCAGTATATCCTGGTGAAATATTAGGTCCCTATCACTCATCCTTATCGGCCAGGAAAAGCATGATGAGTTCTACTAAAATATATATTTAAAAAATGAGATTTCAGGCTGAGTGACCTGATCCTGGAGGTTTTTTTCCACCCTCCCTCTCCTGTTAAAGGTTTCCACCTTAACGAACCTCTTTCCACTTGGCTCTGAAGGCGGCAGTGCGGTGCAGTTTCAGGAAACTTGAGCCATTGTGGGCCCATCTGGATCTCACATTTCATAACAAAGCAACATGCTTTTGGTTTCAGATGTGCGGCTTCACTGCTGCCTAAAGTCAGCTACTACCCATCTTCTTACATACATCTGTTTTTAACATGTTTTGGTAAATGTTGCATTCATATGAAGGCATGCTGTCGTTTCCTACAAGTTTTAGGGCCTTTCTGAGTTTCATTTTCTTCCAGACAAAGGACTACTGCAGATCATATCATTTATGTGCGCAGAGAGGGTATGTGTGCACATGCATGCAGCTTTGTTGCTCTTGCCTTTTGCTGTGGGTCCCGGACGGGGTCCTGTCCCTCTGCCTGCGGTTCTTGAACCAGTTGCTGACTTGCGTGAGGGACAGTCCGGTAACTTTTGCCAGGTTTTTCTTCTCGTCCGGAGTGGGATACCTGTTGCTCTTGTAGCATTCCTTCAGAGCGTTCCGGGACTTTTCCTTGAAGCAGTACACGGTCTCCTCCCCGTCCCAGATGGTTTTGGGCAGAGGAAACTTCTTCCTGAGTCGGTACTTGTCCACTGCGCCCAGGCTGCGGCCCCGCGACCTCTCCGCCTCCTTGTAGCGGGCTTTGAGGTACAGGTCCTGCAGGAACCCATGGTTAGACGGGTGGAAGTCATGGCTCTCCAGGATGGCGTACAGCTCCTTGAACTCTTCCCGGTGGAAAGCCACCAGCGCCTGGGCCTTCAGCAAAGTCTCGTTGCCACGTAGCAGCTCGGAAGAAGGAGGTATGGTGGAGAGAAACCTCCACAGGCGATCCACATTACCCGCCTGCAGGAGGGCCTCGCACAGGCATGAAACCTGGTCAGTGGAGAAACTCAGAGCCGACTTCTGGAAACTTTGGAGCAAATGTTCGGAAACTCGGGCGGTTTCTTTGTCTTCTTTGGACTCGACGGCTGATGGCTCCTCTGGGCTGCTCTCAGATTGTTCTGTAGACTCCAAAGACAAGGAAGCCATTTTCACTTTAACTTTTTTTCCACTAGTAGTTCCTCCTCCCCTGTCTCTCTCTCACCCTCCGTCCGTCCCTCCCTCTGCAGCGCTGCGTTTTCCCCATCCTCCGCCAGCGGACCAGGCGATCAATGCGCCTCCAAACCACCAGCAGACACGCCCCTTTAATGTCAACAACTTAAATATGATCATATGCTGAGGCTATAATTAATTAAAATTGTTAAAATAACAATGTTAAAGAAGATAGTTTTCATCCTTCAGACCAGGCCATCACTTTTATTGTGTCATTAAATATCACTCTTATAACGTGTTTTAAATTAGCGTACGTTTTCTTTTAAAGCGTAAGGCCTGACATCATATGGATGACATTTTTTTTGTGTTAATAATGATTCTGAGGCTTGTCTGTGGTGCAGAAGATACTAGAACTGTAGCTGCTCCCCATTATTCCTTACAACAGGTCCACTATATGTTCCAGAGGATTTTTGCAGGTGATGATCATTAGTTTTCTTTTGCAAATAAGGGAGTCATCATAGGATATGAACCACTCCAGAGCTTCAACACTCTCCTTATGATTAACTTTTATTTACATCTTGGTAAATAAATTAAAATATGAGGTGCATGCCAAGGCCTGGACCGTAAAGGTGAATGACAATCCTTGTTTTTACAGTGTAATAAGATCTATGGTGACATGCATCTGCATTACTGGGTACAGGAATGTAAATATTCACTCTGGGGATGCAGGTTAAATTAAGGAGGGTTATCTTTGCTCCCTTTCTGTTCCCACAGTTTTAACTCTAACTTGCACCATGTTCTTAAGTCCTAATGCATATACAGGTCCTTCTCAAAATATTAGCATATTGTGATAAAGTTCATTATTTTCCATAATGTCATGATGAAAATTTAACATTCATATATTTTAGATTCATTGCACACTAACTGAAATATTTCAGGTCTTTTATTGTCTTAATACGGATGATTTTGGCATACAGCTCATGAAAATCCAAAATTCCTATCTCACAAAATTAGCATATTTCATCCGACCAATAAAAGAAAAGTGTTTTTAATACAAAAAACGTCAACCTTCAAATAATCATGTACAGTTATGCACTCAATACTTGGTCGGGAATCCTTTTGCAGAAATGACTGCTTCAATGCGGCGTGACCTGGAGGCAATCAGCCTGTGGCACTGCTGAGGTCTTATGGAGGCCCAGGATGCTTCGATAGCGGCCTTTAGCTCATCCAGAGTGTTGGGTCTTGAGTCTCTCAACGTTCTCTTCACAATATCCCACAGATTCTCTATGGGGTTCAGGCCAATTGAGCACAGTGATACCATGGTCAGTAAACCATTTACCAGTGGTTTTGGCACTGTGAGCAGGTGCCAGGTCGTGCTGAAAAATGAAATCTTCATCTCCATAAAGCTTTTCAGCAGATGGAAGCATGAAGTGCTCCAAAATCTCCTGATAGCTAGCTGCATTGACCCTGCCCTTGATAAAACACAGTGGACCAACACCAGCAGCTGACACGGCACCCCAGACCATCACTGACTGTGGGTACTTGACACTGGACTTCTGGCATTTCGGCATTTTCTTCTCCCCAGTCTTCCTCCAGACTCTGGCACCTTGATTTCCGAATGACATGCAGAATTTGCTTTCATCTGAAAAAAGTACTTTGGACCACTGAGCAACAGTCCAGTGCTGCTTCTCTGTAGCCCAGGTCAGGCGCTTCTGCTGCTGTTTCTGGTTCAAAAGTGGCTTGACCTGGGGAATGCGGCACCTGTAGCCCATTTCCTGCACACGCCTGTGCACGGTGGCTCTGGATGTTTCTACTCCAGACTCAGTCCACTGCTTCCGCAGGTCCCCCAAGGTCTGGAATCGGCCCTTCTCCACAATCTTCCTCAGGGTCCGGTCACCTCTTCTCGTTGTGCAGCGTTTTCTGCCACACTTTTTCCTTCCCACAGACTTCCCACTGAGGTGCCTTGATACAGCACTCTGGGAACAGCCTATTCGTTCAGAAATGTCTTTCTGTGTCTTACCCTCTTGCTTGAGGGTGTCAATAGTGGCCTTCTGGATTGCAGTCAGGTCGGCAGTCTTACCCATGATTGGGGTTTTGAGTGATGAACCAGGCTGGGAGTTTTAAAGGCCTCAGGAATCTTTTGCAGGTGTTTAGAGTTAACTCGTTGATTCAGATGATTAGGTTCATAGCTCGTTTAGAGACCCTTTTAATGATATGCTAATTTTGTGAGATAGGAATTTTGGGTTTTCATGAGCTGTATGCCAAAATCATCCGTATTAAGACAATAAAAGACCTGAAATATTTCAGTTAGTGTGCAATGAATCTAAAATATATGAATGTTAAATTTTCATCATGACATTATGGAAAATAATGAACTTTATCACAATATGCTAATATTTTGAGAAGGACCTGTATCAGAGATTGCAGAACAGCCTTTTCTAGTGGGGTCAAAGGGTATGGGATTCGTACATGTTTTGATAGTTGAATTTGTCTCATCAAAAATCTGTAATAAAAACAAACAAAGGAAACAAAAGAAAAATACAACAAAATGGTTATTTGGTTTTCGTTTTAAAATACAGGTTATCAAACTGAAATGAGATCTGTTTTTCTTTTCTGTGGTGAAAACCCGATTAGCAGAAATTAATTTTTCAATTTTCTTTTCACTTTCATAAGCAGAAAATTACGGACAAAGATCAATGGAAATTTCCCATATTCTGACAGCTCAGTTTGCTCTAGTCCGTGAAATGCTACAACCCTTGATGTCAGTGCCCTGAAGAGGGATACGGGTTTCTAACATCTGGCTCACAATACGATAAAAAACGAGACAAATTTTTAAATACTTCTCCCTATCCAGCTTTAGAAATGCGATTAATTTGATGTGTTCCAGTACATCTGTTTGATGGGTGAAAAATACGTGGGACAACACTTTTGATTTGTTGAACAGAAACACAGCATAGCATGGTCTCAGAATTGGCTGTCTGTTATATGAAAATCGGGCCATTTTTGCGTTTCTATAACCAAATAAGAATTTAAGCTCATCCATTTTTAACAACAAAACAGAAAAATAAGCGTTTTTTCTGTTTTCTTTCCCACTTGGAAAAGCAATGTTTTTTTAAACGTATTTTAGCCCTCATAGATATTTAAAAATGAAACTGATTATAACTCATATCTATGGAAAGCACAACCAACGTCAGTGTTTCATCACTTTTCTACGGCGTATTTAAACTGACCTTCTGCGCCATCTAGTGGTTCTTGTAGCAAATCTTCATTTTTAATTCTGTCTTTTGATTGGTTGTCTTGTTTTTCTTAAGTAGGCGGCGCATCAACTCTATGTCGAGCATTCGTAATTCTATTGGTCGAGCTGGCTCCATCTCTAATATGATTGGTGTGTTTCAGCCAAGTCGGGTAGAAGCTTCCAGAGCAGGGCGTAGCAGGAACTGGAGTTTGAGTTTTCTGGCGTTGATACAAAGCGAGGCTACGTTCACCATTTTTGTTTTACTGTCGTAGTTCATAACGGTGTTTCGAGTGTTTTTTAAACTTGCGCCGTTAGCCTCTTTCCTCAAGACTTGTTTATATCGTTGAGGACAATATACATAACTGTAAGTAAATGGGGTATAATTGTGGTTAATTCCAGGTGTCTGAATGGGTCCAACGTGACTACTGCTGTTTACCACTATAACCCTGTCATCTAGCTAACCCAGTGTGCAGCTAAGTAGAGTCATTTTGAAAAGGAGAGCGAAAAGAAGAAACTGCATAGAGGAATATTAACCAGGGATAAAAACGGAAAAAATCTATTTTGCTTGCTTAGAAGATATTTGGCTGCACCGAAACGCGAGGATGTGTTAAAAAATTACAATCCCTGGCAAAAATATTAAATCACTACTTTTAAATGATGTCTGGTGAGTTGTTTTACTTTGTAGCAAAAAATGTTACACTATTTGATTAAGATTCAAGGGATTCCAGCCTTGTAAAAAATATTCGTAAAACTGTTAATTACACTGTTGTACCTACGGTAATATCTTTTTCCAAATGAGATAGAGAGAATAAAATGCAGTACGGATCCAAAAAAAAAAAAATAACACAATTACTACTTTAGTGCAGCTCCTCTTGATTTTATGCTACCTTTATATCTTGCAGGCGTGGGCTGTCAGGTTTTGACAATCTGTTGAAGTACCTTTGTTCCAGTTTTCACCAGAAACTGATGGCATGAAACAAATATTCCAGCATCATCTTCTTGACCAACAAAGATAGTTGATTTTTCACAAAATACCATAGTTGGCCATATTCCGTTGACTGCTTCCCTTTTTCGCAGTAGAATTTTTTTTTTTTTTTTAAGGTATTAGGATTAAAACAATTAATCTGATTAATCGATTTATGAAATAAGTGTCAACTATTTTAGTAATTGAATAATCGTTAACTGGAGTATACAGACTCTAAAACATACCATTTGCTCAAAGAACTACCTACTCAGAGCAGTAGTTAATCCAAAATTGTACAAAAAAATATACGCTTTGCATTTAATAGGGGTGCACCGATTGATTTCCTTAATTTTGGGAGGTCTGTGATCGCCCCGATACTTAGATGGAAACTGATCTTATCTACTTGTCTAACATATTGTGCAAGTTTTGTTTCTTTTTAAAATGTGAAAAATCAACACCTAAGGGCAGTTATCTATATTTAAGAGTCCTTTAAGAGTCCTGCCTCACGTGCAGTTAAAACAAGTTTATATTGTTTCACAGGTATTGTTCAGTGTTTTTGAATAGAATCAGATTGGAACTTTGAAGGTGTATTGTGACCTTATAACACCCGACAGAGTTGGTGGTAAAAAAGAAAAATTGGGATCGGCCAAAAACTGCAATCAGTGCACCCCTAGCATTTAAGGTTAAAAACTTTCTTTGTCTGTAAATAAGTTCTAACCAGAAGTCCTCAAGTGGCATAGCTTTAGCTTCACCTGGTTAAAATTCTGTAAAACAAAATCTCCTATTAAGCACCTTTTAACACCGATTATTAATTTATTTCTCTGAAAAGTCATCAACAGATTAATCGATTTGCAAAATAATCGTTAGTCGCAACCCTAGTATTGATGATACCTTAAATACGGATTTTCTGTTCTTAAATTCTGCAGATTTCCTATAGCTCAGGCCCACACACATAGTTCTTTTGTTGGGCATTTTCTATTTCAAGAGATACTGCTTTTGGTTTTTTGTCCCCCTGATAACTCTAAATCAGTTCTCCCTTTTGCCAATTCATACCCCAATGTTGCATGTTGCTCCTTCCTGCTTTTGTAAATGGATAGTTTTATACCTATGTGCTTGAGCCATTGCAGAGCAGTTTATTTTGTATTTATTTTGTACTTGAGTATTTTTCAGTCATGGAGATAATGGATCCTATGGCTGACAGCTTCATTTCTTACCCCAAAAGGCAGGTATAAAATGATCAAAACTACAAAGGTAAATGGCCAAGGGGTGAAATTACCAGCAACCATCCTGATGGTTTGATGCCTTTCTTGAGCTACCTGTATGGTTTTTTTTTAGAACCTTCCTGTCTTGCTTGCAGGTGCTAAACATTTTAGACCTAGCTGACCAACACTCACTGCAGTTTTACCTTCTTAAAGTAGCTTAATAATTCTTCCCATTGTTTGAACTGACCTCTCTCTTGTTGGGGTTGCGCTTCCTGTAAGTCTGCAAGGTGAGCTTGTTGAGGTCTGCAGACGTTGTGTGTTAACTACGGACTCATTAGCATATTTACAGTTGTGCAGGTATTTATAGTGAAGATGCAACAACTAACAGGGATATTCCAGATTTTTCTTGCTCCACTTGATCTTGATGTCACAAGGATTTACAGAAGGTTCAAGTGTTACAAAATAACATAAAATAATTTAGTATCGTATCTGTATCCGTTTTCTTTTTGGTTGTACATTAGAAACAATTTCCCAGTCTAGTAATGGCTGGCCTGTCCTCAGAAGTCAAATGAAAATTCATAATTGCATGTTTAAAATCTTTCCAGTTCTGTTGGATGACCTGTTGACGGTATTTTTTTTTTTTTCTAGTCACTGCTCTTTAAGTGGGTCCAAACAAATTGCAGGATGGACAATGAAGTGATGGTGGTCACCAACCCTTTAGTGAATGTTCGTATCACAAGCAGCTTCTCCACCTTTGAGAACCGCCGGAGGTTCAATAGAGGAATTACTATAGCAGAACTAAAGGTAAAGCACACGTATAACTGCTTTGACCTCCCTTGCACTTTGTTTTGAGAACAGTTACCAGTCCTGCCTTCTAACTTTTGTATGTACTTATTATCTTGTTCAAAGGGGCTCCTGGAGATCAATGTGGGTGTACCTGCCTCCTGCATGGACTTGGAGATTTTTAGCACCACCAATAAGTTCTTACAGAAAATGGATAACGATGACGCTTTATTTGGTTCCTACCCTGTGGACGATGAATGCAGAATACACGTATGTACAATGTTAATATTACCTGACATGCAGAGTTTAGTGGTATAGTAGCACTTCATGCTAGTAGTGTAATAATAAAAAATAAAACGGGGGGGGGGGGGGGGGGGGGGGGTACACTACCAACACTGTTTACAGTGGGGAGCGCGTGCTGTTCACATTGTGGGTCGGTGGGCAGAGATGACCCCCTCAATCCCACCGGCACGTCTTCCATGGAGGAAGCGGAGCCGGGGACCTTGGGGCGGGCTCTCCAATCTCTGGTGCTGAGGTCACCAAGGTGATTAAAAAGCTCCTCGGTGGTAAAGCCCTGGGGCTGGATGAGATTCGCCCGGTTGTGTTGGCTAACATGGACATCGGAGGCAGTTCCACTGGATTGGCAGACCGGCATGGTGGTCCCCCTATTCAAAAAAGGGGGACCGTAGAGTGTTTTCCAACTATAGGGGAGTCACACTCTTAAGCCTCCCTGATAAAGTCTATTCGGAGGTTCTGGAGAGGAGGGTCCGTCGGATAGTCGAACCTCGAATTCAGGAAGAGCAGTGTGGTTTTCGTCCTGGCCGTGGAACACTTGACCAGCTCTACACCCTCAGGAGGGTCCTGGATGGTGCATGGGTGTTCGCCCAACCAATCTACATGTGCTTTATGAACTTGGAGAAGGCGTTCAACCTTGTCCCTCGGAGAATCCAGTGGGGGGTACTCCGGGAGTATGGGGCACCAGGCCCTTTGATACAGGCTGTTAGGTCCCTGTACGACCGGTGTCAGAGCTTGGTCCGCATTGCTGGCAGTAAGTCGAACTTGTTTCAGGTGAGGGTTGGACTCCGCCAAAGTTGCCCTTTGTCCCCGATTCTGTTCATAACGTTTATGGACAGAATTTCTAGGCGCAGCAAAGGTGTTGAGGAGATCTGTTTTGGTGGCCTTAGGATTGCGTCTCAGCTTTTTGCAGATGATATGGTCCTATTGGCTTCATCAGCTCGTGATCTACAGCTTTCACTGGAGCATTTTGCAGCCGAGTGTGAAGCGGCCAGGATGAGAATCAGTGCCTCCAAGTTCGAGGCCACGGTCTTGAGCCGGAAAAGGGTAGTGCCTTGTCCTGGTCGGGGGTGAGGTCCTGCCTCAAGTGGAGGAGTTCAAGTATCTTGAGGTCTTGTTCATGAATGAGGGAAAAATGGAGAACGATAGGCGGATTGTTGCTGCGTCAGCAGTGATGCGGGCGCTGTACCGGTCTGTCGTGGTGAAGAGAGAGCTGAGTCAAAATGCAAAGCTCTCGATTTACCGGTTGATCTACGTTCCTACCCTCATCTATGGTCATGAGCTTCGGGTCGTGACCGAAAGAACGAGACCCCATGTACAAGCGGCCGAAATGAGTTTCCTCAGCAGGGTGTCTGGGCTCTCCCTTAGAGATAGGGTGAGAAGCTCGGTCATGTGGGAGGGACACAGAGTAGAGCTGTTGCTTCTCCACGTCGAGAGGAGCCAGTTGAGGTGGCTTGGGCATCTAGTTAGGATGCCTCCTGGACGCCTCCCTGGCGAGGTGTTCGGGGCACGTCCCACCGGGAGGAGGCCCAGAGGAAGACCCAGGACACGCTGAAGGGACTATGTCTCTCGGCTGGCCTGGAAACGCCTTGGTATTCCCCCGGATGAGCTGGCCCAAGTGGCTGGGGAGAGGGAAGTCTGGGTCTCTCTGCTTAGGCTGCTGCCCCCGCAACCCGACCCCGGATAAGCTGAAGACAATGGATGGATGGATGGTGTTCTCTTCTAAATATGATGCTCTAAAAAGTGGTTTTTCCCACAAAGTAATTAGACAGGAAAAGGAAAAGGGGAGGGGGGAAGAAATGCAGCAGAGCTCCTAAGGACAGCTTGTCAAGGAGCTGTAGCGTCTGCTACACCATGTGCTGCCCCTGCTCCCAAATGTTTTGTTTTTAGACCGTTCCCCAAAGTTATATTAGTTGGTCTTAGTATTAGTTTAAGGGTGTCAAACTTGTGCAGCCAGGTTATTAGCCCTATTGATATTATTTATTACCCACTTTAATAGATGTGTCTGTGTTTAGTTGAATAGTGGAGGATGATTGTTGGATCAAAGTGGGAAGAAAAGCTATGAAACAAATAAACTTGACATTTCAAAAGGGTGTTTGCACCTTTGTACCCACAATATTAGTCATTTTGAAGAAAAAAGTGTTGGTACCAGTTATTGAGGGGAAAAGATTAATAAATGAAGATGCTTTTTTTTCTTTTGTTTTCATAATTTTAATAGATAAACATACGAAGGAGTATAAGGGTCACCTGGTGGATATTTTTTTTATTTCCTCTTGCAGAATAAAGCTGAAAAAAAGTCTAAACGGAGAGAGAATCATTTCACCACCTATCTATAGAATCATTTTGACCTTTTTCCTATTATTTTAAATTTTTTTTAAATAATTTTGTTTAATCTTTAAATGGTAAAGCAATTAAAAAAATTATTCCTCATTTTTTTCTCTCTAAGTGACCCTAATATTCCGTCGTATCAACCAAATAGTGACCTAGGCTGTGATTTTATTTTAGTGTTATCTAAACTGCGGGTGGCAGCAGTGTTTATATTTTTTTTAACTGATGCTTGAAACCCAGTTAGATTATCGCGTACGTGCCATTCATCCAGAAAAACAAGAAGTTTTTGAAAACCAAAACTTATCAGAAATTGTTATACATTTTTAACATTTCTTTTGAGGCATGCTAGCATTTGTAAGATTATGTTGCCAAGATGGAAGCAAATTTAAAACACTTGAACTTAGCAGTCACATTACTAAAAATCTGTTTTTTTTTTTTTGTATAAATGAAAGTAAGAGTTCCCGGCGACTGTATTGTCATGCTTACCCAGTGCTTCTGTCTCATCGGTTCCGGTCCAGGTTATTGATAGAAGTGGAGGACAGGCCAGCGAGTTGTTTGATAGTTCCAAAGTGGAGAAGTTTGAGCTCCCAGATGATGAATATGAGAAACGGACAGGTACAAATCTCACTTTTCTATTCTGATTGTCTTGAGATGAAATAAAATGGATAAAAAATTATTACTTAATATATCTTAAAGAAATGCTGTACTTCATGAACAACTAATTATTTTGAAATATGATTGAAGATATTTGTAGACTTTCTTGGTAAGAAATAAAATGCCATTTAACATACAGGGGTTGGACAATGAAACTGAAACACCTGGTTTTAGACCACAATAATTTATTAGTATGGTGTAGGGCCTCCTTTTGCGGCCAATACAGCATCAATTCATCTTGGGAATGACATATACAAGTCCTGCACAGTGGTCAGAGGGATTTTAAGCCATTCTTCTTGCAGGATAGTGGCCAGGTCACTACGTGATACTGGTGGAGGAAAACGTTTCCTGACTCGCTCCTCCAAAACACCCCAAAGTGGCTCAATAATATTTAGATCTGGTGACTGTGCAGGCCATGGGAGATGTTCAACTTCACTTTCATGTTCATCAAACCAATCTTTCACCAGTCTTGCTGTGTGTATTAGTGCATTGTCATCCTGATACACGGCACCGCCTTCAGGATACAATGTTTGAACCATTGGATGCACATGGTCCTCAAGAATGGTTCGGTAGTCCTTGGCAGTGACGCACCCATCTAGCACAAGTATTGGGCCAAGGGAATGCCATGATATGGCAGCCCAAACCATCACTGATCCACCCCCATGCTTCATTCTGGGCATGCAACAGTCTGGGTGGTACGCTTCTTTGGGGCTTCTCCACACCGTAACTCTCCCGGATGTGGGGAAAACATTAAAGGTGGACTCATCAGAGAACAATACATGTTTCACATTGTCCACAGCCCAAGATTTGTGCTCCTTGCACCATTGAAACCGACGTTTGGCATTGGCATGAGTGACCAAAAGTTTGGCTATAGCAGCCCGGCCGTGTATATTGACCCTGTGGAGCTCCTGACGGACAGTTCTGGTGGAAACAGGAGAGTTGAGGTGGACATTTAATTCTGCCGTGATTTGGGCAGCCGTGGTTTTATGTTTTTTGGATACAATCCGGGTTAGCACCCGAACATCCCTTTCAGACAGCTTCCTCTTGCATCCACAGTTAATCCTGTTGAATGTGGTTCATCCTTCTTGGTGGTATGCTGACATTACCCTGGATACCGTGGCTCTTGATACATCACAAAGACTTGCTGTCTTGGTCACAGATGCACCAGCAAGACATGCACCAACGATTTGTCCTCTTTTGAACTCTGGTATGTCACCCATAATGTTGTGTGCATTTCAATATTTTGAGCAAAACTCTGCTCTTACCCTGCTAATTGAACCTTCACACTCTGCTCTTACTGGTGCAATGTGCAATCAATGAAGACTGGCTACCAGGCTGGTCCAATTTAGCCATGAAACCTCCCACACTAAATGACAGGTGTTTCAGTTTCATTGTCCAACCCCTGTAATTAATCAAGACAATTTTATTTGGACATCAGTCATTAAAAAGGTTTACTTCCATTGTAAAATTCGAGTTACTGTTCATGGCCTTAATCATCAGTGCTCATTGTACACAATGTAAATATCTTTCTTTTAGAATCAGTGAGGTCGTTCTTAAAGAAGCAGAATTTAGGTCGCTACAATGAGGAAGAAGTTTCTAAGAAGAAGGCTGAGCTCAACACTCGGGAAGAACAACAGAAGGCTGCAGCTGAAGCTATTTCTGTTGGCAGCCGCTGCAAAGTGGAGGTCCCTGGACAGCCCACAAAACTTGGCACGGTTATGTATGTTGGTAAGTGTTTTGTTTACGTAAACCTTTGATTTAAAATTTGTAGAAGGTCGTCTCTGCAACAGAAAAACCTGAAATAATTCAGCTGATGATGGATGCTACTCATGTGGGCTGATGAAACGATCTGTTCCTTTAGCTTCCAATATTACAGTTCTTATCGGCAGCTCGGAGCTTTGGAGAAACCTGAGATTAAACCTCTAAACACGGCTTTTGTTGCTTAAGCAAGGAGATGAGAAAAAAACCACAGCTAAAAGTTCTGAATGCATACATTTCTAAACTAATATTCCCATTTTAATAATAGCGCATCAGTTGTCGTATGGTTTTACAGTTGTGTGTTGTGCTGCAGGTGAATTAACACTACGACTCCCAGAATTCTAACTCTACTACAACTCCCAAGCCCGTCAATATGACAGCGAGCATTCTGGATGCGGGGGTGGTGATGACGTCATCGCATTAATGCTATAAAATTTTGGTTCTAACAAGAATTACTAATAGTATTTGATCAAAACCTATTATATATTATTATTATTTATAAATAGTACTGAAAAATAATACAGAGTAGCAGCTACATTTAGCGCTAAAAATGCCTTCAGCTGATCCACACTCATGTCTGAGGAGGAATCATCTCCTAAAACTCTGCGGGCCTCAGCCACCCTGCTGCCCTGAACGTGGATGAGCATTTCGGCGTCCACCAAGCAGAGGAACGTGGTCTGGGCATCTTGGATCTGGCGCTCTGTCAACGCGTTCTGGCTCTGACGCCTCCGTCTACTTTCTTCCTCCCCTACCACTGTCCACACAGCGCCATCCTTTCCTATCTCCTCCTCCTTCCCAGGTGTGCACTCGTCTTGCGATGAAAACGCTGTAAAGCGCAGAATAGATTGTTGTTACTGGACATATCTATGACCTAACTTATTGTTTATGTCTTTGTCTATTATCAGTACATTGATTTGTAGTTTCTCTCCTGCCAGTGAGCTTTATTGCTGGTTTTATAGCTGGGCACTGGGCACCAGGCTCATCTCCCTGTCTCTGAACCTGCGCTGATTGTGGCACTGTTGCTATATAAATAGTTTATATATTATTAGTTTACTAATCTGTAAACTGTAGTCTAAAATGATAAAATCGTTACATAGGCTAGACTTTTCCTACCTTGAAATAATGCGCCACAACCTCCTGCTAACGGGACGACTCGTGTTTTTTAGCCGGGGGAGGCTCAATCTGACCCGCTGTCACTGGAACTGAATGCTGACCAAGAGCGCCAGAATCCCTCTCGACCCCAGAATCACAATTTCTGAAGCATTTCCAATGCCTCTTGAGCAGAAAATATCCTTCTAGAAGCCATTTGTAGGATGCCAACAATCTGACTGCGTTCTAGAGTGGCGGTTGCTAGGCAGCGCTTGCTCGTATACTCAGCTGCGGGAAAAAAAAAAAATCTATGTAAATAATAGGGCCGTCAAAATGACAGCTGTGGTAGTTAGAGGTAGAAATACTTAGATATTTTATTTACTTTTTTTTTTTTTTTTTTTAAAGAGACATAGGAATACAAAAGACACAGGTTTAGAAAAAGTCAGGATGCCAGGAAGATAAGAGTTTTAATAAACCAGAGTTATGGTATGTCAAACTTTCAAAACCGTCATATTGATGGCCCTGGGGTTCTAGTGTTAAAGGCATAAGAGCAAACGGTACATTAATACTTGGAGAAACAGTACTTATTACTGCAGCCTAAAGAGAGTAGAGAGGCCAGGAACCAGTTCTTTTTTTAAGTACTTGGACTTAGATTTACAGCTTTACGTTGCTATTTTAATAAGCAATGTTAAGTATCAGCGTTGCGACACTGAAATTTCCAAAGCTGAATTGGGTGTCTCTTGATAGCAGTGGAACTGTTTAGTGATGCTACCCTAAGAGTATGATGTCTGCTAAAAACACAGATACTTATTTTCAGGGTTCCCATGCAGTCTTGAACATTTTCCAGTGCTGTTTAAAATGGACATTTTTGCTTTTCTAGACCTTATTCCCTGTGAAATCGTCCGTCAAAGTGTTGTGTCCCTCCTTTTCTTCCTCGTTTCCTTTTTTTCTTCCTCCTAATCTTCCTTCATTCTTCCCTGGTGACATTCCTTCTGTCCTACCTTTTGTATTTCTGCCCTTTCTTCCTTGTAACCATCCTTTTCTTCCTTCCTTCCTTTATGTCATTCCTTATTCTGTTCCTTGTCTTTCCTTTCTTCTGCCTTTCATTCTTTCTTGTTTCCTTCCTTTTGTACTTCCTCAATATTTTCTTTGTTCCTCTACCCTATTTCTTTCTTTCTTTTAAGTCCTTTTTTTCCTTACCCCTTTGAACCTTTGTTTATTTAATGCTTCCTTCCATCTTTCCAAAAAATGTGTGAGAACCCTGTGTTTTTGTATGCGTGTCCGAACATGGTTAGTTTACTAAATGAGGGGGGAAAAGTAAAGTGAAAGATTTTGTATAAAGTTAACTACATTGGAAATCACAGCAATGGAGAGTAACCTTGTTGTTTTTTTTTTCTTTTTAAAACAGTTTATAGTGATTTAGTTTCATTGTGCACTGTATAAAGAAACATGTATTTTTGCAGGTACAACAGAGTTCAAGTCAGGTTATTGGGTGGGTGTGAACTATGACGAGCCACTGGGAAAACACAATGGAACGTAAGATCATTTTTATTCCCATTTTTGTAAAGAAATTTTACCAATATTTGCTCATTTAAATCTAACTGATTTGTATTGTGTCCCCAGTGTTCAAGGGAAGCAGTACTTTGAGTGTCAGGACAAATACGGGGCGTTTGTGAAGCCGCTGAGTGTGACTGTGGGAGACTTCCCTGAGGAGGACTACGGTTTAGATGAGATTTAGAACTGTTCTGGTTGTTGTGGTCATTCGTTTTCATTTCAGATCCATTTACTGAACAGAGGGGAAGTGGGGTGATTCATTGTAACAAAGGTTCCTGTTTGTTCTTCTGTGGATGGCATGATCAAAAGGCACTTTAGCTGGAAGTTTTTTTTTTTTATTGCAGCATGACAATTTGAGATCTTAACATAGATGAGTCATTTAAAAACTAGTTAAATGTGTTGCACTTAAGAAGGATTTTTGTTTCAGATTGATGTATTTAAACAGTTCTTTTTGTCCTGTTGTCAGTTTAATTCTTAAACCTTAGTTTATTTTTCAATTTATGTCAATCTGTTAAATTTTGTGTAACTGTACATAAAGTCTTTTCGTTTAAGGAATGTACATTGCTTTAACTGACAACTGCTTGTATAACTATCCATTGAGTCGAAAATTCTTCCTAATCATACTTTGACAGTAAAGATGATTACCCCGGGTTGTGTTAACAACTTTAGATTTTTGATGAGGTTAAATAAAAGCTGCAGGCAGTGGATACTTACGTTTTAAAATGTCACTTTCAGGAAATGCCTCAGAATTTCTTGAAGTAAAAGGAGTAAAAGCTCCTTTATTGTTCTGACACTACTGCTCTTTTTTTTAAAGACTAACAATGCCAACAATATTTCCCTTATAAGCAAAACACATGGCTGTTTGTCACATGTCACCACTCTGTCCTGCAGCATACGTCTCACAGCCACAATTGTGCAGCTCAGTTATTGGCAGGCTTCTTTGTAACAATTACATCCCTCAGCGTTGGACAATGTTGCATTTCAAATTGATGATATGCTTGCTTTGTTATACATAAAAACGTTTAACTTACTTAATTTGAGAAAATGTAAAATCATTAATTTCTGTCTTTTCAATAAAGTTAAGTGATAATATTCAACATTGATCTCTAAGGTGCTGGTGACAATATGTGCCAAAGGATAATCCATACTAATAAAAACAATACACATGATCAGAGTCGGTTTGGTTTATTTCTTTTACTAGAAAATAATGAGTTATTCATATACTTGAATATGATTTCAGTCCTCTAGCTGATGGTTTGATTCTGAATGTGTCTGTCATAAAAAAGCATTTTCCTAATTACAAATTTCTTCTCGTTTTGCTTTTTAAGCACTAAAATATTTTGGCCCATCAATCAAAGGGTACTCTAAGTAAATACATAATTCAGTTCAAATTAATCAACTTGGCTTTATTTTTTAAATATACGCCCTAGTTATTGAATCTTGAATGTGCTGTGATTAATCCCGTTTGGTTTCAATTTCACTAGCCACACCCAGGCTGTATTACTGCCCCACCTGTAGAGTCCAGAAATTACTTAAAGAGAACCTGTCGGGCAAAATGAAGTAGGCTAAAAATCTCAAAAAGCAACACATCCTGTCTGCATCTAAAGAAATGAAAGAGAAGAGAAACAAGTCAATGACATCTGTAAGTTTGGGAAGGTTTACAAAGCCATTGGGACTTCAGTGAGAGAGCCAATTTCCACAAAAACGTGGAACAGTGGAAAACCTTCCCAGGCGTCTAACAAAACGAAAGAAATATCTTGTTGGAGAATGTTTGGCCATCACTTTGTGAACTTAAGCTTAAGCGTAGTTGTAATATGCAGCAGTACAGTGATTCAAAGCACACCAGGAAGTCCACTTCTTAATGTTTTGGAAAAACAAAATGGTTTAGGAATGGCTCAAAGCCTGGGTTTAAATCTTATGCTGTGACATGACCTTAATCTTGCCATTCAAACTCAAAAACCCTTCAATGTGGGAGAATTAAAACAATTCTCTAATAATAATTGGGCACAATTTTGTTCCAAACCATTGTACAACACTCATTGGCAGTTGCAAACACTAAATTGCAGATTTTGTCTTCCACACAAGAGTGGCGAAATTAGTTTTTAGGTTTCAGGGGCCTATTTTTCTGATTCCATGTTATTTTAAACATGAAAAGATAATGATTTCTACGAATTCATTTTTCAAACGCAAAAATAATAATTGTTTTGTTTTAATTAAATATTTTGCACTTTGAAGATCAAATAACTACTTGTTTTTTATTTTAATATTTTTCTTTTTGATCATTTCTGATGAGGACGTGAAGTTTCCAAAACATGCAAGGATCATATGTGGCAACATAAGGAAATAATTTTAGTTCTCTGTTAAAAACTACATTTTGCCATCCGGTAGACGTTCTCGCATGGCCAAACGGATGATATCAACTCCCACAAGACCGTGCATCACTCTGATGACGCTACAACGGACGTCTCGCGAGAGTAGGTGCAATTTCCCAGCCAGCAAGTGTAGTGTTTGCGCGATAGAGACGAGGAAAGATGGCGACGCAGGAGAGCGAATCAGCTAAACCTACCGTGAGCAACGGAGAGGTAAAATGAATGACAGCCTTTCGACGGGTTTTAACACTTCAGGTTCGGAGAGTTCGAGTCGGTTTGACGGTTTGAACGTAACGCTTGGGCGTCCTAACATTTAACCGTGTCAACTGTCGCTGCACGAGCCTCAGTGACGTTGTCATTGCCGGTTGGTTTTAAAACGACCTCCCGTCGCCGGTGTGTAGTGAAAACGGGACTGTTAACGAGTCGAGGTACGGAGCGAAGGAGGTGTTGACAGTGGGAAATTCACCCAAAGGCAGACGTTAAAATAACCCCGACTGTATGTTGAGTTGACCGTGACTGTGTTGGTGTCTAACAACAGCGTGACAGTTAGCTATCACCAGGCCTGAACCCGATCAGCGCAGCATGGCTTGGGTAACTGGGCCAGTGTGTTCCCAGTCATTTCAGCCTCCAGTTAAATCTTTTCGCGTCCTGTTTTTCTCCTCAATCTCAAAGCTGGCCGTTCACCAGACAGAAACGCAGTTTATTAAGATTGATCAGGTCGAAGAAGCAGATGTAGCTTAGCCAAGAATTACCTAAGAAGGTTCCTACGCAGTCTCTTAACAAAATGGAAAAGTACACAGCTTCGGTTCGGCAGTTTTTGGCACCTGAACAGCAATATAAAGCTCCATCAGAAAATCTATTCAGACTTTTTAAATCCAAACCGATTTATCCTACAATAGATACACCTTTAATAGTCCATTTATGGCTTGTGAAACCTCCATTCAAGGGCAGTTTCAGTCATTTTCTTGTAATGTAAACAACTTCAGGACAGCTTAATTTCTTTTGGAAGGAGTCCGAAATTAGTCATAACACCAACATTTTTAATGGGTACAAGTCAAAATGAATTATTTAATCTTAAAGAACATTAAAATACATTTTAAATGATACTGAGATCAGATCATGTGTGTAGTTTTCATAGTAGTTTTTAAAGCTTAAATTCTAAGGTAATTCATGGCCCACAGTTCACTTTGACCCCAATTTACAAATTGCTGATGGTGCTGAAGTACAATTTTTTTTTAACATATTTTCAGGAAAAAATACTACAGTAAATGTTGAGTGATGAAATAGTAGTGGTCCTTTCGTTAGCCAAATGGTCTTTTTTATTACTGTAGAATAGCAACTACCCTAAAACCTAAAAACATTTAGTTTTTATTCTTTTACAACATAAACTTTATAAATTCTCAAATTAGGCAAAAAAATTGTTTCGAAATTTTGGTGGTGTCCCGACCTTTGGTGGGCTAAATGATCATGTACTTATGTATAAAATCAGTTGATTATTTTTTTTTTGTATAGAGGGACTTGAAAACATTATACCGACTAGTTGATTTTAAAAGGAATTCCTACTCATCTTCAGATATATCAAACTAGGTTGATTTAATTTGAAACGGATCAAAACCTCAATAATTAGTCACTACCAGGAACAGATAAAAGGACAACGAAGAATGATATTCTGGGTGTCAAATTCTTGAATCTGCAATCCACAATGGCAAATAAAAATCATATTTTGAGAAGATGGGACAATCTCCAAGTAAGGCATGGAAACGCAACAATAGCAGCAGACTGACTGATGGTAACATACAAATGGTAAAACCAGTGTAGGCTTAATCAGCTCGCTGGTTTAATTTGAACCTCGGAACGCCCAGCAGAAACTGGCTAGTTGACCAGAGTGTTGATAAAGGTGGTGGATGGTGAGGGACTCGCATAAATAAGATGGGAGACCACATCATCTTAAAAGTAAAGCGTTGTGGATAAGTATGGAGTTCCATTTCCTAAAAAAATCAAACTCTGAATTTCTGGGACTAAATTTCACATACAAGCAGGAGGACAAAAAGCCATAGGGGCACATTTATTTACTTAAAAGATGGACATATTTTTAGTTTACAGTGAAAACATTCAGTAGACGCACATAATGTTAGATGCTGTGCTATAGAAATGCAGGCCTTTTGCCATGGAGGATTTGTGTTGTACAGGATTTTACTATTTACCCTAAATTGGAACATACATTTACAAAATTAAAACCATGTTCTATTAAATAAGACTTGACAAGTGTGATTAAGAGCATAAAATTAGGAAAATGCCAACCATCTTTTTTTTTTTTAACCATTTGAACTGTGTATTTACATTGAAAGCATGCACTTAGATGTTAAAAATGGACTGAAATTCATTCCACTAAAAGTCTGAGGTCTTGACATGGTGTATATCAACATTAACGGTATACAAAAGTTGTGTTATTCATACAGAGATGTCTAAATGTGCTGAAGGAGTTAGGAACCTTCTGTCCAATTCTTGAAATGCTTGCACAAACAACCTTAAATATGCATCGGGGAAGGAATCATGAACTGGAAGGATGCCATATTCTCACAAAAATATAAAATAGTAATATAGAAAACTGTTTTCAGTTAACTTAACTAAAATGTACCTAATGGGTTACAAAATGATCTCAATTAAATTGAACCAACCACAGGAAATGGGAGAAGAGCCAGTAAGAGACACTAGAGAACCACATTCACAGGTGACCAAATAACAAGATATACGCTTGACAAACACCTGGGTTTTCTAGCTGGAAAAAGACCCATAGTGTCATATTTGTTACCTCTGCTAATTAAGTGTAGTTACTGAAGGTCACTGCGAATCATCATTTTTAACCACTAGTCTCCTAAGTGCTTCAGTCTGAAGCCCATTAAAATTCATAGCATCATATCTCACCAATAGATGAAATGAGATGAAGGATGAAGCTGGAGCAAACAGCAAACACTTGCATTGTAAAAGGCCAGGAATGTTTATTATCATTTAAGTTGTTTTAAAATGAGACACCTATGTGTGTTTGGGAATCCATATGGCATCTTTAGGAATTTTGAGAACTTATTTTATGATTTTAATCATTTAAATGATTATCACTTTTATACTCCACCAGAATTTTGTCTTCCAGAAAGAAAGATGCTTTGCTCTGGTTCCTGTGTAATGTGAATACAAGTAGTAGACATTTCTTAGACGATAATCCGGGAGGGGGTCAGGCAGTGGCGCCTGGTCTGCTCTAAGCTGTAATAGCAATGATCTCAGCACATCAGTCAAGCGTCTGTTTTTCTTGTATTACACCCGAAGGTAACTATAGAAAGCTTGGGTGCATCAGCCTTGTGGCACAGAAACAACTTTGCAAACTATATTTTATAGCATTGCTGTAACAAAGTCTGGTAAAAGGAACTCTTTACTTTTGGAACTGGTATTTGAAGTTTTTCCTTTTTTAATCCCAGACCCAGTGGTAACAGTAGTGTGAAGCATTTACCTGGACAACCCAGTTAATAATTAAACATGGTTCCGAATGTGTAAATTATTATCTCAAGGTAGAGAGAGAACCTGTTTCTATTGAGTGTATTTTGTGGTTTCTATACGCTCATTTTGTCCAGGAAACAGACCTCCATGTCATGGATAATTAGATTTGTTTTAACTTTACATCGCAGGATGTGGCGGCGAAGATGAAAAGCCCTATTTTTGTCCACTTCCTAGACCTGAACTGTGAGGTTTATAATGTTGCAAAGCAGGGTGGACACTACAAATCTTTACTCGCTTGCTGTCTTTGTATGCTACATACTGAACCGAAACAGACATTTTTAGCCTCGTGTGTTATCTGTTTTAGGACGTCAGCCACTAGTCTCATTTGTGTTCGAAACAACAGGGCAGATTAGACGTTTAGATAGTGAATGAGTCTCATGACTTGGCATGTGCAACTCTATTGTGACACTTGAATAGAATATGGCCTTGCCAGAGGGGTGAGGGCTTACTTTAGCACGCTGCAGCTTGGGGTGAAGTGACCACTAATAATCGGTTTTGCTGACTCAGGTGATCATTTACATGAACTAAAATTTACTGATTAATACGAGATAGAGGTCATTTGCTTTTGGCCTATACGACAAAGGCTATACAATTTCTTATTTATTAGAAAATTATGGACAGCGCTTTGGAGGTGATGTTCATTTAGGTGTTGTGTAGAAGAAAATTTAAAGTTAAATTATTAACTAAACATTTTTCATTAGAATTAAAATGATCAATTGTTCTAAATCAATGTGATTTGTTTTCTTTTCAGATCAAGAAGTATTTTTCATGTCTGCATATTGCCAGACTTTGTTCCCTTTCCCATTTCTTCCATCCGTACGTCCATCCATATGTTCACCTGTTTGTCCATCTGTCCGTCCCTCTCTTTGTTCCTCTATTATGGAAATGACATGTAAAATAAGAGTATTTAATTGGTTTTTATTTTTATTTTATGGAATAATGAGTCAAAATCTTTGTTAAAAATTACAAGATAGACTAGGGATTAGGTTATCATTTAAAGTTGTATAAGAATGTTTGGATTAAAGAATACTTTTGTCACTTATTTTGTTGATTGTCTAAATTCTACCACAGCAATGTCTAGATCCTCAACATCATTGCAATTGATACTGATCTTCATATTATGGGATTATCTACTGCTGTATCATGAATGAGCCTTTTTTATTTCCATCTTTTTTTATGTTTGTGTTTGTAGGTGAGCAGCAATGGAACCGCTGCAACAACAGATGGTCAGACTGTGCAGACGGCTGAAAATGCCCAGGACCAACAGCAACAGCAACAAGCACCTAATGCCTGGCAGGTCATCAAAGGCGTCCTCTTTAGGTGAATTTTACTTATTTTAATTCAGACTGAGTCACTCATCACCAGCTGAAAGCAGACCGCAGACCAAAACCTATGCTGTAGATGTAATAATTAATAAAAGGTCATGTATTATATTATGTTAATAATGGAGTCACAGTCCAAGTGAAAGGTACAAGTAGATGAAGAATGATGTGCTGTAGGTCAGTTAGCTCTTAGTTCACTCTGTTCCAGATCTTTGTAGAGACTCTGCAGTCGGTCTTTCTGTTTCTCTTGTCTGAGCCATCATCTGTTCTGTGCAAGTTGCATTTTGATGTCCTGACATGGTTGCTAATTCAGTTTTCCTGAAAAGGTTGTTTTCTGTCTTTTCTAATATGCTTAAATGTTCTCTCTTTGAACACACAACAGTGACCCCTCTTTCATCGTAATTCGCTTAATCTAGTGAAAAAGCGGCAGATCTGTGGTTTTCTTCGTCCGTCTGTTTTTGGTGTTTTAAATCTGCAAGAAGGGGCCCTGAAGGTGTATTTTTCTTTTCTCTGTTTTTAGGCTTTAGTTGCATTTTGTTTTTTGTTTTTTTCTTTTATTGCATGTAAGGATCATCAGAGGCAGTAGTTTTTGGATCATGAAATAAGCATAACATGTTTACATCCAGATAACATTCAGTACCTATTAGGCTCCAACAATTTAAAGGTAAACAAAAAAACATTTGAAAATTACAATTATTAGTCACTCAAATGCAGTCATCTTGTTTGCACTTATTCCCCTTTCTGAAAATGAGACATTTGGCATCTTTTAACCTACAATTTCTACCTTCAAGTCTATATCAACTAACTCACATTTTCACTGTGTTGGTACCACTCGGATCTCCAGAATCTTCATAATTTGGGCAATCAGTAGTTGGTTCCGCAGAGGGCCGTCCACCCCCGATCCTAACACACCAGCAGGGGCCCCCAGAGTACCCAGCAGGAACCTCTTTCCCAAAGACTCCCTCATGGTATTATACTTTTCCTCTTTGTCTTGCTGTTTGCATTTTTACTCCTTATTTTGTGATGCTTGTATCCTTTCACATTTAGAAATATATTGAAGGATATACAAATATACGGTAAACAATGTATTTTATTTTTGTCTAAATTGTTTAAGAATTAGTTTTCACCTTTGATCCGTTTTTAAGGTTTATTATGTTTTGTTAGCAATTTTTAGTATCTTTGATATCTCTACATATTGGCTCGGTGTGTAGCGTAGTCGTCTTGTAATCCAAAGGTTGTGTGTTCAATTCCAGCTCCTCCTTTCATGGGTGTGTGTTAGTGAGTGCGACTGGGTGATTGTTGCTCTAGTGTAAAGCGCTTGAGTGGGCAGTACAATTAGAAAAGCATATATTTCCATATTATAAGCTGTTAAATATTAAAAACTTTAAGATCTTCATTCATAAACGGCAGTCATGTGATCCCTAAAGTGATCGAACCGTACCAGAGTGTCATCAGTCCGTCTTGCGGTATCTCTCCTGACGCTGTAATGTGATAAACACTTTTCTTTTCTCACCATGCCTGCAGGACCTGTACGTGTACGTGTCCCAGGAGGAGGTGTTCACTGACTTCAACAACACAGACGAACTGTTCTGGTTCCACAGGGACCTGGTCTATGGAGACTGGACCACAGGGGAGAGCGGAGATGGCTGCTACCAGCATTATAAAGAGTTGGACATCCCAGAGGTAGGGATGTCTGAGGTTGAGGGGAAGGTGTGATATGCAGTGGAAGCATGAGTTTGTTAAATGTGTGTTTCTCTTTATCTCTTAATGTCTTCCTGTTTGGTTGATTGCAGAAGATGCAGCAGAACGGCTCCCTTTACATTCATGTCTACTTCACTAAAAGTGGATTCCACCCTGACCCAAAACGCAAGGGGCAGTACCGCAGACTGGCAACAGTGCATTCAACAAGAAGTAAGGACCAGGAAAACACAAACAAGCTTTTTCTAACATTTAACTAATCTCTGATCACTTTAAAGGGTATTTCATCTTTATTGTTTTGTTTTCTGTCCCTCAGTGCTCAATAAATTCAAAAGACGAAAGTTTCTGAAAACCAAGAATCTGCTTACAGGAGAAACAGAAGCAGATCCTGAAATGATTAAGGTGAACTGACACCCAAAATACAGTCAGGCTAAACCCCTGCATTTCTGTCAGATAACAGAACCCTTTTTTACAGGAACTATTACATATAGTGGAGCATTCTCAAGTTTAACTTTCTTTGGCTACCCAAGGAAACTGCATATGTTTTTTTTTCAGTAGCTGTGAGTTACTAAAATTTGTCTCCTGTATTTCCTCACAGCGGGCAGAGAGCCACGGTCCAGTGGAGATTATCTCACACTGGCACCCTAACCTCACCATTAATATGGTAGATGATCACACAGCCTGGGTGAAAGGTTCTGTTCCACCTCCTCTTGACCAATGTGAGTTTTACTTCCTGTTTTTAATGTTTCAGTTGTAACTGTTTTCACCTGTGACCTTCCTGTTATTCTGCGTCTGATACCAGATGTTAAGTTTGATGCAGTCAGTGGCGACTACTACCCCATTGTGTACTTCAATGACTACTGGAACCTTCAGAAGGACTACTACACCATCAACGAGACCCTGACCAAACTCCCGCTGAGACTCAACTACTGCCCGCTCTCCCTGTGGCGCTGGCAGCTCTACGCTGCCCAGAACGCTCGCTCACCTTGGAATTTCCTACCTGAGGACACCTACGAGCAGTCTGATGAAGACCAGGACTCTGTGAAGGTGCTGTTATTTGCCCCCGTTGTGGTTGCAGAAATAATGTGCTCCATTTATTTACCGTTTTCACAATACACCTGGGAGGAAACCAGCAAGGTCTTAATAATCATAAAAAGTGTTTCAGTAAAGATAAGAATAGTGGAAATAGGAGGAAGAAGAATTATTTAAGGAGGCTGTGGCCCTGTGGGAAGATTGGTCATCTTGCTATCCAAAAGTTGTGGGTTCGATTCCAGCTTTATTCTGCCACTTGTCGATGTGCCCCTGACCACTTGACCTCAACTTAACCACCGATCTTATCGGTGCATATGGGCAACTGGGTGAATGTGGCTGGAATGTGAAGGACTTTGAGTGCTCGGTATGACTGGAAAGACGCTATATAAGTTTAGTCCATTTACCTTTAATTTTAAAAATGAAAACCAAAATATTGAGCTTGAATTTTGATTTTTTTTTAATTAGTTTATTGTTTAAATGCTCGTATTTAGAAATGTTTAAGACATTAGTTACTATAAGGTTTGCTTCCTCTGTATATTAGCTGACATGTTTATGCTTTTTTAAATTTTGTTTCTGTATAAAAGAATAATTATCACATTTTACTATGTTATTCAGAACCTGAACTCTTGAATTTTTCTTAGTCATAAGTTTATTATCTTACAGAAAAACTAGAACTATGTAACTTCTACACCCTAACATTAAAGTGTTGGTTTTTGTTGTATAGGTTGCCCTTTTGGAAACCAATCCATACCTGCTGGGACTCACTATTGTCGTGTCTATTGTGCACAGCATCTTTGAGTTTCTCGCCTTTAAGAATGGTGAGTAGGCAGACATTTTCTGCTATTTTTAGTTAAACAATGAGTTTTAGCAAAGTGTCCCAGCTTAGCTTCGCCTCATCCCCGTCTTTTCTTAGATATCCAGTTTTGGAACAGCAGACAGTCTCTGGAAGGGCTGTCTGTGCGCTCCATTATATTTGGGGTGTTTCAGTCACTTGTTGTGCTGCTGTACATCTTGGACAACG
The DNA here is from genome assembly GCF_021462225.1 of Girardinichthys multiradiatus. Classification (NCBI taxonomy): domain Eukaryota; kingdom Metazoa; phylum Chordata; class Actinopteri; order Cyprinodontiformes; family Goodeidae; genus Girardinichthys; species Girardinichthys multiradiatus. The sequence goes on from NC_061810.1 coordinate 41,578,492, forward strand.
AAACCAACTTCGTGGTGCAAGTCAGCGTCTTCATCGGTCTTCTTATCGACCTGTGGAAAATCACCAAGGTTATGGATGTCAGGGTAGGTCAAAGAAACCATTTCACACAGAACAATGTGTAAAATGTTTCAAGTTTCTTTATTTTAGGGAAGGAAGCCAAATTAGAACCAAACTGAAAGTATACATTCAATGTTACGCTGTTTTTTTAGTGAACTTAACTTGTATGTTTAAGTAATAAATGTACATGAAGTGCCTGGAGTTCTGGACTGGACTGGGTGGGAATGTACTGTTGTATCAAAAAAGAGGGTTCTATTAAAGTAAAATCGCCAAGAAACATTTTACTCCATAAATCCAACCAAACAAAGATCTTTCATGGGCAAATTTAAGTATTTTATGTACTTTATTATCTTTTAATACAAAATATTGAATTTGTTTTGTTGCTGTTTCCTTGTAAAAGTCGTATATACATAAACTCATAAATCCTGTGATTTTTAAGTCACACAGAGATGCAGAATAATATGGAGAAAAATTGTCATCATTTATGTGAATTACTGTTTTCTTTCTTTCCTCTAGTTGGACAGAGAGAACAAAATCGCAGGGATCCTTCCCAGATTGGTATTCAAAGATAAGTCAACCTATGTGGAGTCTTCAACCAAAATCTATGATGATGTAAGTTTGTTCATGATACAGCCTTCCAGTCATGTTTTGATGAAGTGGCTTTCAAATTTATTCAGAGAACCAATATTTGACTAAAAGATGGAAAAGCTGTACTACACACATCTTTTATGAATTATAATATCAGTGAAAAGTTTGTTTATTGTAGTAAATTCAATGTAGAAAGGGAATCTTGTGAAAAGATTTATTATGTATAGTGATATACATTTCAGGTATTTATTTCTGTTCATAATTCAAGAGTGTTATTTAAGGCTAAATTTTAAAAACAGGGAAATTTTAATAAAGAGATGTAATGTTGTGGTCTATACAACCATGGGCAATATGGCTGCCAGCTCTATCCAGAGCCACAAAGCTTAAAGGGGTCATTTCTGAAGAAGTTGGCTGTTCAGTGTTTTGTATCGCTGCAAACTTACAGAGAGTTGAGTGGAACAAAAATGTTGGACAAGCAAGAGAAATAACCGTATGTCTGAGGGTTAAATGTCAATGATTCAAGGGCCACCACACACACATGCATCAAGGCTACCACTGTCACATTCCTTGTTTTAATCCAGGAAGGTGAACAGAACCAAACATGCAGATGATTTAGAAGCTACTATTAAAGATCATTAAGTAATTCACACAGAACAACCCCCAACCTTGTATTGACTGCATATACTTTACAATACATGGCCTTAAATTTCAGTAGGCTGATGATTTTGTAATAAAAATAACTACATTGGTATAAATGTTATAATTTTCTTACAAACTGAACTTTAGGCTTGCATTAGCTGTAATAATCATTGACAGAATGGCAAGTCTTATGAATAACATGAACAGGTCTTTTTAATGATGTGAGATTTGTAGTGTTTTACTAAAACATTCATATGCTGTTTGTATACTAGCCTGTGCAGCATGTATGTTTATATAAGTGTATGTAAGGAGCACACAGTTAGTTGTGTTAAACTCCCTTCTGTGTGGTTCTGTTACCAGATGGCCTTCAGGTACTTGTCATGGCTGCTCTATCCTCTGTTCGGCTGCTACGCGGTCTACAGTTTATTGTACGTGGAACACAAAGGCTGGTACTCCTGGGTACTCAGCATGCTTTATGGCTTCTTGTTAACCTTTGGTAAGTTTATCTGATGCTTTCATGCACTTTATTACATCTTTTTTCTACTTCCTCCCTGCTATATACGACATCAATGATTCTCAGCCACAGCCTTGTGAACAAAAAAAAAATCTAAATTGAGGGTATCTTAGGCTTAACACCTTTTTTTTTAATCCTCCCCTGTAGACGTGTAATTTTATTAGATAAGGCCTAAAACTAAAACTGTACTTACTTTACCTTAGAAACAGTAAAATCTATCAACAAAATAAGCAGTTGCATTGAAACTTGTATGCTGACAGATTGTAACTTTAGTAGCTTTAGCTGGATATACACAGACACTTTAGATAGCTCTTCTGCTTATCTGAAATTGGGACATAGGGGTAAGGGTTCCACTAGGGAAACCCTAACATCCCTCGGCCAGGTGAGTTCTGGGGTATCCCAAAGCGTTCCCAGGCCAAAGGAGATATGTAGTCCCTCCAGCAAGTTCTGACCCCTGGCCGAGGTCTCCTCCCAGTGGGACATGCCTGGAATACCTCCAAGGGCAGAGATGCCCAGGAGGCATCCCAGTCCGCTTCCCTGGGAGGAGGGTGATGCAGAGTTTCAGATTTTCAGCAGACTCTGAATGCTTTGTGTAGTATTATACATTAAGGTAGACTGGCAAGTTGCCTCACTGCCTTCTGTTGTTGAGTTGATTATATAACGAGCTGCTCTCTTTCTCTGCTTTGGGTTTTAGGTTTTATTACAATGACACCACAGCTATTCATCAACTACAAAATGAAATCTGTAGCTCACCTCCCATGGAGGATGCTTACCTACAAAGCTCTCAATACCTTTATTGATGACCTGTTTGCCTTTGTGATCAAGATGCCCATGATGTACAGGATAGGATGCCTCAGAGATGGTGAGTCTTAACCGATAAACAGAACTGACTGTACTCTGCTTTTTGATGAGAGGTGAAATACCTTCAAGAAACAAGAGAAGTCCAGTTGACATCTGTTTAAGCACTCATAATTGTTATGTCCCGGGTGACTGAGAATCTACAACAACTAACAATAATGTTGATCAGGAAAGGTTAAAAATTAATTGTAAACACCTGCTATTTTTGTCTTCTACAAACCTTTAAAAGGAGGATTTTTTTTATGAGGCTTGAAGATGGCTTGCGTTTTTAATCGGGGCATTTTATATTTGTACTCATTGCTCAGCCTGGTGGGAGGCAGTTAGACCAGAGGGCTCATGTTTGTCTGGAAGCTTTGCTCAAATTCTTTTGTTTTATTATAGATAAAAAATGAAGTTTACACACATTTGCTCTGGGAGTGATGATTCAGACTAACCATAATGCTTGGCGGCCCATCTCAGTGTTTACTGTGATTGATCCTCTATCGCCACCTAGTGGCAACTAATTGTATCAATTTAATCATGTAAACGATTTACTTTGTGCTTCCTATAGTTTGTCTGGAAGAAAGCTGGTTTGATTCAGCTCATTGTTTCATATTTGAATAACAGATGTGTTTGAATTACCATAAACACTCACTTTTTTGAAATGTTGCTCTTTTGTAAATACAACATGTGGTGTTTCCCAACATTTTCATTTTCAGATTAAAACAAGAGGTTCATAGAGCAAACAGAGAAACACAAAATAAAGTATTTTAACAAAAATAACTTTGACTCTGAGCAACTATTTATAGCCATTTCTTATTAACATGAGAATAATCCCTCTAAAATGTGTTCAGAGTACATCATGAACCATCCCATTTTTATAAGGATGTTACTTTATTTTGGATATAACACAAAACAACCAATGAAGGTAACAGATGATCTTCTTTTTTTGAGTTGGAAAGGTGGGTAAATCAATACTTATGCTTCAAACTAAATCATTATAATGTAGTTCTGGCTGTAGGTTTGGGGTTGTAGTTCTGCTTGAAGGGGAACATCTGCCCCAGTCTCCAATCTGTTGCAGCCTCTAACAGGTTTTCTTCCAGGATTACCCTGTCTTTACCTCCATCCAGTTTCCCATCAACTCTGATCAGCTTTTTTGAACCCGCTGAAGAAAAAACGTCCCCACAACACAATGTTGCCACCACCACGTTCCACAGTGGGGATGGAGTGTTCAGGGTGATGTTAAGTCTTAGTTTTTGCTACTCATGTTTTGCATTTAGGTCAAAAGGTTTGAAATCTGGTCTCATGATCTCGTATGTTTACAACAACTTCTTCTGCATGTTTGCGGTGTCCCCTATGTGGATTGTGGCAAACTGAACTTTTTATATATTTGTTTTATTTTATTTTTATTCGTGTACAACTAATAGTGGGCTGCACGGTGGCACAGTTGGTAGCACTGTTGCCTTGCAGCAAGAAGGGCCTGGGTTCGATTCCTGACCGGGGGTCTTTCTGCAAGGAGTTTACATGTTCTCCCCGTGCATGCGTGGGTTCTCACCGTGTACTCCGGCTTCCTCCCACAGTCCAAAAACATGCCTGTTAGGTGAATTGGTCACTCTGAATTGCCCTTAGGTGTATGAATGAGTGTGTTCATGGTTGTTTGTGTGTTGCCCTGCGATGGACTGGCAACCTGTCCAGGGTGTACCCCGCCTCTCGCCCATAGACTGCTGGAGATAGGCACCAGCTCCCCCATGACCCACTATGGAATAAGCGGTAAAAAATGACTGACAACTAATAGTTGCTTTGTAAATTGATTCCTCTACCTGAGCTACAGATTTTGTTGGTCTGTCGCATAAAATCCAAATAAAACACACTGAAGCTTGTGGTTGTAAAGTAACAAAATGTGGAAAATGAATACTTTTGCAAGGCAGTACATAGTTGTAGTTTTTTGTAGTTGTAGGTTTGATATTAATGGTTAACTATTATTTCGATAACGTTTTCTGAAGTGACGAGCTAATTTGAGCTCTACTCATTTAATAATACACCAACTTCTGATTCCTCTCTTGCAGATGTGGTGTTCTTCATCTACCTTTACCAGCGCTGGATCTATCGGGTCGATCCCAACAGAGTCAATGAATATGGCACCAGCGGACTGGACCACACCCAGAACAACACAGCAGAGACCACTCCCGCTGTCACAGACAAACCAGAGGGGGAGAAAAAGAACGATTAAACACGTCCCCTCACTTATCTTCACCCGTGGCTCCGACTGCTGGGGATGAAGAGGACTTGTGGAAGTTAGTGCAGGGAGGGGATTGGCCGTTTAGCCATTATGGACGCCGCAACAACAAAAGAAAAAAACAAACATAAAAGTTGCAGTTTAACTGTTCCCTCTGATCTCTTTGTGGATCCACAGAGAATCGTATTTAGTGTACATTTGGTCAATTCTTATTTCTGTTCCACCACCCTTCCCTGCCCTCTCGTTTTGCAGTTCAAGTGAAGTAAAACAAAAAGTGACGTACTGTATTCTGTAAGATTTCTTTTTCAGAGGGTAACGATGTGTTCGACTAGATGTTGGAAGGAGAGCAATTGGCAGTTATTCTCCATTTTACTTTTTAAACAGCAAAGAAAGAGGCCAAGTTGCAACTTTTGTTCTTTGTCGATCCCTTGTGAATTTTTCTTTCCATTCCATGTGAGCACCGTGCTTCGGGTTGCCTAGAAACTTGTGTGTAGTGCTGGAGGAAACTGGAAAGGTCCAGAGCCACGCTGGAGGAAGAGACGTGGTGACTGGAAACACGACGGACGACCCTGCAGGGCGCACTACCCACGAGACAATGACTACTACACTCAGTTTTAATAATAGTTAATGTTCTAGACTTGAACAGTAAGGAAAAAAATAAAAGCCTTGTCGGTATTAATATAAAATATTGATAAAATTGATAACTTAATCTTGTTTTTCAGTCACTGAAACATTCTTTTGTATCTCCTTTAAACTGTACAGACTCCTGTTAATAATTAATGTCCAAACTGTTCAGAAACCAATGAGTTGGAAGCCTGATTTTTGTGTGTCCCATCAGCTGGATGTCTGATTATTTTCATTAACCTTCTCCAAATCTCTGCGGCAGCCAGCAGACATCGGATTTGCGCTAACAGAATTACAGTGTCTTGTTTTTTTTAATTATTATTTTAGTGCTGTAAATCAAAAGAAAGGGTTCCATGTTGGTGCATATTAAATTTTTGAACATTCATGTTTATAGTAAAAACTAAGTGTGATTTAAAATGTCTATGCAACGCTTTGTTTTTCAGATTTTTCAGACCAATATTGTTGCATGGAACAGCCTTTTTTTTAGTTTCCAGCGATACTGGGGGAAATATAATTTGTGTATTTTAAAAGCATCTGGAGTTTCATCCAGTTTTTAATCCTCTGTTCTGGTATGTCTACAGAACAACAGTAACCAGCATTTGGTTTCCTTCAGCCTAAACATGACGGTTAATACAGGTTCTATTAAATGTTTCGTAAAAACAGGCTGTTTTCATCCCGGGCCATTAGTTTGGAAGTTAAAATCGGCATAAAGTTGAAACTAATAGATCTTACTTGGCCACAGGTTTAGCCATTCTTTATAGTTTCACTTCAAAGAAAGTGTAACAAAGAAATCTCTAAAATGTTCAGTTTGCTGGTAATCTTGATGAGTGCCGCTGTCTTTTGTAGAGACACAATTAACAGATCGTCTTGTTCCTTGTTTTTCCAGGGTGGGATATTTTTTTTTTTAAAATAAGAATTGGGTTTTGAATTTGGCCTCAAGTGCATGTTCTGTTCACCACACAGGGTCCAGATCATTCTGCTATGAATACATACACCCCCACTAATAGTTTATTATAGGTTAATTGTACGTTTGACCGCAAGCTTTTTGTAGCCACCAACAAACTTCTGGCATATTTCTGGTTCGATGTTTGACACTTTTTTTTTTTTTTGCAGAATTGGAAAAGTTTGCTTAAACTGGTTGGTTTCTGTAACTATGATCCGGTCTTGGGTAGGCTGTTCCAGAAGCTTAATGTCTGCCTTCTTTGTCTATTCCAAAACCAGTTGTGGAGTTTGTTTGGGATCATTGTCTTGTTGGAACCTCCAGTTGTGTCCAGGTTTCCGCCATGTGGACCAAACTATTTTGGCCTAGAAATCGAGAAGTATTTTTGGAAAAGTTGAGGTGAGGCTTTTGAAACCAAGGAACTGTCTAGCAACAGTCAAGCATGATGGTGGGAGCATCATCCTGAGGGTCTGTTTTGCTACCAGTATTACTGGTGCTGAAAATTCATGAAATATTCAAACTTGTTTTGTCTTGCTATGTTTTGATCAAAGCCAATTTATTTACATCTACATGGCCTTAAACCTGGCCGGTGTTTCTGGTAAAAAAACTGAGGCGAGCCTGCTAGAAATGCAGGGCTGGGTTGTGTTTACATAAAACTGAAAAGGTTTACTAAACCTTTTTGAATGTTTTTGGTAAATCTTTATTGCAGTGAGTTTGACCTTTACGTGGGGGTTACAGCTCTTGCCAGACCAGTAGTGAGCCAGATGGGATTTAATTGAAAGCTATAAAGCCAGGAGTTCAGTGTAGTAGTACATATATTTTTGTATTAGATGTTCCTGTAAGCTGCACACCCTTGAGATGTAGCTGAGAGTCACGAACGCCTTATGTCTGATTCTTTTTACAACATTTGCATTCCTTTCAAAAGCCTATTTTGTTACAAGTTTCTTACAGGATCATACTTTTTTGCAACTGTGTAAAATGCTTTATTTATGAAACCAGTAGGTGCATTTTGCAACAGTAGATTTGGGAGCATTTGCTGAATCACTGTTTCCTCTAAACACTTCAGCTTTCGCTTTCCATTTCCTTTAAATCGTCGTTTCTCTTTGTGACCAGCAGGTGTCACTGCTTCTCCTACAAATGGCTGCTTCCTCACATTTTTGGGTGGGAAAAAATAGCTGTCAAAACACACGGTCGGTCACGTCATCTTTGGAGGGGTATTGCTAAACGTGCAGAGAGGTTATTGGTGAGGAAAATGAGCGATTTCCACTTTTATTTTGGTTTAGAGGAAGCGGCATAATAAGTGGGGCCAGAGGCTGATGCAACCAGGAGAAATAAGTGTTGGCTCTGCCTGCTGCTGTCATAAACGAGTATCCATGTGGAGCTTATTTGCTTTTCAAATAGTTTTTGGATGAGATGTGAAGCGAGGTACAGGCCGAAAGCAAAGAGACGTGAGCTCAGATTACCTTATGGAGAAGACAAAGCTTTGGGTCACCTCTTCTGTGAACTGAAAACGCAGTAATACTCAAATTCAAGGTTTATATTTTAAAACCTGGGGCTCTTTTACTGCTGCTCCCGGCGGGAGGAGGGGGAGGGATTTTCCCGCAACAGAGGTGACGCTAATCTCCGGGGATTTCCGCGCAGCGCAGCGGCCAATCAGACACGCTGCGGAAACGGAGACCTAAAGCAAAACTATCTCACAGCCTCGCAGAGTTCTGACACAGTCTGCGCTGGTGACTAGACTCGAAACCCACTTTGAAGGGTTCCTGATCGACAGCAGAGGAACATTTCCTGGACCCATCCGGGTTGAAGAAAAATCAAACTCACGACGGCCGACATCAAGGTCTTCACAACCTCCTCACATGAGATGAAAGATATGGACTTCTATAAAGGTAGGCTACTTCTGATTATTGTTTCCTGCTTGGGTTTGTCTAAACTAGCATTGGCCTCCTCAGACATGTGATATTTGTCTTAATTATCTGTCGCAACAGAGGAGCCAACACCTAATTCAGGAATCAACACTTATTCGCACCGTTCTGTTACCAATGGGGAGCTCGGTAAGTTTTATTTTTTATGGTTTAACTCTAAATCCAGAGGCATGGTAGGTCGTGTTGCGTTTCCGTCTGTCCCGAGATGACCTCAGCCTACAGTGGGAGTAAACAATAAATTCATCGCTTTAATGTGTTGCTTGAAATCTGGAGCTTTTTAAAAAAAATAATAAATCCATTCGTCTATCATTTCATCTATTATAAGTGGAAACCGAGTGGAGAATATGTGAAAATGCTTCCTAGTGCTCCTAATTTGCATATTCTCCTGCTTTACTTATTGCAACCACAATTTGAAACCTTAAGATATAAATATTACTCCCACATTAGTCCCTGTTCAAAATTCCATTTCAAATAAGTTCTAATATATAAAATGTATTAATCATCAGATTTGAGAGTTAATGTTTAGTTTCAGATCTTTCCTGTTTGCTTTGTTTATCTTTCTGTACCTTTTAATGCAGGAAGCCACTTTGTGACAAGTAAGACTTGACAGACCACATCCAATCAGAGTGCAGAGTGTCAGATTACCTGAGACCACAGTTTAACCATTTGCCCTGTGGGCAACATGCTTATGTGTGATGTAAAACCAAGACACTACACTACCCTGAAAAGCACCCACCTTAAGTGGTGAAACATGGTGGTGGCAGCATCAAGCTGTGTTGGTTGATGGGAAGATGGAGGAAGCGTAATCATTTGCAATCAAGAAAGAGAGCAAGTTAGAGGCTGCAAAAGACTTGGGAATGAGGTGGAGTTTCACCTTCCACCAAGACAGCGACCCTAAACATACAATCAAAGCTGAAATTGATTGGCACATTCATGTCCTAGAATGGCCCAGTCAAAGTCCAGATCTAAATCCAAATTGGAATACTGCAAAACTGATGTTTACAGGGCCTCTCTATCTCGTCTGTCTGAGTGATGCAGTAATATTGCTGTTTTACAAACATAATTTGGCGAAAGTGTCATTCTCTAGATTCAAGGTTCTTTATTGCCATTATGTCACCATAATGAAATTTAGCTGAGACCAACTCTAAAGACAGACATGTAGGATATAGACACAAAATTTAATAATAATAAAAATAGATATGAGCATCACACACATAACATAAAATCCCAACAAAAAAAAAAACACAGAATTTTGTGGTTGTAATGTGAATAAATGTGGAAAGGGTAAATGAATAAAGGCACTCCTCCTTTAATACACTTTATTTATTTTTTTTTTACTTGAGGGAACTGCATTATTTAAATATGCTTAGATGAAATGAACCCTTATTTCTCAAACTGATGTATCTATTAAGTGGATCATAGTACACATTAAAGCTGTCAGGCTCTTTGGATTAATATGTGAGCTTCTTTTTCTTTCTTTTTTGCACGCAGACCTAATTGTAGAAATTATCAATGGCTGCCATGAACTACAGCAAGGCTCCCTTCCTGGTCCACCTCCTCCTCCTTCTCCGGACCCTTACTGTCAGAGCCTTCTGAACCAAAACAACTTTCCCCCCCAGCAGAACCCCCAGTCAACGTCCAAACCTGTGCTGGTACCACGAGGCACTGCAGTGAGTAATGATTTAGTTGTTTTAGTGAAAAAGTGCTTCCCTTCGTCTGTTCTGGTCTGTTTTCTACCTCGTGTAAAGGTTTTCTGCTTTACTCCGAAGAAAAGCTTTACTAGAAAACAGGGAGGGTTTGTTTGAAAATAAAAAATGCCAGAAAATGGGGTTGAAGGTTTCAAATGTTCTGTTGTTTCAAGTCTCTTTCACTTGCATACATTAGTTATTAAATGTTCTTATAATAAACCAATTGTGTTTTACTACTGTACTAATTTCGTTTTTTACTTGTAATAATATGAAATGTGCTTAGAATCTAGCACAAAAGATTAATAATGTAAATGCAAATAAAGACATTTTACCACAGTAATGCTCTGGTAATCATGTCGTAAGATGACACAGAGAGTCGTTGGCTGAATTTGATTTGGGGAAATTTTATTAATTGCAAATAAAGCTCTATAGACCATGAATATTTTTATGAGTTATACCTTTTTCAGTCTTTACACTGAAACCAATGATAAAATATTGAATTTAATTTAAATCGTTTGGTTTGTATGCACCTGACAGTCAATTATAAGCATGAATATTTGATTTTTGTTTTTTTAAACTCCTATTTCTGTATTATTCAAGGTATAGTACTGGTTTTGGATAACCTTGACACACAATTTGAGGATATTTACCTGTTATTAAACATTATGGTGACATAAGTGCTGCACCAAAAAGATTCAGCCCAGGTTGCTTCTGGTAATCGTCCTGTTTCTTTGAGGCGGCTGCTGCTGTTTTGCTGACTGTGTGTTGGGGAAGGACTGAAAAGCAGGTTGATTAGGCTCGCAGATGGTTGCAGGTTTCTGTTGCGGCCCCCGAGCAGCAGCGGGGCAACAGTAGAGGTCAAACTCTTAGCGGAAAGCACGTGATTTACAGGCCGCGGGTCGATCAGAGATGTTGTAATCTGATAAGGCTGTGTTGATGCTGGAGCTTGCTCAGACAAGCCAAACTGAAAGGCAGGAGAAGAAACTCGGTTTCACCCTCTGTTTTCAGGTGATCTGTGTGGGTATTATGTTGCGTGTGAATACAGTTCTGACTTTGAGACGCGCTCCACTGCGCGCCTCTCCGCAGAGAAAGAGGGAGCACGTCATCTTGGAAAATGTGTAATCGGACTCCTGTTTGGAGTCTTTTCTGTTTACAAGCCAAACCCACCGAAGGTTAAAGTCTACATTTTTTCTGCTCAGCATCTCCTCCTGCTATTGGTGGATCACCGTTACGCTGAGCAGACTTCCTGTTGCTTCTTTGCTGGGTCGCTGGTCCTTCTTTTGTGTGTGTTTTACAGTGAGCAGGTCCTCCCACCTTCACTCTGAAAAGCTGTAGGACGTTGTGAGAGATGATCTCACACGTCTGCCGGGACGCCACCCTGATCTCCGAGGCGACATTTTTCATGAGCTTCCCGGGGCTGATTAACGGCTACTCCTTCAGCTCTTTGTTCCATGAAGGTTTGTTCTTGGACCAGGAGAAGTTTGGTGAAGTTCTCTTTAGGTTAGGGCTTCACTCCGAAGCCTCAGCTTTGCAGAAACTCATAAGCGAGGAGCGAGAAAACAAAAGCAGCAACAAAAAAAAAATATAATAAATATATGAAAAGATAAGTACGAGTGGGAAACGGAAAAAAACAAAAAACTTGGTGGTCTGTGGTGTAACGGAAAGAAATAGACATCAGATGTGAGGGGAGGAGCCGGGGAGCACATGCTCAACGCTGCGAGGTGATAGAAAGCACATGTACGAAGGAATAAACAAGCTGTCTGCTGCTGAACTTTACTGATAAACACTTCTCTGATTCTGTTTAAATATTGTTTTCTACGTTTAAACGTAAAGAAACCGATGCTTTAGATGCGAACTGTTAGAGATTACCTGCTGCTGCAATTCACATCTGAGGGGTAAGAAGATGCCTACGGAGTTGTCATTTTTATTGTCGGTGTACTCTTGTTGTGTGATTGTAAACTAGATTACACGTTTAAAGTTTTGTGGCGTGAAATAATGACATAATCTAGGAAGTTCCGAGAAATTAATCAGGATTAGTATCTGTTGGACACAGAGGTTTTGGTGATAAAATGAAAAAAAAAAAAAAAAAAATCATGATATATTTTTGCTTTATTAGTCACTTTTATTCTGAAGTATATGTAAATCGGCTACCGGCATCTTTGTATTTGCTTAATGTCAAAACATGATGGCCTTTTTTATTTTTATTTTATTTTTTACCCAAGTGAATCGACAAGTTTAATTTCAGTTGATACGTTTAAGAACAAAGTGCTGTAAATTCACAATTAAAGTCAGTGGAAACCCAAAGATGTATGAAGTTATTTAAAAGGAAACGATATGTCAAGAGAGAGAGAGCAAGACTTTCCAGAGATAACAGGAAGGCTGAATGGTGTTCAGAAACATGCAGAATGTTGGTAATATTTTAGAAATTAGAGACTGTCGTTTTAGTAACACTCACAGTGCTAAATGATAATATTAGATGGTAAAAACAAGCTTAACAGGGCTACTTTGTAATAAATTTGTCTTCGTTTTGACACAGTAAAACCCTGTTTCAAACACCGTTTAGTATAGTTCGTAAAGAGAAATCAAAAGTGGGTAATATTGGCATCGACGGGTCAAAGTTTTACAAATCAGCTCCCAAAGTAGCCACCAGTTTCTGAATGGTGCAGGTCTCTGAAGCAAGGGTTCATCAAAGTGTTTTCCACGCAAGCCATAATCTTCATGTTGAAAGTACTCGTCAAAAATATGACCTTTTTTTTTTGTTTAAATAAAACGCAAGACACTTTTATAAAGTCCTTTTTTCACTGTATTTAGTTTGGTTTAACTAAGCCAATCAAAATGTTTTGATGAGGGGCGCTGATGGTGTAGAGGTTAAAGCAGAGTAGAGGCTACAGTCCTCGAAGCGGCCGTCCCGGGTTCGAGTCCCGGACCCGGCGACATTTGCCAAATGTCTCCCCCTCTCTCTCTACCCCTCTTTCCTGTCTGCCTACTGTCAAAAAATAAAGGCCACTAGTGTCGAAGAAAAAAATATATATATATTTTGATTAAACTAAGTAGTTTGATTTTTGCAAAAAAAAAAAAGACAGCTCTGCAAATCATTGCTGAAACATAAAAAGGGTCTCACGTGTTTTCTTGATTAATAAAAGGAGTACAATAATCTAAATCAATCAATATATTTTAATTTTCTTGGTCTAGAAAGTTATTTTGTGTGTTCTCAGCAATTAGAACAAGACATAGGTCACTCTTTCTTCAAAAACTTGTACTTTATTTAGAGAAGTTTAATGACTGGGTGTGTCTAAGTCTGCTTTATAATAGGTAATTGGTAAGGCAAAGGCATTATTAATAAAACAGAAGATTTTTTTATTTGTCTGCATCTCTTAAAGAGCGCTTGCATAAAACAATTCACCCTAAAAGTGTTATTTAAAATGTCTTCTCTGTATCAACCTCCTAAACTGGGATTGCAGCCGCACAGAATCACCTCGAGGGCTGCGAAAGGCCCCCGGGCCTCACCTTGGACACCCTTGCTCTATAGGTATCATGTCAGCAGAGATTCTACCTGCCTAATGTTAGGCAAGTTTTTCCAACGTAAGCTGGTGGTCAAAGCGAACGAGAAGACAACAAAAACCTCTGAGTGTGTTGAACAAAAAGTAGAAGGTTTAAATGTTTAACTGTTCTTCATTTTTCTCCTCAGCCTAGATCCCGCCCAATGTCAGAGATGGCGTCTGCTCCTTCTTCCCACCTATCCGGGCCTCCAATGTGCTCCACAGGTCGAGGTCGAGGACCGTCCGGTTCGCTGACCACCAAAGGCTCTGTTCCTTCCCAAGGCCTTCAAAGCAACGCTAACGCGTTGGAGCAGATTCTGGAGAAGCCTAGGCTGGTGGTGGTGGAGGAGCCCAAGGACAGGGGAATGAGGTTTCGCTACGAGTGTGAAGGACGCTCGGCCGGCAGCATCCTGGGGGCGTCCAGCACTGATAACAACAAGACGCAGCCCACAATAGAGGTACATGTTTGCTTTTGGTTTCGTAACTCAGAGGGGAGTTCATGAGCCCTCCAAGACGGTTAGGGAGGCTAACCACAACTGAGGGTGTTTGTTATGAACTCCTGCGAAGAAAGGTGTGGAAATGTGGGCGGAGCTGGGAGGATGTGGTCGGTAATTATCGATTAGAAAGTCCCCGCAAATCCCAGCCCCACTGTGGTTAGACACTCAAGGTTTATCCCCTTTGTCTACAAACAAACACGTGAAACACCTTCACCCCAGACATCCTCACATGCCTGCTCAGTTTGTAGAAAAATGGGTCTAGAACCGACAGCAGAGGAAGATGGACTGAGAGAGGAAGGAAAGAAGAGCTTTCTAAAGGAGAAAAGAAGTATAAATATACAGAATTGCATCAAAACTGGATCACTAGTTTATTCTGACATCAGAGGACTATTAAAAATGAACCAATCTCTTTCAAAGCAGAATTTACTCTAAAGTTACCTATAATGTTTGATTTTTTTTTTATGTATTTAACAAATTAACTGTTTCACTAAATACATCTTGTGTGGCCATAGCGTAATATCACAGTGGACAATTCAGAAAAATCAAACCTGTAATTAAAGTTTATTGGTCCAGTGGTGAAAAAAACCCACATTATGAAGTACCTGCATTTTTCTTTTGTTTTTTAATAAGATTTCTGTTGCGGTCCATACCCTGTAGAACCCTATTTTTGCCAGTAGAACAACACTTAATCTTTAACATTTCACAGGGGTGGAGCATTCAGATGGAGTGAATCTAGACTACTCCTCTTTGCTCAATCTCTTCAGATCATCCAGTCCTGGCTCCTCTTATGCCCTCTTGTCTTCAGCTCAACCCACAGCTTTTCTATAGGAATTAGGTCTAGAGACTGTGATGGCCAATTGAAGAAGGTGGACTCGAGTTTGAACTATTTCTGTGCCGATTTGGCCATTTTTATGCGATTGTTATCCTTCTAGTGACGACCCATTTTCAGTTTCCTGGGCCTTCAGGAGAGAAACCGTCCCACAGCATTACAGATTACTACTGTAGTGAACAGTGGGCAGAACGTGCTTTCCCATAAACTCATCCTTCTTACATCAAACCCACCTGGAGTGTTTCTTACCATAAAGACTCTCCATGTTTACATATTTGATGGTGGGACAGAAAAAGCTGTTATCTAACGGTTGCTTTGGAGGCTCAATGATACAGAGAAGCCACTCTTGGCTAACTTTGCTTTGGGTTATTATTTTTTTACTTTACTTATTATGCTGCCAACTGTTTGTTTTTGTAAGATAAATTGTGGCCAGTGAGTGCTTTCACCTGACAACGTTCACCCACGTGGCAAAAGGTTTGGACACCCTGCTTTATAGAGATGTACCAATCTGGTCCTAATTAGGAGTACTCCGAACAATGTAAAAAATTGACAGTATATATTTTAAAACGTCACTGTAGTTTTGTCTTAATATGGTATTTGTACTATATTAAAGGTTGGATTTTTCAGTTTTTTTTTTTTTCATTGTGCAAAAATTGGTTCATTTATTTTGTGGCTTTTTACACATTTTTTCTTTACCATGGAACCAAAAATGTGTCCAGTGCTGTGCTTGTCTGGGTTTAACAGCTCCTTCTCCCATTTAGTCTGTCCTCCTGTCTCTTTTAGATTCAGGGTCCTATCAACCACCTAAAGAAGGTCACAGTGACGGTTTCGTTGATCACCAAAGACCTACCCCACCGGCCTCACCCCCACTGCCTCGTGGGTAAAGACTGTGTAGCTGGCTCAGGGATCTGTGTGGTCTCCTTTAACCCTAATACCACCCGACGTCACAGGTGAATATCCATAAACGCACGTTATACTGAATAATTTTCTCAACACTGCTTTAAAATGCACAGAAAGTATTTATTCCTCTTATTTTTATAATGTCTTTGTGTAAATTTGCAGCTTTGCCAATCTTGGGATCCAGTGTGTGAGGAGGAGAGAGCTGGACGTCTCACTTCAGAGGAGGAGAAGCCAAAATATCGACCCTTTCAAGAGTAAGCTTCACACATACAAACCAAAATACATTTTATTTTTCATTTTTTAACAGTTCTGAATCCCTAATCAGATCCTTCACTCAACATTTTCCCCCTCTCCTTCAGCTGGTCACACTAAGGGCATCGAGGACATGGACATGAACGCAGTGCGTTTGTGTTTTGAGTGCTTGCTTGAGTGGGACGACGGCAGGAAGGACTCTCTCTTCCCAGTTGTGTCCAAACCTATTTATGACAAGAGTAAGAGATAGCCAAACACTTCGATTACTCTTTTTCCAGCATGTGTAACCATGAACGGCTCTCACACTTTGTTCTGTGTTCTTATAAAGAGGCGACGACTACGTCAGAGCTGAAGATCTGCCAACTGAACCTGAACAGAGGGTCCTGCAAGGGCAAGACGGAGGTCTACATGCTGTGTGACAAAGTGCAGAAAGGTAACGGACGCTTCTTTCCACTCAGAAATACCTCTGTTGGAAACATTTGGATAGTTGTATAGAACAACAAAAACATTTTTGCAAGAGGGGCATCTTACAAATTTTATGCGTTTACTCTGGTTTATATTTATGTTTTAAACCTTTTTTTGAAACCTATTATGCGTTAATGTTAATAATTAATGGGCCAGCAAAAGACTCTGACAGTATGATAACCCAAAGTTTTTTATAATGGTATTTACATAAAAAAATTGCTGCAATTGTTTCTCCTGCTGCTAAGATATATTTTACACATTGTTTTTAAAGTATAATACTGTTATATGTGATAATATGATATATAGACCTAAGCAAATATTGAGAATAAATGTGGCAATTGCGCCTAATATTTGATCTTTTTGGGAATTTGCTCATAATAGACCACCACAGCCATAACAAGCTGATATTAGCAGATTCATTAGTCGGGCTATCTGCTCAGGTAGCCAGTCTGCTCCTTGATAGACTTTCTGGTAGTAGCTTGCCAACTGTAGTTTCAAAACAGAAATATAGTCCTGAATAAGAGTCATGTTACTATTTCCGTCTCCACCTGGGCCTGTTTGTGTTTTCTGTGACTGCAAATATTTCCAAACAACTGAATGTGTCTTCCTTGTAAGCAGGGGAAAATTGTGGTAGCCTTCTTTCAGCCAGCTCACTGGCAGTGCACAGCAACGAGTGGGGGAGGGGTAACGCAGCTATTCTAAGCTTTCGTCCCTCTGGTACTTTCTCTGGCATCTCATTAAAAGGAGTTTTAACTATGTTTTTTTTTTTTATCTTGACACCTAAAATTGCCTTATCCCTGCTATAAATGCTGTAGTACATTATTTGTTAATACGTCACATTTCCCTCGGTATGAAAAAATTATAAATGACTGAATAAACATACCATGTTTGCTTCTGTTTGGCTTGCTGGTGCAATATTAGCGTCATAAATCCCAAAGTTAATATTAAATAAATAGCACCTTTCTTATTTTGTTCACACTTTCGGGTTATATATATATACATACACACACACACACAGTGTTTTCTAGTTATTTGCCTTGACGCACAAAACAATTATAGGATTAGGTTTGATATTGTTGCTGGGATTGAATAACAGTTCCTCACAGATTGGCCTGTTCGTTTTTTTCCAAAAATCCCCAGATGACATAGAGATCCTCTTCAGGGAAGGCTCGTGGAAGGCGAACGGGGAGTTCGCTCAGACAGACGTCCACCGGCAGATAGCCATCGTGTTTAAAACTCCCCCCTACCAGGACCAAGACATCACGGAGGAGGTTGAGGTCAGCATCGTCCTTCGCCGCGTCTCGGACCAGATGGAGAGCGAACCTGTCAGCTTCACCTACTTGCCATACAATCCCGGTCAGTCAGGGCAAGACTTGGGTCGATCAGAATTTAACCAGAGAATGGGTAGAACAGGTTTGTAGAACCGCAGTAGGTTAATCCAAGCGTGGCTGCTTTATGTTTCAGATCCATATGGAGTGAAGCGAAAGAGAACCACAATAAAAAGGGACATCAGTGTGACAGGTGAGACTTCTGCTTTCAGTCTGTTTGCTTTTCAGGAGTGACTCATGAATAACAATAACTGCTCGGATAAAGCTGAGCAGTCTGAGGGTGTAATGATTGTAGATGTTGGAGGAATTCACAATGTCCTGCAGTTCTGCTTTTTTTTTTTTTTTTTTTAACTGACTGGCCGCAATACCTGCTTACTGCAAACAAAAGAAATCCTCTGTTGCATTTGTTAGTTTAACAGCTTCAGCAAATTTGCACAACCACATCCTCAAAAACGTGAGGAAGAATATCTGGCTCCTTTTAAAAATGACCAGAATATGTGACCAATAAACGGGGAGCGCCAGATTTGAAAACAAGTGATCGTAAGAAAACAAACGGGGATTATAATGTAGATCACATCAGGATGTAACACTTTACATAAAACATCCAAACTACACACAGAATTTAATTTTGTTCTTTATTTTCTTTTAATTCTGTTATTTTGAGTTTTTATTTGATCATTAATCATGGTTCTGATTCCCGTTTTTACCAGACGTTCTTTTTCCAATTTAACTCTGACCTCATATCAAAGTCTTTTAGGACATTTTTAGTACCATTCCTCTCCATTATTGAAGTTAAACTGATAACTTGATACAATATTTAGCTCACCTAATAATTGAAACAAAGTAGATATAACAATGTGTTTTTACATGCAAGTTACTTAAATTCAGGTTTTGGTCATTAGAATCTCTGCTTTCAAGCCAAACCCTATTAAAAACACTTTTCACAAGATGAAGGCTCTAGTGTTGGATAATGTCACAAGAATGCTTTGAAGTTAATTTCCTAAACATACATAACATTACTCACTTATTAAAGAAAATTATCACTGATAACTAAATGTAATGAAAGACATAGATTAGAAAATATGGACTTTTAAGGCTTAGAATTGAGATTTCTAAATGTAAATTTCTTTTCGACACCCTTCAAATTGCTGAGGACTCCTTGTAAAAACAGTCACTTGGGGAAGAATAAACAAAAATATAAATCTAGATCATTTTACTTGCAGCCAGTTATCAGTTCCTTGATTTTTCTCTTTTATTTAAAGCAAATGCATGACATTATAGTGGGGAAAATATCGTTTAAAAAAAATCAAAAATGAAAACATGGTGCAAAGTGACTTGATGAGTCATTGTACTTTATCACACAGAAGCTAAAAGCTAAACAGGTAAATGTTGACATCAGGTTTACATCCTGTTGTCAAATAATCACAATGAATGTATACACTCAATTCAGCTGATGATTAATTCCTATTCACTGCATTCAGCTGTGACGGTGAGCCAGGTGGCACAACACAAGAACCATGTCAACATGTCTTTATTTTACACATCTGAGACAAAAGAGCCTTTTTTGTTTGTACGCTAGTATGGCTTACTGAGAAACCTAAACGAAGGAGTTACTATCACTGTTGACAATGTCTGCAGGTAAAAATTAGAAATGCTTCATGACACGGTGGCTTTTTTTAATTAACGAGGTTGCTTTTTATTTTAACATCAGCCCTCAAAACTTAAAGTAAGAAGGATATGTTTTGCTTTGCCACAAATGTTTTTAAAAATTCAATAAAATCAGCATGACTGCGCTCTCCTCCTTCAGTTCATATGATTTGATCACATGTGACATTTGCATGAACTGCCCCATCAGTCTACTGAAATTTACAGAAACCCAAATGAAGAAATGGAAAACTGCCCCGTAAACAATTCATGTGACATGCCTGGCAAGCTTTTCAAAGCAGAATTGTATCACACAGGGTATTTAATAAAGTGAACAATTTAAAGAATTACCTTTTTCCATATTTCAGTCCAGTTTCCATCTGATCCCTACATCTTAATTTAATATGTTCTGATCCTTATTTTCTTATAGTATTGTATTAGCTCATACGAATAGACCACATAGCCACTGTGAGTTATACAGCTGCATTTTTACCATATTTTCAGTTATATTTATAAGAAACAAAGCTGCTGCTGTCAACTCTGTGGCACTCTGTAACAGTGTAGTTTAACAAACCTTTCTGCTGCTAACAGTTACAGTTCTTTCTAAGTAGATTCTTACTATGTGCAAAAGATAAAAGATTGACAGAAGTAACTCCAAACAGCTAAGTTTAATATAAGTTGACTGTTTTTAGGGAAATTATGTCAAGACAATATTTTTTTAAACTGTCTCTACCAACTTTTGCTAGCAATCAAAACTGTATTATGTTTTAAATATTCCTGCTTTGTGTCCAAGATTCCCAAGAGGCTTCAAACATTTCCAAATACAAAATGTTCCCTGACAGATAGTCTGAATGCCTAAAATAATCAAATAAAGCCACGTTCTGTAATCCACTCAGGCTTCCTGTTTCCTGCTGAAGCTCCTTGTTGCTCCTCGCTAAAGCACCTAGTTCTCTCCTCAGTTATTACAACTATAACTGTCCGATAACTTTCAGTGCTCTAAATGTTGGCACAAAAACATAGAACCGACTATCTTGTATTTGTTTTACCTGTTCAAGACTGCAGCATACCCAAAGAAAGCCTGAGCAGCAGACTCAGCTAGCAGCAACTTCCATAACTAGCTCCATCCATTTTATTCACCACATTAGACACTAACAAAAGCTTTTAAAGACAGTTACAAATAAATGTCACATGTCCTTGACTTTATTTCACTAGAACAGTAATGTCATAAGTGTTCTAGTAAATCTAAGAAATTCAGCTATTTAAACAAATGTAATGTTTTTTTGTTTTTTTACCGTTTCTGTATTTCCTTTGTCCATTTTTGTGCTTAAGAGTGCAATAATTGTTAATAAAACGCTCTCAATTTGTTTTGAAAGATAAAGCAGCGGTTTGAACCCTTCGTTGTTGTATTTCTGACCGGAAACTAAAAAAATCAGACTTTCAAGTGTAAAAAGGTTGAGAGAAAAAAATCAGCCAAAATATGACCTGCAGGAACACAGGACCTGGATCATTGGCTTCAGCACCAATAAAAATCCAAGAATTATGTCAGTATAGGTTAAAACAAAGATACCAGATAACTGTTTATTCAGAGATGACTTTTCCTCCGTGGTATATAACCGATGTAATCTTCTACAGAGCCTCCACCACCTTCAGAGCAGACCTTCAACTTCCACGTGATGCCATCAGATGAGAGCCAACACCCCATTATGCCTGCTGCAGAAACGGGCCTGCTGGACCCCAGCTCTATCGACGAGCAGATTGTCTTCAGTGAGTTGCTGCACTTTCTGAGCGAACAGAACTTGCCAACTGACATGGACACCAACTCCGCCGTTTTTCCTATTACGAATATGAACTTCAACGCTAACTACAACACATGCCCACCGGACTTTTCCCAGTTTAATGACATCCAGTTTAATATGCTTTTCAACGACAATCAGATCGCTCAATCAGAACAGCAGGACAGCGTCATCCAGGTGAAAGCAGAGGAAGAGCTATGAGGTTGGAGCAGCACAGCTTTCCCTTCTGACAACGTTGTGGATCTCAGACTGGTATTGATTTTCACGTGTATGGATCAGATGAGGCCAGACCACGTTTTCCTAAACCACAAGGAAGCAAATGCATTGTTTGCTCCAGCTGCTTGCACTGTGTGATGTAGTTTTAGACTGCTTTTAGTTTCAACACGTCGGCTCTTTTTATATTTTAATAACCCCACATATTGTAACTTTATGCTAAAGCCTTGCTGGTCAAGGCTAATCAAACTCGGAACATGTTAACTTGTTAAAATCATTCCTGCATTCCAGAAGTGCTGCAAGCATTAATTTTAAGAATTACAAGTCAGAGTAAAGGAATTTAGAGTTTCTCATTTTAACCTGCAATTAGTTTCAGAATTTGCTCCTCATGTAATAATGGCCAAAATATTAGCCTCTTTGTGATTTTTGGGAAAACTTCCTGCTAAATCCCAATCACAAGATTTCACATGTCAAGTATTAACATTGTCTTTTACTGCTCTCTTTAGATGTGACCGTCGCGCTTGGTTAATAATCCACCTAAGTATAATAGAAACCACTCCTCTTTCTATTCTTAGCCCTGTCTGTCAGTTCCCTTTGTGCCATAGTTTCGGTCCCGTGCGCTGAATTTACCTCTCACATGTCCTACTCCGCCCACTTGCTGTATTGTAAATATGTGAAATAAAAATAAAATATAAATGTGATTTTTTTTTTTTTTGGTGTTCTGTTGAGTTTCTCAGACAGGCGTGATGAGTTCACCTGCAGAAAATTATGAATTTGTATTTAGCTGCTGCCCCATCAAACATTCCTAACCTATTCTTTGCCTCAACCAGTGAATCATGGCAGTAGAATGATCATTTTTCTCTTGCTTCCCATTATTAAATATCACCAGTTTTTTTTTTTTTAAGGAAATCCTTAGAAAGTAGAAATGTTTGGGATAGATGTGGCATTTGTTCAGTCAGACACCTAACCTCACAACTGATAATGCTTTGTTTGCCAGAGTATGTGGGTGTGACCCATTAATGCAATGAGGTTGAGAAAGAGCTATTTCTGCTTTTCTAGTTAAGTTGATTCATTCATTGCTGACTCATATAGATCTCTGTAAGGCCCCTCTGTAAGGCTGGGAAACTTTAACATTAAGACACACAGGAAAATAAAATGAATGTTTAATTCATTAAAAGGCTTTTTGTTCTAAGTTTGTCGAGCATGATTTGATTAAGAATTTGATGTTAGGGCTATTTTTAGCCATTAATGTTTTTCCAGTTTTTATTAGCCATCTTTCATATTTTTTCTGGTTTCATTGCTTTCTGGGGGTGGGGGTGGGGGTGGGACCAGGCTGATTTAAACTTCATTAGTCATACCAAGGCCTGATTAAAGCCTGACCCGCAGTCAATAGCTTCCAGGCGTATTGGCAGGGAAGCGTCTGCCTCCTATCCCGACTGGGCATAACCAAGTTTGCCAGCCTTTGTCTCAGGCAATCCTCCATGTATTTGTAGTGCTTTTCCTCATTGGCTTTTTCCCCTCCTTCACAAATACAATTGTAGATGTTGTCTTAGGTTGATGTTTTTCTGCTTCTCAAGAGATTCCTATGCCACCCGTATCTTCCTTGGGGCGGTGAGGTCTTGCATCCTAACAACATATATACAAGTTCCCCTTTGGCTTGCAGAGCCTGCACATTTATGTCTACCCCATCTCTGAGGATGCACAGGGGTTGTAAGGGTGTCATAATCTGCTCTCAGCAGGAAGAAGATCCAGAATGGATCAAGCCTCTATTAGTCAGCCTACCTTCCTCTTGGGTAGATGCCACCTTGTACATGCACCTTTAGGCTCCAAGTGCCACTGCTCTTAAGTTCCTCTTAAGTTTTCTTTTGCCTGACTCAAGACCTTTGTGAAAACATTTTGCAGAATGACAAGACAAAATGGGAACTTTCTAGAAGGTGTGTGTCCTGTTGCACCTGGTGTAAAAGTAACAGTATTTCAGAAATACAGGTCCTTCTCAAAATATTAGCATATTGTGATAAAGTTCATTATTTTCCATAATGTCATGATAAAAATTTAACATTCATATATTTTAGATTCATTGCACACTAACTGAAATATTTCAGGTCTTTTATTGTCTTAATACGGATGATTTTGGCATACAGCTCATGAAAACCCAAAATTTCTATCTCACAAAATTAGCATATTTCATCCGACCAATAAAAGAAAAGTGTTTTTAATACAAAAAACGTCAACCTTCAAATAATCATGTACAGTTATGCACTCAATACTTGGTCGGGAATCCTTTGGCAGTAATGACAGCTTCAATGCGGCGTGGCATGGAGGCAATCAGCCTGTGGCACTGCTGAGGTCTTATGGAGGCCCAGGATGCTTCGATAGCGGCCTTTAGCTCATCCAGAGTGTTGGGTCTTGAGTCTCTCAACGTTCTCTTCACAATATCCCACAGATTCTCTATGGGGTTCAGGTCAGGAGAGTTGGCAGGCCAATTGAGCACAGTGATACCATGGTCAGTAAACCATTTACCAGTGGTTTTGGCACTGTGAGCAGGTGCCAGGTCGTGCTGAAAAATGAAATCTTCATCTCCATAAAGCTTTTCAGCAGATGGAAGCATGAAGTGCTCCAAAATCTCCTGATAGCTAGCTGCATTGACCCTGCCCTTGATAAAACACAGTGGACCAACACCAGCAGCTGGCACAGCACCCCAGACCATCACTGACTGTGGGTACTTGACACTGGACTTCTGGCATTTTGGCATTTCCTTCTCCCCAGTCTTCCTCCAGACTCTGGCACCTTGATTTCCGAATGACATGCAGAATTTGCTTTCATCAGAAAAAAGTACTTTGGACCACTGAGCAACAGTCCAGTGCTGCTTCTCTGTAGCCCAGGTCAGGCGCTTCTGCCGCTGTTTCTGGTTCAAAAGTGGCTTGACCTGGGGAATGCGGCACCTGTAGCCCATTTCCTGCACACGCCTGTGTACGGTGGCTCTGGATGTTTCTACTCCAGACTCAGTCCACTGCTTCCGCAGGTCCCCCAAGGTCTGGAATCGGCCCTTCTCCACAATCTTCCTCAGGGTCCGGTCACCTCTTCTCATTGTGCAGCGTTTTCTGCCACACTTTTTCCTTCCCACAGACTTCCCACTG
Organism: Girardinichthys multiradiatus; assembly: GCF_021462225.1. Lineage (NCBI taxonomy): Eukaryota > Metazoa > Chordata > Actinopteri > Cyprinodontiformes > Goodeidae > Girardinichthys > Girardinichthys multiradiatus. The sequence continues at coordinate 41,603,137 of NC_061810.1, forward strand.
AGGTGCCTTGATACAGCACTCTGGGAACAGCCTATTCGTTCAGAAATTTCTTTCTGTGTCTTACCCTCTTGCTTGAGGGTGTCAATAGTGGCCTTCTGGACAGCAGTCAGGTCGGCAGTCTTACCCATGATTGGGGTTTTGAGTGATGAACCAGGCTGGGAGTTTTAAAGGCCTCAGGAATCTTTTGCAGGTGTTTAGAGTTAACTCGTTGATTCAGATGATTAGGTTCATAGCTCGTTTAGAGACCCTTTTAATGATATGCTAATTTTGTGAGATAGGAATTTTGGGTTTTCATGAGCTGTATGCCAAAATAATCTGTATTAAGATAATAAAAGACCTGAAATATTTCAGTTAGTGTGCAATGAATCTAAAATATATGAATGTTAAATTTTCATCATGACATTATGGAAAATAATGAACTTTATCACAATATGCTAATATTTTGAGAAGGACCTGTACATCATATCGACAGTCAGACTTGGTGATGTTTGTGTGAAGATCTCGAACTGCTTTGTTGCTTCAGGACCCAGATGCCTTGTAATTGATGGAACCATAACGTTTGTGCTCTTGTGGAAGAAAATAAAGGTTTTGGGGTGGCTTAGTCTGAACTCAAATCCAACTGAGCCACTGTGGGATTACCTTATACAAGCTGCTCATGTGTGAAAACCCTCCAATCTGGTTGAATTAAAACAATTCTGCAAAGAACAGCGGGGCCAAAATTCTTCCACAGTGGTGTAAAAGACCCATTACCAGTTATCACTGATGTCAGCTTTTGGAGGCAAGGGTGGAAGAACCAGACTAGGAGGGTTTTTTCACACAGGACCAAGTAGGTTTGGATAGCTTTTTTACCTTAATCAATTAAATTATCATGTGAAAACTGCTTTTTACATTTACTCAGGTTATATTTGTCTGGTTTTAAGATTGGTTAAATATTCTGAAATCTGTAAAAGACATCACTGTATAAAGCAATTTTAATTGTCAGTTGGTCTATTACAAGTTATTTATATTAACAGATTCTTTAATATAAATAAGTCACTAATTTCTATAGATTTGTTTTAAGTGTCAGTTGTCCATCTGCGTACGGTTACCTCATCTAGCAGATGTCGCCTCAAAGCTCCCGTCACTGTTGATTTAAATTGAATTTACTTCTCTTACAGTCACGGGGAAACTCCACACCGGGCCAGTTTGCAAAACCTTTTAAATCCGGTCTACAAGGAGCAGGATAAACTTAATTTCCTGAGAAATGATACTGTCAAACCTGGATTCTGAAACACGCCTGAACATGTCCATGCACCTCATCAGTTTTGTGCCATGGCCAAGAGGAGACAGTTCAGATAGACTGTTAAAAAGAACGATTATAACACTATAGGAATTCCCCGTTACCACTATCAGGTATTAACGTTTTCCTAGCAAAAAAGACAATGGGCACTAATAATTAAAAACAAGTTTGTGGAGAAGACCAATTCTTCTACTTTTTCTTTTTTTTTTGATAAAAGTGATACATTTTCACTTATATATTTGATTTTGGATGCTATTTTCAGTCTGTGTGCTTGGGGTTTACTTTAAAAAGTATCTTTGCTATACTAACTGGGCTAGTTGTAAAGACTAATGGTTCTCAAACTTTAGTACTGGTACCAGTGGTGGTTTTTATGCTCTCTAGTGGTACTAAAAGCAACAAAATGATATAATCTATTGACGAGTTAAGTACTAACCTGATAACATGTTGCAAGAGGAAATGTTATGACAAGCTATATGACTATGGTTCAAGCTGATTATGATCCTTACTAAAATGAAAGCCTTTGGAAAGTAAAGTACAGGGGAAAGTGTTTCTAGTACTACCTAGAAAATGAATTAGACGACAGCAAAACGAATACGAGAACTAGTGGTTACCGAAGAATGTCAGGCAGGCCAGGTTTCTACAGGCCTTGCTAGTAACAGAACGTGCAACACTGAGCAAATATCAGTAATGAAATCTCAAATACAGATGTGTTGTTCTGAGACGGAGAAAGTGTAGTCACATGAACCAGACTACCATAAACCAAAGCAATAACATCCATAAAGTTTGGTGATAAGGCCTGGTACTACGTAATACATCTTTGTGAGGGGTTGCCCCTGCACTTTTATCAAAGAGTGCATGTTTGAAATCTGAACTGAGAACAGTAAAAACATAATAAATACTTTATGTCTGACCTGTACCTTGCTCTAAAACCTAAGCCTGTCTTTACTGTATTTTAGTGTCAGCCGTAATTTAGACTAAATGTTACTTGGACAGGGCTGTATTTTCTAAGGTGGAACGAACTTAACTTTACGTTAATCTAAGATAATTATTATTAGGTAAGATTAGCTAAAATAACTAGTTAAGACTAATAATGCATGAGTTGGATGTTTTATAACAATATTTTGTGGTACTTCTGTCAGTGGTGGGTAAAAGAGATGAAAAGCATTTAAAAGTTCATCACAGTTCTTTAGGACCATGAAGGGATCATCATAAAAAAACAACTCCCTGCAAAACCAACAGATTGAAGACATGGCTGATATAGAAAGGTACCATCAATGGTTACAGAGGGCTGGAGTGAAAAACAATCCAGAGGCTCTAATTATGGCAGCACATGAACATGTACTCAGAGGTCGGGGTCTACCAGGTCGAACAGCACCCAAGATGCAGGCTGTGAAAAGATGCCTCTCAAACAGTTCAACAGCTAGGGGCAACATGCTGGTAGGCAAAGCATACATGACACACCATAACCAAGTGTGTACAGAAACATCTGTACCGAGTATGGGTTAGAGGTCCCTTGTTAAAAGGAACACGACCACGAGTGATGGAGAACGACAGGGCTGAAATCCTGCGGGACCTCCAGATTCAGACTGATAAACAGGTAATTGCTAATCAACCAGTTATTGTGGTGGCAGACAAAGCAGAAACCAGTTCACTAGTGATAGATGTAAACCCAAGAGACAGCAACCTTAGTTAGACGGAAGCTCGAGAAATAATGGCTGAAAAAGGAAATGGAGACGTTGTGGAGAGTCAAGGCCTCAGTGGTCATCTGTGCACATTTGAAGATGTAACTCACATACTGAGCAGCTAGAGCAGAAACATCTGAGATCTTTGTCCAGAAGAGTGCAGGCCTAGGAAATAGGAAAAATACTGCATTTCAAAAATAAACTATTGATTGGAGAAGTTAGTAATTGAGCTTAGGCAGCTGGATTTGGTTATACCAGCCTGTTACTGGGTCTCCAACTCCAGTCCTAAAGGGTTGGTGTCCTGCATGTTTTCTGCCCCAACACAAGTTCTTCATAAAAAGTCTTTATCATAGTGGCAATTAGCAAAACATAAGATGTGATACAACTGATTGAATTTGAGTGGAATAAATGGTCTGAAATAGAGGACATATTTTGAAGGGAACTAGATTTCATGACATCTTAAATGATATTTATTCAGTCAGTTTGTGTGATAACCAACATCACCTCACATTTGATACTTTGGTATTCAGAGGAGTTTTTGGTTGCCCAGGTCTAGCAGCAAGCCTAAATCATTACAACTCCATCTCCATGATTGACAATTGGCATGATCTTCTCATAGGACATCGTTCCAGACGTCTAGTGGTTCATTCGGATGCAGGTTTCTAAATCTAATTCATGTCAGCAGATTCTTTGGGCTAATAGGCTTTTTCCAGGAAGCTATTTGAAACAAGTTATGCTGGTTTGATGTGGGTTTTTTTTATTGTAAAATATAAACAGGCCGGTGGAGTCTTTTAAATGATTTCTCCAAGCATAACATAGTGTGACCAAGGCTGATTGGAGCTGATTGACAACTGTCTTACATGTTTTCCATCTCCACCTTTTCGCTGTAGGAAAGTGAACTTTTGCTTTTTTTGGAAGTCACATTTATAATCCTTCCCAGACCAATGGCCAGCTACAACTGCTTCTCCAAGATCATTGCTGATGTCTTTCCATACTGGAGTTGTGTTGACATACACCTGTATGCTTCATTTATGCTTTTTTAGAGGTTGTCACACTTGCTGATGATCAGTTAACTGGCTGCTATTTTCCCCTCTTAAATGAGATCTGAAAGAGGGAATACTTTCTTTTTAGCATGATGGCTAATGTTTTAAACCCCTTCTAAGGGAATCAAAGAAGGTCTAGAGCTCAAGACTTTGGTAAATACCAAGACATGGATCTAATTTGATCGTCCTGAGGAGTTTGGTTTGTTTGTGGGTATTCTGGGGAATAATGAGCACAGAGTTTGAGTCTTGTGTGATGGAAACTATTAAACCTAAAGGTTAGGACCCTGAAAGAACAAATCAGGACACCTAAATTATTTTTACTCCAATGCTTACCTTTCACTAGTTACTAATGAAAGGTAAGCATTGGAGTAAAAATAGTGACTAGTATGACTCAACGTGGCCACACCCACAGTGTCAGGTGATGACATCAGTTTACTAAGAAGATACCTGTCTTACTGTAAATGGCAGAGATTAATTACTTCATTCAATTGAAGAAAACAATAATTTTAGAGCAGGGCTAAAAGAGTATTTACATTTGTAAATATTTAATTGGAGACTGTTTTTGGTGCTTTATTCTCTGCTAACAAAAATAACTAAAAACAGTAATGTTAAACTGATGAAACAGAAAGTACACAGATGGCCAACCAGAAAAGGAAAAAAAAAAAAACCAGACCAAATACATCAAACAAGCTTATTGTGTGTCATAGCTTGTTTACCTATTGTACAGCTGCACAATGACAGGGGTAATTCCAGTCACACAATCATTCTATATAAGGACTGAAGCTTTATGTTTACAGGTGCCAGGTATCAATTCTGCTGCCTGCTGCCTGGTTACAACACCCACGGGAGTCCCCAGATCTGGAGGGACTCACCATGTTGCCTTACCTCACCTCTGCGCTGGAGCTGTTTGCAACCACAGAGAGATGCACCATCAACTGTCACCACAGAGCTGAAAGTGAAACTGGGCGAAGAGAAACAAGCCTGCTGTGGTTTTTGCAAACATCAGCGCCTTTTTTCTGTATGTGTTCATCTTGAAGACTTAGTAATACCTCTGCCTGATCTCTGATTATTTACCAAGGCAGGTGTGGATTTCATTCCAGCAGTTATAATGGTGCCTATGAACTTAAGGACAAAACCTTAAGTTAGATACAGAAATCCTGCAGGTTGTGAAGCTTAGACTTGCTTAAGTGCTTTTTAAAGGCATGTGTGTGATTTGGTTTAAGGGTTTTAGGTAATAAATCCCAGATTATACTGTTTTTACTCAATTTCATAAATGATTCCGGGCTCTATAATTCAAATGACCCACTTAGCCCATTTTCTTAAATGGCAACAGATTGGCTCCATCCAGTGGGCAAACATAGTTCTAACTCAGAAAAACAGGATGCACTGAGTTATTTTGCTTCTGAATAATAATGCCCTTGTCTTATTTTGATAGTAGATGATTACATTTAACCACTTGAGACATTCCTGGGAGATAAGGATTTGTGAAACGTTTTACAAAGTAACCGATACAAACTGCTTTGTGTTGCTTTATCATACATTGAGTGCCTTGCAAAAAACACAGTACACCTGGTTTTGTTTTACATTTTGTGGCATCAAAACTACAGACTTCAGTTTATTTTATTAGGATTGTATGTGTTAGACCAACTCAAACCAGTGCATACTGTGGAAGAGGAAGGAAAATGACACATTGCTTTTACAGTACTTTTGCAAATGATCTAAAATGGGGAGAACATTTATATTCAGTCTCTCATCAATCTATAGTTTGCTGTACAACTTTTTTGGGGTATCTCTACTAGCTTTATACATGTAGAAACTGATCATTTTGCCTCTTCATCTTCTTTGCAAAGTCATTCAAGCTCAGTCAGATTGGATGGAGAGCATCTGTGAATATCACTTTTCACATCTGGCCACATATTCTTAATTGGATTCTGGTCTTTGACTAGGCCAGTCCAAAGTATGAATTTGCTTTGATCTAAACTGTTCCACTGTAGCTCTGGCTGTAGGTTTAGTGTTCTGGTCCTGCTGGAAGCTGAACCTCTCTCCCAGTTGAGTTTTTTGTAGCCTCTAACTGGTTTTCTTCCAGTATTGCCCTGTATCTAGCTCCATCCAACTTCTCACCAACCAGTCAGTTGCCACAGGAGGATACTGCCACATTTCACCATGGGGATGGTGTGTTCAGGGTGGTTTACAGTGGTAGTTTCCCTGCCACACATACCATGTAGGGGAAAAGCTTAAAATTGTAGCTTAATTTGACCAGAGGACTTTCTTCCTCATGCTTGTCCTGCTTCCTTTGTGGCTTGCGGCAAATCTTTAAGTAGGACTTCTTTAGACTTTTTTCCTAATGCACTCATATAAAAGTCAGATATTTTGAGTGTGTGACTAACAGTTGTCCTGTCAACAGATTCTTCTACCTGAGCTGTAGATCTCTGCAGCTCTTCCAGAGTTACCATGAGCCTCTTGGCTATCTCAATGATATATAAAATCAGAACCTGGTCTTTCGTTAGGTGGACAGTCATGGGCAGCATGTCTGCAGTTGTCGCTTGAGATAAGGTTTTATCATCTTCTTTACACCTTCATCCCTGACCTGTCTGCTGTGTTTCTTGGTCTTCCTGATTATTAATTGGGTGACTTTTAAGAAGGTAGTTGACTGCATGATTGAGCTATTAGGCAAAATGGGGATGAATACAAACGCACACCACATTTTCTTTTGTTTTTCTTCCACCTCACAACTGTTTGCTAATTTATCACATTAAATCCCAAAAAAGTACATCGAAGCTTGTGGGTATAATGTGAACAGGTTCAAGTGGACATAAAAACGTTTTCTAGGGAAGAGCGCTTCGGAGTCAAGTCCGGGATATTAAAATTTGATTGTTAATGCAAGTCATCATTTGTACGACACATATCAACATATGTATTTTACCCTGTATGATCTTTGAGTTGTGTTTGGTCCATCATAACAAGGCATGGTGTTGGATTTCGTTTTATAATTTTGTGGACATCTTCCACTGCAACAATGTTAAAAAACGTTTTCATGTCCATAGGTGCAGTTTGGTGAATAACCCACACCTAAAACATCTAATTTTGTTTTTTATGTATTGGTTTAAAAACAATGTATTTTAATAAGTTTTCAGATCTATGAAGCAGGCTCTGGTTTCCTAATTGTTGCCATATGTCTGCAGGATCTAATCAAAGCTAAGCTGCACTCGGCTTCCTGTTATCTAAACAGACAATAAGAAATATTAATTACCTCAAGGTATCATCACGTTTTTGATCGTTAGGCTTTAAATCAGAACAGTGAATGAACCGCTAAATCAGAGAGCTTATTTATGGATAGGTTAAAATAAGCATTAACTTAAAACAGGTTCTGGTAAAAAAAAAAAAGAAGACTTTATTTAATAAGATAGACATATGTGGTGATATCTCTGCTAGTTGGGAGTATTTACAACGTGTCTCTTCCTACAATCCCTGAAGTGTTTTATGCCGGACTCCTAAATGGGACAAATAAAACGTGGCTAAAATAAACAAACATTATTCCCTCATGACTTTATCCTCGGTGGTAATTCAGTCTGGCCGAACTTCTCCTGGGTGTGCTTTCACCGCTGAAGCATCACGACTCAAACGCTCATCCTCGTCTGAATAATCTTGGCAGTTAAACCTACTTTAGGCTTCAGTTTCTGTCCAGTTCAGAAGATCATTTCTTCTCTGTAATATGTGGCTCTGAAAGTTTCTTCATCTGGAGCTCCTGTACAAGCTCCTCCAACAAGACCTTAAACAGAGGCTCCGGCTCCTGAAACACCAGATTTAAAATAAAACAAAGTCAACAACCTGCAGACTTTAAAAGTCAAAATAGAGTTTTTCAAGCCGCAGTTAAAAAAAGCTCTTAAAAGGCAATGTGTTCAAAAAGATGGATAAAGGTCAAATTATAACACCTAACATAATAAAATATTTAAATTTCCAAACTTCTGACACTGCTGCCTTTTTTAAATGGATACAAAGAGGGAGGTAAAGAAAGAACCGTCATATTCATAATTTTAATATACTTTTTATTTACAAAGAAAATAACTTAAAACACCAAAAATTGGGAAGATATAAATACCTTTTCTTAGATCAGATTTATTTTCTTATAACATGAACTCCCAAAATTACTTCATGTTTTGTGATTTAACACAGAGTCACTTTTAGGAGGTTTGGTTGTGATCATTTTTCTGTTAATAATCTGACTAACAGCATTTATGATAGTATTTTCCAGGTATTTTATAGGAAATGTCTGAATGAATGTGGATAAAATCAGTGCCATAAGGACTATAATTCCTAATATATTCAGCAAAGCATTTCGTTTTAAAGTTGGAGGCTGCAGGGGATTTTTTTTCAGCCCTTTAATTAAAAATTCAGAGAGACAGGTACAAAAGGATTCAAATTACTTCTTTCATGCTGTTGTTGCCTTTCTGACTCAGTTTTTTTATGTTCAATTCTTTCTTCTTGCAGCCCAAATATCTCAGACCTTAAGAGATGGTTAAATGTTTCAGAAAATGTCCTTTCTGTAACTTAAAAGACTGAACTACTTGTTACCTTGTGCTCCAGCAGCCTCTGTTTCTCCACGGCCTCCTCCAGAGTCAGACCCACCCACTCTGCCTCCTCCTCTGGGATCTCAAACTGCTGCTCACAAAAAAAAGACAAAACAAGCAACTCTTAATTTCTCTCCAGAGGCTTTATGAAAAAAAAAAGTCTCAAGTTATGTTAATTCAAGGTGAGCCACCTTGTACTTGCTGTAGATGGCATCTCTTTTGACCGGGTCGTTGGGGTAAAGCTCTTTGTCTCTGCGCGCCAGGCGGAGCAGCATTGCCCTCTTCAGGTCCATCCCCAGTTTAGAGTTCAGGTCCTCCTTCAGCGTCTAAAAAGTGGTGGACACTAAAGTCAGGAAGACATATCAGCATGAAAAAAAAAAAAAAATCAATGCACAGGGTGCACACTAAACTTACTTTCAGGACATAAAAGTCAAAGCCAAAGGCAGCATCGATGAGCTCCAGAGTGCGAGGCGTCACTGTGATGGAGAACTTGTGATCCAGGATCTCACTGTAGAATTCTCTCTTTAGCAGCTGTGGTTTCCAGGTTTTCTTCAGACGGTTGGACATCTGAACAAGAGACGGATTTCAGTAAACTTTAGATTGATTGTGTAACTCAAGAGTCCATCAATCAGCAGTAGCACCTAAGACAGGAAAAATTCTCCGTGTAGACTTACTTTGTCATTGTTGGCATATCTATAGCCAGTGATCCAGCCCTCTCCACCCCACAGACCATCCTGGGACTGTGGAGGGTAGTAGATGGGGATTGGGACATCCTGCACCCGCTCCTTCAGCCCAGTCTTGGGGTTTGCTCTGTACTGGACTCCAAGGGGCCTCCAGTGAACGGGTGTCGGCTCTTTTTGTTCAAGGGACTTTAGATAGTGTTTAGGGAGACGGGCATAGATCCCCTGCTTTAGCTTCAAAGCCTCCCACAATTTAGGGGGGTATTTATGAAGAGGCATGATGTACAAATTTCCTTTGACAGTTAAATCTGAAAAAGAGGAGGAAGACAATTCAAAACCGTACCATCCATATTACTGGCAACAGTAATTCACCATTATTCTTTTCAGTACATGTCTAATCAGACAAGTGCCGTGGCATCATACGGCTGCAAGATTCAAGCAATTTCAAAACGGGAACAGAGACCCAGTAAAATGTAAGGTGTGATGTCCTTAAAACAAGTCAAAATGAGGCTCAGTATTGTGTGTGGCCTCCACGTGTCTGTATGACCTCCCTACAACGCCTGGACATGCTCCTGATGAGATGGTGGATGGTCTCCTGAGGGATCTCCTCCCAGACCAGGACTAGAGCATCCACCAACTCCTGGACAGTCTGTGGTGCAACGTGACGTTGGTGGATGGAGCGAGACATGATGTCCCAGATATCCTCAATTGGATTCAGGTCTGAGGAACGGGCGGTCCAGTCCATAGCTTCAATGTTTTCATCTTGCAGGAACTACTGAGACACTCCAGCCACATGAGGTCTAGCGTTGTCCTGCATTAGGAGGAACCCAGGGCCAACCACACCAGCATATGGTCTCACAAGGGGTCTGAAGATCTCATCTCAGTACCTAATGGCAGTCAGGCTACCTCTGGTGAGCACATGGAGGGCCGTGCAGACGTTCAAAGAAATGCCACCCCACACCATTACTGATCCACTGCCAAACCAGTCATACTGAAGGATGTTGCAGGGAGCAGATCTCTCTCCATGGTGTCTCCAGACTCTGTCACGTCTGTCACATGTGCTCAGTGTGAACCTTATTTTAGCACAAGGCGCCAGTGACGAATTTGCCAATCCTGGTGTTCTCTGGCAAATGCCAAGCGTCCTGCACGGTGTTGGGCTGTGAGCACAACCCCCATTTGTGGATGTTGGGCCCTCATACCGTCCTCATGGAGTCAGTTTCTAACCGTTTGTGCAGACACATGCACATTTGTGACCTGCTGGAGGTCATTTTGCAGAGCTCTGGCAGTGCTCCTCCTGTTCCTCCTTACACAAAAGCAGAGGTAACGGTCCTACTGCTGGGTTGTTGCCCTCCTACGGCCTCCTCCATGTCTCCTGGTGTACTGGCCTGTCTCCTGGTAGAGCCTCCAGGCTCTGGACACTACGATGACAGACACAGCAAACCTTCTTGCCACAGCTCGCATTGATGTGCCATCCTGGATGAGCTGCGCTACCTGAGCCACTTGTGTGGGTTGTAGAGTCCGTCTCATGCTACCACGAGTGTGAAAGCACCACCAACATTCAAAAATGACCAAAACATCAGCCAGAAAGCAGAGGTACTGAGAAGTGGTCTGTGGTCCCCACCTGCAGAACCACTCCTTTATTGAGTGTCTTGCTAATCACCAAAGATTTCCCCCTGTTGTCTATTTCATTTGAACAACATCATGTGAAATTGATTGTCAATCAGTGTTGCTTCCTAAGTGGACAGTTTGATTTTACAGAAGTTTGATTTACTTGGAGTTATATTGTGTTGTTTAAGTGTTCCCTTTATTTTTTTGAGTAGTGTATATATATATATATACACACAAGATCAAATTATACAACTGCATCTCAATAAAATAGGACTGTTCATTCATCTCAGTCATTTATTTCATATATTGCGTTATATTCAAGGTTCCAGAGTCGAAAAATCAAACGATTGTTGCTATAACGTTATTAGTTTGACTCTAAAGCTCTGAAAAGACCAATAATCAGGATTATCTGATTCTGAGTGTCTGTAATGATGCAGAAACATTTATTAAATGGAAACCATAATCACAATCAGATACATTTAATAATATTGATACTGGTTAGCACGAAGCTAATTGAAAAGACACTAAAATAGGTTATTCCGCTACAAAAATAAAGCCATAAAAAGTCTCTCAGTAGGATAATTTAAATGTCCTTACCGGGAACTAGTAGGGCAGACAGCTCTACTATTGACAGCGGCAAAAGTTTTTAATTCGCCTTTTTATTCAAACCAGCAAGGACATCGTGCAACTACTGATTCTTCTTCTCTGGATAGGTGCATAGCCAAATTCAGTGCTGCCACCTACTGTTGAATCAACGTCACTGCTGCTCTCATTTCTGATGGTTAAGGAAAAAAAGAGTCAAATAAAATAAAATAAAATCTTACAGTAGCGCGTTGTAGACTAACAACTTGTTATACGGCTTACAATTACATATCTATCATAAACACCCCAGTCTGACAACCGGGGGTGTCTCCCAGTTTACGGTGATATAACTAATTCAGTCCCCCACTGGCACAACAAGCGTAAGCTGAAGAAGAACAACAAGGTGCATCAAAATTAAACGTGCATAAAAATTGCCTCATATTTCATTGTTACAAAGTTTCATTTTAGCTATGCACACACATTATTTGAATTTTATCCAGTCAGAGTCGATAATGCACAAAAGCACGACAAACAAAATTAGAAAACTAAATTAAAGGTGTAGTTTGGGCTAAAAGATCAGAAGCTTAAATCAATAACTCATTCATAGATATCTCTAAACCCTGGAAAGGTGGAATTTATCCACTCCACGTTAAACTGCTAGGAAATTTAAAGGCCACATCGAAGGTCATCATAACATTTTACTAGCTTCACTAGTAGTATTAATACTGCTTAGTTAACATGTAGATTTTACTCACGGTTTCACTTGTCGATATTTCATTTAACTCTTTCATAAATATCTCTGTAACCATGTTGGATCATAACATTTACAGTTCTAAAGTATTATTTTAAACATCTTTAAGTTAATATTGACTTACTCTTTTTTTGACAAAATTTTGAGCAGTATATGATATAAGATAAAGTAAAAAAAAAAATTCAATGATAATATTGTAATGGGTAAGGATGTATTTTATGCCCTTTACAAGAGCTTAAGATGAAGCAGTGCAGTTTGACGAAAATGTCAACTAAAATAGCAGCAGGAAAAAAAAAATTATTCTTTTGGTTCTTATTATAAACGTCTTCAAATGTTTAACTCTTGAGCTCCACTTTATTTTGTGACCCATCTATGTCCCATGGACAGCATCTTAAGAATGACCATTAACTATATCTTGCATTAGTACCCCCGTTTTCTATGAAGGCCACTATTAACTTTCCCATTTATAACAAATATTCATGAACTTTTTGAACTTTTAATCCTTCAAATACCAGTAATAGTAAATAAAGTCTCTCTTTTCTAGAGAAAAAAAACACAGCTAGGAAAACCCAGTATATTTTCGATATATTCCAAATGTTTTTATTTGAAGCATGTGGATTAAAGTGGAAAACAACAAAACCTGAAATTTTCAAGGGGTTTCGACACCAGAAAATGAAAGGCGCAAACCAACAAATAAAGAAATAAAAAACAGTGGTCATAAATAGCAGAAACAATGATTGTTGTTTTCTTCACCCATGTCCATCTACAAAAATACTTAAATACCACAGAGCTAAAACAATATATAACATAAAATATGAAGAAAAAAATAACAAATTTACATTTCACTCGAAGCTCAGTCGATTTAATTTAAATTACATCAAAAGTTGTAAATTGACAGAGAGAACAACTGTTTTATGTTAATGTCAGGTGGTTTTTATCCGGCTTTTATTTTGAAGCATGAACATTTCCACGGATATAGACGATATAAGGCGAAAACAGACGGATTCAGACGAAGATGTCCAAATGGCCGCCCGAAAGGTGGAATTGAACCACTCTGCCGCTAAGCAGCTACGGGTTTGAAGCCCGCACCCCGGACCACCGAGGATCATCCGGGCATTTTTTAGTTGCGTCACGAGTTGTATTAACTCTGCTTAGTTGAAAGGTACATTTGACTCACGGTTTCACTAGGAAGTTCATTAAATTTTCATTTCACCGTTTGACAAACAGTCCACCATCGCTACAACTACGTCTTACATGTTTTAGATCATATTTCTGTCTAATAAACCCGAAAACAGACATGTTCTTAGCTCCGCTCTGTGTTATGAAAAGCAGAAGCATTTGATTGGTTAGCTGGTGTTACGAGGGTGGAGCCGCAACTCTATCCTCACAGGTGAAAGGTTTTCAGAATCTAAGTAAAAGCAAGTGTCGTCCTGGTTGTCTGTATGACTTAACGGATGTTGTAACTGCTCTTAAATCTTAAAACTTTCATGCTGTTGATTAGATGTAAGCAAGGTCCAGGTACACACAGGAAACAGTTTTTTGCTTAATTATGTTTTCCTTTTTGATTATTCAATTCAATTCAATTCAAAAATACTTTATTAATCCCAAAGGGAAATTAAATGTTGTTATAGCTCATATTATGAAGGTTTCCTCAAAGGTTTCCTCATTATATTAGATCAGATAAGAAGATTCTTTATTATTCCCACATAAACGGTTAGAACAGCATCTGACAATAAAGTGAAAAACAAATGTAAATTATAAAAATGTATAAAAAGGATAAAAGTATTAAATTAAACTGAGATAGTAACAAATACATATGCTTTAATGAATTCATCTCTAAATCTGACTGATGTATCACATTTATTTTTTGTCTTTGGGTGGAAATGTTTGAATTTATAGTTTTCCACATATATGTTTTTAATCCAGCCAGAATTACCATGATACATAGTCCAACACTAATATTGGGTTAATTATTTTTAGCAAGTTGCAGATAAGATACCTTCCTCTTGTAGCCACCAATAAGTTGGTGGTATAATCCTGCCAGGAAATTTGACCACTTCTTGGCAGTAGGCAGAGTTGATTTTTTTTTTGTTGAAGTTTTTTTATTGGGATGGCTCAGGCTTTTAAGCATACTCCATTACGCTTTAATAGAGTTGAGGTTGGTGGCCATCCTACAAGCTTATTGTTAGCCTACTTAATAGATTCAAATACCAGTTTGATGTGTTTTTTGGGATTAGTGTTTCTGTGGAGCACACTACTGAACCTGAGTTTCAACCATCTATCTGTTGACTTGAGTGGAAGTTGAATAGCTTGTAGACAATACTCTGTCTTAATTATTCCTCCACTATTATGCTATACACTGTACTTCTGGCAGTGTAACAGACCCTCAGCATGATGCCTCCAACACCATGCTTGACAGCTGGTACAGAATCCATTAGTTCGAGACCTTGCCATGACTCTTTCAAACATTCCATCTGTCACTGCAATACTGCTCAACCTTAATCTCATAAGAATATAAAGCTTTTTTCCCCAAAAATTTGACTTGTCCGTAAGGTCACTGCAGATTTCAATTGATTGTAATGATGTCTGTTTTGGAGCAGGTACTCCTTTCTTGGTCACCTCTCTCTCAGTCCTAAGTTTTATTGACTTCGCTGTGAATAGAGCCATTCGGATTAACATTATGCAGTGCATCAGTACCACTGGCATTGAAACAGACCCTCACTATAATGCTGGCACCATTGTGCTTGAAAACTGTTTCAGTGTTCTTAAGTTTGAAAGCCTCAGTTTGGACTTCTGCAAACTTGCTTCTTGTCTTTATGGCCAAGCAGGTCAAACTTTGAACTGTCTGATTTTAAAGTCTCTCTTCAGAAGACATTTGGCTTGGCCGTGTGGGCTAATGGGAACTTTCAGCAGAAACTAGAAAGTGTCGATGAGAGAATAATTAAATCAGGCTGATACTAAAGCATTTTGTTACCCCTGACTGTGTTTAAAGTGCTCCATAAATAAACTTTTTACAGTTGATTGATAAAGTTTAGCTTGTTTATGCAGAGTCATGCCATCAAATCAATCAATTTAGATTAATTCTTCTGTCTGATTGTTCTTGCTGGAAAACAGGGTAGAGTTCAATGCAGTGCTGCCACCTAGTGTTAAATCAATGTATCTGCTGCTCTTGTTTGATGGAAAAAGAAGCGTTTTTAGTAACCCGGTATTGCATAATAACTAACAACTTGTTATATGACTTACAATTACATATCTATCCTATTTTTCATGGCACATAAACGTTTCTTCATATTTAACAAGACCTTACATATCACTTCATTTATGTATGTATCCCTAACTTTTGTTTTTCTAATAATTTTCCTCTACAATTTGTTTGTCTTTAGGTTACTGTTATGAATACCCAATGTGGAAATTTGAAAGACTTTGGGTGTTCAAGCGTGCTCCAGTTAATGATAAGGTTGAGTTTTGGTGGTTCAGTGTACATCTTCAAGCTTGCACATACAATTTTGACTCTGTGTGAATTCAAGAAAATCCAAAATAAATTCAGACTAAACCTTCTTCTTGTTTTAAAAGAACATTTATCTGAAGGTACGACGTCCAGCTTCTGTGCTGGGAATCTCAGAGCTGGGACTCAGGATGTGATGATATGACAGAATGACAGAATGGTGTCGGAGATGAGCAGAGGTCATTGGTCAGCGGCAGACACTCATGATGATAAGAATGCTACACAATAAAGATCATGTGGGGGATGGAGGCCATCTGGTTGGAGGAGGTGTGAATGTGACTGGTAATAAGGGACCCCGAGTGGAAGGAGGCAAAGGGAGTGAAATCTGTGGCCTTGGGAGAAGGAGGAACTACCAACAAACCTTTCAGTCTTACAGTCTGTTGCAATGCTTATCTGTTGGCATATAAAGAACAAATAAATAATAAACCTCCGTTAGAGAGTTTGTTATCAGGAGTCAGTGTCACTTTTTGATTTTTGCTACTGACATCAATAGCAAAAATATTTGCCTTTTAACCATTTAACTGCACAATTTTCTGTCTAATGGGTCTTTGTTATTCTTCATATTCCCAAATACTCGATCTCTGGGCGTGTTCCTCATTTGGTGTATGTATTCTCCCTAATTTAAGCAGGAGAATGTTTCCAAAATCTCTGTGAGGAGTTGAAAAAAGTCTCTTATCATGCAAGCCTTCATGACTGTTTCAAAGTAATAAAAAAAGCCAAATGGGAGAGAGTAGCTACGTCAGTCGAATATTAATCTCTTTAGTAAAAAAAAAAAAATGTACAAGAAATGCTCTGAATTGAACAGAATTGAGCATGACACATGTGTTGGTAAAACCCACCAAGGAAATAATTCACTGGATGCAGTCTGAGATGAAAGGGTCTACAGGTCCCACATTTATGAAAGAAGTAAATAAATTTGGAGACATCTGAAATCATGAAAGATGGTGGTGAGGGCTCATTCTGGCTCATTCCTCAGAGCTAAAGGCTCTTTAACTGCAGCAAAAATACGTAGAGGTTAAAAACATAGAGCAACACTGTCAAACAACACATTTACCATAGATATCTTTGTCCTTCTCAGAAAAAAACACGAAGTAAAGTGTATCAGACACAAAGTCCGAATCAGTACAAATGAAAATAAAAAACTAAGATGTGGCAGAAAACTCAGCATGGCAGCATGAGGTTGAAACACACACAACCCAAGCCAGTGGAAAAGGCTCAGAATAAAAGCACAGTGTGTAAACTATTCATTCCCCTTGAATTGCTAAGATTTTCACTATTTTCATCCACCAAACTGAAATCTGCACACTTCTGCCCATTCATCTTTGCAAAATAACACACAGATTGGATGGAGGGGATCTGTACAAGCATTTGACTTTGACTGGACCATTGTAATACATGAATGTGCTTCGATTAAAACCTCGTATCTCTGGCTGGACATTTGGAGTTTCTTCCTGCTAGAAGGTGAACCCCGACCTTGTCTTACGTTTATTGCAGCTTATAACAAGTTTTCTTCCAGGATTGCCCTGTTTCTAGCTGCATCCACCCTCCCATCAACTGTTAACGGTGGGGCTCTCATTACTGAAGAAAAGCTCACCCACAGCATGATGCTGCCACCACCATGTGTCGTGTCACGGTGATCTGTAGTGTGTTTTTCTCCACGCATAATGTTAGGTAGATGTAAAAGTTTAATTTTGGTCTCATCTGACCAGACAACCTTTTTCCACATATTTGCTCCCCTACTTGGCTCCTGGCAAATTAATGGGACTTCTTATTACTTTCAACTATGGGTTTCCTCTTGCCTCATAATTGCCACATTTGTGAAGTGCAAGTGTTATAGTTGTCCTGGTGATAGATTCTCGCACCCAAGTTGTGAATCTCTGCAGCTCTTCCAGAGTTACCATGGGCCTCTTGGCAGCTTCTCTGAATAATGCTCTACTTGCCCGGTCTTTCATCTAAAGAGGGCAGCCATGCCCAGATGTTCTTAGCTGTGGTTCATACTGAAATTCAGTTACTCACAGGTGGACTCTGCTTACCAATGGGGGGACTTCTGAGGGTAATTTGCTACAGACAAGTTTATTAAAGAGCCAAGGGGAAAACACAATGCTGCACTTTTCAGATTCTTGTTAGCCTGTATCCTAAAGTCTAAAGGACACACTTAAATTAAAAGTTGAAAGGGTAAAAATACTTTGCTAGGGCTCTGCAATCTGATTTTCGCAGGGACAAATATACATTGGAGCTTTATAAGATACTGCACATATCATTTCAAGCCTGGCCCAGGTTAGAAGACAATAAGATAAGATCATTTCTGGTGTGATTAAGTGGGCAATTCCTTCATTAGTTTGGGTATCTGTTATAATCACAGTCCTCCAGCTGAGAAAGCTTTGCGTTTGAGTCTCTGCCCTGCAGGAAGAGCCTCATGTGGGAATGGTTTAATAATAAATGAATGAATTAACCTAAAAATACCAACGTATCCACTTTCAACCCATATAACAACACTGGAAGACCCCCATGACCCCGACTATCATGCTAGCATTATTAGTAAGTCAAATAAACAGTTGTCGACATGTTAAAAATGATCTTTTATCATTTGGTTTGATTTCTAAAGGAGGATCTGAGAACCCCACACATGTTCATTCATGATCCCAAGTGAGGTCCTGACCACAACCTGACTACTTAAAGCAATCAAATAGATTTTAATAACACTCTAAAATAAAATAAATGTTTAAATAGAAAACCAACCACAACTTATTGATACCTTGCTTTCAAGTTGCCAGGTTTTCATTCCTTATAAATGCTGGTCAAGGCCTTCGAGACATTTCTTTCCAAGGAGAAGCTACTCTGTAAGAAAGACTCCTGACATGATTTAAAAAAAGTAAAAGTTCAAAATGAAAAACATTTGATTTGGAATTTGGCAATAATGTTCCCAGTTGCTTATAAAATAAAACAAGAAAGATTAATTTTATTCAAACACATTTCTGTGCGTCCTGGGTTTGATTCCAGGCCGGGGATCTTTCTGCATGGAGTTTGCATGTTCTCCCCGTGCATGTGTGGGTTCTCACCGGGTACTCCGGCTTCCTCCCACAGTCCAAAGACATGCCTGTTAGGATAATTGGTTTCTCTAAATTGCCCTTAGTTGTATGTATGAGTGTGTGCATGGTTGTTTGTGTGTTGCCCTGCGATGGACTGGCAACCTGTCCAGGGTGTACCCCGCCTCTCGCCCATAGACTGCTGGAGATAGGCACCAGCTCCCCCGCGACCCACTATGGAATAAGCGGTAGAAAATGACTGATGACTGACTGAAGGACATTTCTGTGCATAGAAAAATCAATGAAAATAAAATTAATGCAACGATCATTTAATTTACTCAAGAGCCGTATTCTATCCTTTTTAATTTAGTTTTCAGAAGCGTCAAATGAACATTAACTATTAAAACTGTAATTTAATAAGCTTCAGCACATGCATTTAGAAGAATAAAGAGGTTCCAGTAACAAATAAAGAAACAAGAAAGAAAATGCATAAAAATCCTTGGAATAACACAGAAAGTTAGAAGAATGTGTTCTCGATGACCAGAGTCTGAGGCTCCTCAGTTGTTTCTCCAGCTGTTGGTCTCTGAGTGCTCTGAATCTCCTCCTTCTTCTCCTCCAGAAGGGAGCAGCACATACTGGCAGCACAGGCCTTCCCACAGGCCAGACTGCAGGGTGGGAGAAAAGGAGAGGAGGGGTCCTCCCTGTGGATGAAGGTGGAGTCTTCATCTTCTCTGATTGGGGAAGAAGAGGAAGTAATCTCTGGTTGAATAGTGCAGCAGCTCACACCCACATTCTGTAGCACTTTGGTGACACCTGACATCAGATCAGCCCACCTGGACAGATAACAATATATAAGAAATACATAATGCATGTCTAAAAAAATACAAAGCCAAGATTTTCAAGGTCTTGAACTAGCCTTCAAACATTTTAGATCACAACCTTAAATATTTAGTAAATAAAATAAAGCTCAGCCTGTTCATATTGCTTTAAATATATGTCTACAGTATAAAATATCAAAGCAGGACCTGACTTCACCTGTTAAATGGAAGCCCAGCGTAGCAGTGCACATGGACGGAGGCCACTGTGAGCGATTCTGTTAACTGCCAGATGTGGAGGTCGTGCACAGCCTGCACCCCAGGAACACTGGCAATCCTCTGTCCAACATCAGAGACACATATATTTGGAGGTGATGCCTGAAGAAGCATCATGCCATATCTGTACACCTGCAGGAATGCATTACAGAAACACCAGCACCAGTTAGTGCAGAACGTGTTAATAGCTACAGGGTTACAAAATCCAAGTAATTTAATTCGGATAGTGTCGGCCTCGTTTGTTGGCACCCTGGGAAAGATTAAAAAGTGTTAACATCTTTATTTGAAAATCTTTATTTAAAATAAATCTCATGTTAATAAATAGTTTTTTTAACAAAAATGACTAATGGCACAATTATTTGGCCCAGTAACAATCCTTTTAAAATTAAAAGAACTTTTTAATCAATAGTTTACCTTTTTTGAGAAGAGTTTCAAAGAATTTCAATACGTGACTATTTGTTTTCCAGGGGTAGGAATATGACTTGAAATAAAGGACAAGATCTTTGAGCCTGCAGCTACCAGGGGGTATGAGGACCTGTTTTTATCTTGTCAAAACACAAAGTTAAGAGGACAGTGAAAAAATCTCAACATCTTAGTTTGGAGACTTATTCCTGCAGCAAAGAGTGGGGTTGACAAGTTTCCATAACAACCATGAGATGCTATCTAAACAGCTCTTTGAGAGCCATATAAGAAAAAAAAAGCCTTTTCCTCTTACCATTACCAAAGTAAATATGTGGAGTTTTGCTAAAACTCTACTGGGACTTCAACTGAACCTGCGTGCGTCCATCCCAGAGACTAAGGCGAAGCTTTTTGTCAACAAACACTCCGGTTACCTTTGGCATAAATTAAAGTTTGTTTAGTGCGTTGGATGGTCCACGGTTCTGTGAGCCTGTTTCTCTTTAGTCAGGCCTGGTTGTTAAAGTAGCAAGGATCATAAACTGAAATACTGGGACATTTAAAACAAAAGTCTCATTGACTCCAACAGTAAACTGAGAATGGGTCATCATTGGGTCTTTGAACAGTTTAATGATGTATGATATAGGGCCAGTTCAACTATTTCAACAGACACAAACTATACAAACGTTTTCTTTGGAAATCTCAGTCTGCAGATCTACATCCTCTAGAAAACCGTATGAGCTGAGATGAAGAGAGGAGAGAGCATAAGAAAGGAGCCAGAGCCCAGAAGTGCCAAATATTGAGAAAATATTGAAAACAATTATTTCTTTAAATGTTTAAATGTTTTGCCCATATATATCTCCTGGTAATGATAGACTAAACATAAAAAGCTTTAAAATGAATTAGTGCAGAAATGTAAAGATGCAAATAAATAAATGCTTTTAAGAAATGTGATCAGCACTGTTGAGCAGGAGGAAATAAAAACTCATGGAAACCTGTGGTAGAGATGTCACAATCAGCGTAATGACAGCCAGCAGGGAGAGGCCAGGATCTAGATAAACCAGGACACTGCAGGCTCCAGAGCTGTGCAGAAGCTGTGGGACGACCAGCGCCGTCACCAGGCTGTTGATCAGAGCCAGGAGGGATGTTAACAGTCCCTGAATACCAAAGACGAAGGACAGGAGGCAGTGGGGCCAACGGCAGCTCCTTCCAGACGATAACTTGCAAACTGAAGAGCATTCAGGTTTATTTTGATAGTCTGAAACACAAAATGGCTGAGTGAAATCAAAATGTCCATGAGCATCCTGGATGAAAACCTTAATTATCTCAACTCTGTTACCAGGATGTCCCATGCAGGGGTGGTGCTTTGGACTCTCTCTCTTTAAATATGCAGCACTGCTCTCTCCTTCACCTATTTCCAGCAGCTGTAGCTCAGTTTTACAGCCAAGGTCAGGCAAGTTGGGAGTTCCTGGATTGCAGAGGACAAGTGCCCCGCTGTGGAGACAGTTGTGTGCTGCAGTTTGAACTTTGAATGGAACAGAGAGCTCCTCTTCCTCCTGGCCTCGGGACTCCTCTGCAGCACAGACTGTGGGAGTGGAGTGGAGGCATGAAAAACAAGTTTGAGCCGTGTCTTATCTGTGTTACAGCTGAATATACACAGATCGGCATCATAATCATCTGGCAACACGCTTTGTTCTTTTGGCAAAGATTTTTAATCACATAATAAAATTGCTTTCATTTTTGCTTTGCATTTGCGTGATCTTTGATTTCAAACAGCTACTTTGCAGTTTAATCATAGTGTCTACCAAAAGTATTAATAATGTATCTGTGAAATGTTTGTCACACTTTGTCCCATTACAACCACAAAATAAGATGTGTTAAGCAGCCAAGAAGCCCATGGTAACTCTAAGCAGCTGCAGGGACACAGTTCAGGTGGGATAATCTGTCTACACAACTTTTATTTGTAAACAAATCCGGCTTTTATGAAACAATTGCAAAAAGAAAGTCAAAGTTAAAGAAAGCTGGTAGGTGTAGACACAGCAAACATGTGGAAGAAGGTCCTCTGGTCATTTTGGCCTACGTGTGGCAGAAAATTAACACCGCACATCATCCTGAATGCACCATGACAATAGTGACTCATGGTGATGGCAGCATCATACTGTGGGGAATTTTTTCCTTGGGATGGAAACATTGATGGAGCTTAATATGGAGCAATCCTGGAAGAAAACCCGGTTAGAGGCTGTAGAACACTTGAGATTGGATCAGAAGTTTCTCTTTCAGCAACAGCCTTAAACACACGGCCAGAGTTACACGAATAGTTTAGATAACATGGAATTCCTGTCTTACAATGGCCCAATCAAAGTCCAAACTTAGACCCAATTGAGAATATGTGGCAAAACATGAAACCTAATGTTTTTCATATAATCTGATGCAGCTTGAGCTCTTTTACATAGAAGAAATTGACAAACTTTTAGTCTCTAGATGTGCAAATCGATATGGACTCAGGGGGCTTAATACGTACATCATAGATTCCACACTTTCAGATTTTTATTTGTGAAAAAGTATGAAAACCATTTATTAGACATAAAAGCCCAACAGAATACTTTGCAGTTTGTGGTTGTAATGTGATATAATGTGAAAAAGTTCCAAAACATATACAAAGTGCTTTATGTCTATAATATAATTAAATAAAAGTATACATTTTATAAACTGTATGGTCAAAAAGACTGGCATGCTTACTTTATTATTTGTGTGACAGAGAAGCCCTCATTTTCTGTATGTATTTGGTTTAATTTTTGTATTACTTCATCATATATGTGCTGCTGTTACCTTTGTGGTTTATTTCAAGGTGACGTTCACTCTCAGCATGACTGCAGCTTTCTGTCTTTTTATCTAGCAGCTTACTACAGTCCATAACAAACAGGAGCATCTTCTGGAGCAGACTCCAAGCTCCAACCACCACTGGCAGCAGGGGGCGCTGAACCGGGTGGGGCTTCACCATGAAACTGATTATTTCCAAGAAGTAGGAGACACATAGAGAGACCAGGAGGAGGGAGGACATGAAAATACCCACAGCATGGATCCTGCTGTTGGGGAAGGACAAAGTGCAGCTTGGAGCTGCTGGGGAGATATGTTTGTGTGAGTTAACCAGTGAAGCTGGATCATGGTTGGGCTGCTCGCCGTCAGATGGAGCTCTGGGTTGAAGTCCAGCAGGTGGATCTGAACATAAAGGATAAGGAAAAGCCCCTAAAGAGAAGGAGTCATGTGGAGAAGATGGAGAAGAATCCAAGGAAGAAAGGCAAGGTTTTATGATCCCTTCAGTCTGAGGGAGAGCCATATACACGAGGATGAAAAGTGTATGGAAGCCATCTGCCATGGTGATGAGAGACTTACACAGCTGACTGACGACTATCTCACACAGCAGCAGCAGCGCCATTACCCCCATCATGCACCACTGTGGCAGCTTCATACCTGATACTGAGAGAAAAATTAAGAATGAAATGGGGTAAATTTCAAAAAGCATCTATAAAATATCCTGTCATACAGAAATATTCTTATTTTGTCATGTTACAACCACCAGTGTATTTCACTGGGATATGATGTAACACATCGTCCTGTACACACCAAAAATGATGGTGGAAGCATTGGGCTGTGGGGATACTTTTCTTCAGTGGGGACAAGGAAGCTGGTCAGAGTTCATGAAGCAATAGATGGGGCTAAATACAGGGCAATCCTGGAAGAAAACCTGTTAGACTCTGCAAAAGACTTGAGACTGGATTGGATGTCCACATTTCATCAGGACAAAACCCCTAAACTTAGAGCTATGAAGACTTAGATAGGTGAGTTGGAAGTGGAAGAACTACTGGCCTGCCCCCTTTTGGCCTCATCCCTTTAGAACACCTTTGTGATTATTTAGACTTATGGATACTGAGAACCAGGCTGTACCGCCCAACATCAGTGTCTGACCTCACAGATGATCTTCTAAAAGAATAGTCAAATATTCCCATGAGTACACTCCTAAACCTTGTGGATCACATTAAACCCTATATGATTAAGTTTGGGATGTCAAATAAGTTCATAAAATAAAGCTCTAAATTATTCATACCCCTTCTTCCGAGCGGAAGTGATATTCAAATATTAATGCTCATATTAACAGAATTGGCCCAGCCAGAGTGCTGACTTGAATCTGATAGAGAATCTGTGGAGGGAGCTAAAGATTAGGGTGAAGCCAAGAAAGCCTCCCACCATAAAAGACTCTGATTTCATCAACAAAAGTAAATTGTCAAACAAATGTGAAAATAGGCAAAAAGCTGGTCAGTACTGATAAGAAAGCTTTTATTGCTGTAATGCCAAATACAGGAAGCTTTTCTGACTGACTATTAAGAAAATAAATAGTTTCCCACATGCCATTTAACAAACAAAAAAATATATATATATAATTTGAAAGTTTTTTTTCCCCAAATGGGAACTCCTTTTAGATTGATTTATCATCGGTCAAATTTCCCATCAGAAATAAATATCTTGGGTGAATGAAAATAATTTTAATAATTCTACTTTTTTTCAGTCACCTCCTCCCTGCCCTGGCAGTAAGATTATTTCATTAATGAGATTTTTATGTGTTTATTTAATATTCTGGACTATGCAAGGAATAAAGGCAGTAGATGCATATTGTTTCAACCATGTTCAATGCAAATCATCTCTCACAACTATTGTAATCAGTCTCCCAGAGGATGACACATTTATGGAAATAAAAATCTGAGCAAGAATGAAGAATATAAGAGACACGAAGTGCTTTATTTTTAGAATTTAAAAAATGACCAATTCTTGCTAATAAGGGAATGTTTTTAAAATAAATTTTACTTCTGATTTTAGGTTATCAACTATCAACTATGCAGAATATTTTTTTCTAAAAGGTACACATAATAAATGTAAAGTGTAGTTACCCCAAAGAAGTGGACGAGGCAAGGCAAGCTTGACTCCAGGAGAGGATCTGTGTGATTCATGGATGTTGCTCTCAATTGCTCCCTCTCTGTTGAACCGTTCTCCTCCTTCTTGGCTCCGACTGCAGTCATGTGAGTAGAAGAGGAGGGTCGTCCCTGTTTGCATTCCCCTACTTTGTTGATGGGACACAATGCAGTCCACACACAGCCAAACTCATGCTTCATACAAACCTGCTTTCACTCATTAAATCCTCATTTAACTGTCAGGGTTAAAAACTATGACCACATGACATCGGGGTGGGATACCTCCTTTAGTTCTGTTATGAAGTTAAATCTTTCCCCTCAAGAAAACCTTTTATTTAACCTCTGTTAAATAAAAACATTTGGCCTTTCTGCACACTTTAATTTATCTTTTATTTACCCATAGGAGGTGAAAAGGCATTTGGGGAGTATTTCTAAGAATGCAAAAGATGGAAACAAACAGCAGCGAACAAGTAACAATATTTAACAGAATAGGTCACAAATCATGAAAACGAGATAACAGAGAAGACCAAACATGATATTTCTCAAAATATTTTCTATTAACAAAACAGATTCAAAATATAACAAAGAAACAACACAAATAGCATTAAATTTCCCATGGGACCAAAGCTTATTGAAATACAGGGGAAACAAACAACATTTTAAATAGATACAGGTCTGTAACACATCTTTTGTCCCCTTACAGACCTTTCAGTTTTTGACTTTCGGTCCAACTTAAAATTTTAATCTAATAAATGTTAATATCAGTGAAAGATAACCTGGGTAAACCTGTTGAAACCTTGCATTTTAGGGAAAAAGCCATCAAAAGAGGCTGCTGACCTCAACTGAGGACATTATTGGGCGGTGGAAGGAATACTTCAAGGATCTCCTCAATCCTGCCATCACGCATTCCCTGGTGGAAACAGAGGCTGTGGACTCAGGGTTGGACTCTTTCATCACCCGGGCTGAAGTCACCTAGGTGGTTAAAAAGCTCCGCGGTGGCAAGGCTTCGGGGGTGGATGAGATCCGCCCTGAGTACCTCAAGTCTCTGGATGTTGTTGGGCTGTCATGGTTGACACGCCTCTTCAACATTGCGTGGCGGACGGGGACAGTGCCTCTGGACTGGCAGACTGGGGTGGTGGTCCCCCTACATAAGAAGGGTGACCGGAGGGTGTGTTCCAACTACAAGGGGATCACACTCCTCAGCCTCCCTGGTAAGGCCTACGCCAGGGTATTGGAGAGGAGAGTTCGGCCGATAGTCGAACCTCGGCTTCAGGAGGAGCAGTGTGGTTTTCGTCCCGGCCGTGGAACACTGGACCAGCTCTATACCCTCTACAGGGTGCTCGAGGGTTCATGGGAGTTTGCCCAACCGGTTCACATGTGTTTTGTGGACCTGGAGAAAGCATTCGAATGTGTCCCTCGTGATGCCCTGTGGGGGGTGCTCCAGGAGTATGGAATCGGGGGTCCTTTATTAGGGGCCATCCGGTCCCTGTACAAGCGGAGCAGGAGTTTGGTCGCATTGCCGGCACTAAGTCGGACCTGTTCCCGGTGCATGTTGGACTCCGGCAGGGCTGCCCTTTGTCATCGTTCATGTTCATAACTTTTATGGACAGGATTTCTAGACGCAGCCAAGGGCCGGAGGGGGTCTGGTTTGGGGACTAGTGGATTTCATCTCTTCTTTTTGCAGATGACGTGGTCCTGCTGGCCCCCTCTAGCCAAGACCTACAGCATGCGCTGGGGCGGTTCACAGCTGAGTGTGAAGCGGCTGGGATGAGGATCAGCTCCTCCAAGTCCGAGGCCATGGTACTCGACCGGAAAAGGGTGGCTTGTCCTCTTCAGGTTGGAGGGGAGTTCCTGCCTCAAGTGGAGGAGTTTAAGTATCTCGGGGTCTTCTTCACGAGTGAGGGAAAAATGGAGCGGGAGATCGACAGACGGATTGGTGCGGCTGCCACAGTAATGGGGGCACTGTGCCGGTCCGTTGTGGTGAAGAGAGAGCTGAGCCGAAAAGCAAAGGTCTCGATTTACCGGTCGGTCTACGTTCCTACCCTCACCTATGGCCATGAAATTTGGGTCATGACCGAAAGAACGAGATCCCGGATACAAGCGGCTGAAATGAGTTTTCTCCGTAGGGTGGCCGGGCACTCCCTTAGAGATCGGGTGAGGAGCTCGGCCATCCGGGAGGGGCTCGGAGTAGAGCCGCTGCTCCTCCACATCGAGAGGAGTCAGTTGAGGTGGCTCGGGCATCTATACCGGATGTCTCCTGGACGCCTTCCTCGGGAGGCGTTCCAGGCACCTCCCACCAGGAGGAGACCCAGGGGACGGCCCAGGACACGCTGGAGGGACTATGTCTCTCGGCTGGCCTGGGAACGCCTTGGGCTCCACCCGGAGGAGCTGGAGGAGGTGTTTGGGGAGAGGGACGTCTGGGCATCTCTGCTGAGTTTGCTGCCCCCGCGACCCGGTCCCGGATAAGCGGAAGACGTCGAGTACAAGTACGAGCCATTAAAACAACCTGGGTCTATGTGAAACAGTAATTGTGTCACCTGCTAAAAGATGAATTTATTGTGATTAAACACATTTCTTTGGAAAGAGGTGTTCAGTTTTATACCCAGGCTTGACCACCACCAGACTTTTGCAATCAAGTAACCAAATATTCAAGAGAGCATGGAAGACTTATCTACAAGTTTACCCAAAAAGCCAGAACATCTAGAGCACTACAGGCCTCACGTGCCTCAGTTAAGGTTGGTCTTTCTGATGCATCAATGAGAAAGAGACTTGACATTAACACCAGGACTTTTATGAAAATATTCTGAGGACTGATGAGATAATGGTTAAACCTTTTGGAAAATGGGCATCCCATTATTTATGTTACAGTAAGATGAGCAATCCATTTCAGAAAAAGAACATTATCTGTACAGTCAAACATGGTGGGGTTAGAGTGATGCTCTAGGAATGCTCTGCTGCTTCTGGACCTAGATGACTTGCCATTGTTGATGAAACCATGAATTCTGCTCTCTACCAGAGAATCCTGAAGGAGAATGTCTGACTATCAGCCTGTAACCTTAAACTCAAGCGCACTTAAAGTATGCAGCAGGACAATGATCCTATCTATACCAGCAAGTCCATTCCTAAATGGCTGAGAAAAAAAATGATAGAGGTTTCAGAGTGCCCTAATCAAAGTATGGACTGAAATCTGACTGAGCGGCTTCATTGTGATGGATTAAAGGCCTGATTTCAAATTCAACACCAAATTCAAGTGGGCCATAGCTCCTCCACAGTGACATAAAATACTTATCGTCAGTTATTGCAAATGTTTCATAGCATTTGTTGCCGTCAAGGATGGTACAACCCACATAGGTTTAGGGGGCAATTCATTTTTACAAGACCAGGTTGGTCTAAATTACTTTTTTTCCTTAACAAATCAATTATAATCTGAAGACAGCATTTTGCATTTACTCAGGTTTTCTTTGTGTGATATTAACATTTGTTTGATCTGAAACATGTAAGTTTGACAAAAAAGCAGAAAACAGAAGAAATCCGGAAGTTGACTTATACTTTTACAATCAAGACATCATTGTACACATTTACACTTTGCTTCAGCACACAAAGTTAATCTCTATCTGGGTGGACAGTTGACCACTGTAGCTCTTTGAGGTTTTATAAACATGATGAACCCGTTCCTTCCCCGATCAGTGCCCGGTCCTGTGTGTTTGTTTCAGTCCACTGGCTTGTGGATCAACCGGCCAGATACGGACTGACACTACAGATAAATCCTTACTATTCCACCAGCATGCCAGCACATTCCTGAGGCATGGCCAAGCCTAAAGAAATCACCGTCCCCAACTTACTTACATAACAGCTTGGCTGAATCTTTTACACACATTCGTAGTTAGACCCTCAGCTAAGGGAAAAGCCATGTTTCTGCTGATAAATGTTCTGCTATGGTCACATTCTAGGTGCCAAAATCTGTCACAAGTCGAATTTAAATTCATATTAAATTGATTATGACCAGGCTAATCTAAGTCATGTTCATAACACAGTTATTTAAATGGCAGATTCACATGCTAACATAACTCATGTCTAGTCAAGCATGTGTAGCATTGGCCTCAGGTTTTCAGATTAAACAGCGACATGCATGTCATTCAATAATTAAGTCCTGTGATTTAAAAATATATTTAAACTGAAACTGTTTTTTTTTTTTGAAACTGGAACAGTTTGTGGTTGAAAGGACGGAGTTTCCACTTAACCCTTTTGTTTATGCTAATGCCAACTCCATTAGCTAAAGCTTTTGGCTATTTTAATCATCAGATTCAGTTGATGTCAGCTAGAAATCGACATTTTCAGTTTAAACTTTTCCTTAGTTGTTTCTAATTGTGTTCTTTGACAGAATTTGTTGTATATGAACAGAGGCTAAAGAAAAGCATAAAAATTTCCAGATAGCCAACAATATTGGAGCAAATTTAAAAGGAAACTTGTGAGATGCAAATTTCACAGCTGACAGATAAATTTTCACTAGAGCTCCCTGTTTTTTTTTTTCACTCAACAGTTTGATATTAGAAAAACGGTGGCAGTTTTTACATAGGCGATATGATTTACAGCAGAACCTGGGGTGTGTTGGGTGCCCAGTCAGGAAAAAATATACATATATTTAATTTGTCCCATGAATTAACTTTTTTTGCACACAGTGTATTATGGACACAATCTCTGTTTGATGACATGGGGAATGTAGCAGATGGTCTCATCAATTTAAACTCAGGGCAATAAACATCTGACAAAAAACGTTTGAACTTTGCAGCAATTCTCCCTTTGGTGCACAGTTTCTCATCAACGTGGACAGAAGAGGAGCTTCAGGGATTTTTCTGGGTCTTATGACGCTGAAAATAGCAAAACCACTGGCAAAATTTTACCTCAAGCGTCGTTTTAAAACCACACTGAAAAAAAAAATCACATAAAAAACAAGACAAACACAACTAAAGACAAAACAGAATAACAGAGGAAAAGCAATTAAGCTTTGTTGTATACTTTAAGACCATACTTTCTGATCTATACATATAAAGTTCAAGAAGGCAGACAAATCTCATCATTTTGAAGATTGTATACCTTTTATTACTAGTGTATTCAAATGTCAACATACGTGCAGCAGAACTAAGGCAGTAGTTTTATATAAAAACATTACATAACTGTTCAGATGTGTCATTTTAGCTATATTTGACAATTTAGCAAATGCATTTTCACTGAAAGTATTGTTTTGAATAACATCAAAATACCCAATTTATGCATAAAAAGTTTATTTTCTTATTTTCAGCAGCTAGAGACATCTATTTAGTCATTGAACTAATCAGTGCTGAAATAAGACCAGTGTCAACTATAATATAAAATAAATCAGCTTCCTGGCAATACTTCACTCAACTCTAATGTAAGCTTTTCTAATGATATTGTAAATCTTTTGATTTTCTCACAGCCCTCTCTCTTTCGGATCAGTACTGGATTCTATGGATTAGTGTGCTTTGGCATTCTCAGAATAATGCTGAGCCGTGTTCCCACCCTGCACTCCACACCCTGACCCTCAGAGTGCCTTCTCATTTCCCTCGTGATGAGGTGGTGGTGGGGTTCTCCTGAGGGGAAAGATTCATCTTTTGCAGGAGTCAGCCTCTGTGAATCTCTTCCATTGATACAATGAGGCACATCCACGTGCTGTTCAGTCAGCAGGATATTTTTTTAGCTTGTTTTCTACTCACACTGGGACACAACAGCAATTTTACAAAAGAGATTGGGAAAAATGAATATCGGATCTTTGCAATATGCCAATTGGGAGTCACTCAACATTGTCGCTCCATGTTCTTACAGGAGGAGGGATTGCTGAAGTCAATGACTCAATGCAATTGGGTGCAGTTCCTTAAAAAGCAAACTTTTACCAGTTGGTGTAATCAACTGAACTCAGTTGCAGTGTCTTATCGCTTGGAACGTTGTCTACTTCCTTCTAACAGAACTGCTGTAACTGAGTCAGGGTTGTAAATCAACTTGGTCACACAGCTTAAAAGCTCTGCCCACAAATCTTCTATGACACGGAGATCAGGGCTTTGTAAGGGCCAATCAAAAGGATTGACTTTCACACCCTTAACCACTTTAAAGCTAAGTTGGCAGGATGCTTACAGGGCCATTGCCCATTTGGAAGGCCTATTTGAGCCCAAGCATCAACTCCCCGGCCATCTTGAGATGTTTTATTTCCACATAATGTTCTTTCCTCACGTTGCCATCTGGTTTGTGAAGTGTCCGTCTTGCAGAAAAACACCTACACAACATAATGCTGCCACCCCCCATAATTAACATTTAGGATGGTGTTTGGAGGGATGCAAGCTCCTCACTCTCCTTCAAACGTAAGGATGGTAATTATTTAAAACACTTTAGTTTTATCAGACCACAGGACATGTCTCAAGTGTTTGCAAACTGTAATCTGGCTTTTTATGGATTCAATGAATGGATTCTTCCTTCCTGAGTGGCCTTTCAGCTCATGCTAGTACAGGACTCGTTTTATTGTGGATAATTAAACTCTTACCAGCTCCAGCCAACATCTTCACAAGGCCTTTTTGAGTTTGTTCTTGGATTGATGTGCACATTTCTGACTAAAACACATTCATCAATAGGAAAGAGAACCCATCCCCTTCCTGAACGGTATGATGGCTTGAGATTCCAATGCTGTTTGCAATTGGAAATTGTTTGACTAGTTGACGATGACACCGTCGGGTAAATAGACATATTGTATCAAAGGTGGAGCAGTTGGTAGCACTGTTGCCTTGCAACAAGAAGGTCCTGGGTTCGATTTCTGGCCTGGGGTCTTTCTGCATGGAGTTTGCATGTTCTCCCCGTGCATGCGTGGGTTCTCACCGGGTACTCCGGCTTCCTCCCACAGTCCAAAGACATGCCTGTTAGGTTAATTGGTAACTCTAAATTTCCCTTAGGTGTATGAATGAGTGTGTGCATGGTTGTATGTATGTTGCCCTGTGATGGACTGGCGACCTGTCCAGGGTGTACCCCGCCTCTCGCCCATAGACTGCTGGAGATAGGCACCAGCTCCCACGCGACCCACTATGGAATAAGCGGTAGAAAATGACTGACTAATCTTTATATATTATCTGATTTAGTCCAAAAGTGTAAACATGAAACCGGTTTGAGCTTTAAATGTTATTATTTAATGAATAATCTGTTTATATTTTACCTTTTCATGGGACAAACGGAAAGATCCCAAACTGACTAATCACCACGGAGTCGCTTCATTGGTCATTACATGCATTTATTTGAGAGAAACAAATTTCGCCATACATATCTTTGTGATTACCAGCACATTTCAATTAAGTTAACAAATCATTATTAAAAATTTCTAAAAATTAAAGCATTACAAACAGTGATGGGGAGGCGGGCAAACTACCATTTGGGTGGAGATGTGCAGGGAGGGATTTAACGCTGCTCTGTGGAGGAGAAAAGAAAACACAACGGCCTGTTTCTGCTTCAGGGGAACAAAAAACAAAAAACAGGAAGGCAGGGAAAACCGGATCTCTTCACAGAAACTTTTTATGGATGTTTAATGTTTACATTTTTTGTGTTGCTTTAAAAACATTTAGTTGCTGAGTTCAGATAATTCTCCTTCAGGTCTGCCTGAAAGAAAAATAACCATCAACGCCTCCTTGTGGCCAATGCTTCGCTCAGCAGAGCAGCTGAGGACCTCGACATGTTTACAGCTTTCTGCACCCCAGTAGTCAACCATTCAATTAAATCCACCTTTTACTCTTATATAGATTATCCCGTCCCAAGAAATTCATCTAATCTAAATATTTTCTCCCGTTTGTATATGAAATATACATCAAAAAGAGCGTCAGCTTCAAAAGCAACACCCAGACAAGAAGGAAAAAAATAAGCAGTTGGAAAAACAGAAACGTTTAAACATTTTAAACCAAAAAGATGTCCTATAATACAAAAATAAGTCATAGCTCAAAGCAGCTGAATAGGGGTTGTATGCACTGGTGAGAAACTGAAGGCAATATGAAAAAAAGGTGAAAAATGGAGGGAAACAATAGAAGGTTCACACAGTGGAGACTTTGGAGCTACAGAGATAAAAAAAGAAACATCTAAACTGACTTTTCCTTAGATTGACATAGGTTCCAAGTTATGATTTGTGCATTTTAGTTAATTGGCGGTAAATTCCAAATGTAAATCTAGTTTCAATCGCGCAAAACATGTGGTTTAATGTTCTCTGTGTCAGATCTGAGCAGTAAGTGGGGGGGAGCGCAGATTCCTCCGGGGCCAAACGGAGCAGATGACGAGAAAACACGGAAAAAAGTCACTTTGGCAGAGGTCCCTTAGGGTTTTATTTATGGTGGGGAAAGAGACAGAAAGGAAAGGAGGCCAGGAGACACACACAATGTTTACATTTACACAGATGGATAAATGTCCTCAGCTTTCTTGGATACAAAAGCCTTTAACAGCAACTTACTCCCACCTCAAGTGTTTAAAGCCAGCAGGTCTACTCAGCAGGGGTCCACCACATTTCTCATCACCACTGTTACGTCTCTGAGAGTCATGAAAAACTGTGACTGCAATCAATTTTCCGGACAGAAATCTACAGAGAGCAAGTAAGGGCTGTCAGAGAGGTCTTTGGTTAGTGTTTTACCCTCCCTCCTTTGTCCCTGATCAGTCTGCGATTCAGGGAGGTACGTGGACATATCGCAGAATGGGAAAATGTAGTGATAACAGGGTAGAAGACTATTTGTCACAGGTTGGCTCCAGATGATAAAGTCCTCTTTTCATGTATGGAGCTTTGACTGTAACACCGCGTCATCTGTCCTTTAAGGAAACATCTGATCAAGGTAAAGAAATGACAGAAATATTGTAGGGCAGCCAGTCATATTGCAGAGCTTGACAAATCATCTTAGTGTTGCTTCCATCTGTCCTCAGAGTCCCTGCAGGAAAATGACAGCAGAGATAAATTAGTCCAGAAGGCAACAGAGAGCATGTTTAAACAAGTCATGAAAAATCTGTTATATTTTGGATTATATATAAAAAGACAGACAAGCTTTTTCTGAAATGTAGAGCGCCGTGAAGCAGTAGTCCGAAACCCTGACCTTTTTACATTTAGTCACATTACAACCCCAAACCTAAATCAATTTTATTTGGATTTCATGTAACAAATTGATTCTCACTGTATTTTACCAATAAAAATCTAAAGTGCATCTCAACTGTTCTTTGAAGGTCTCAGAGGTTTGCTAGAGAACATTAAGGTGGTAAAACAGAGAAGTCCAAAACAGTTAGGTAACAAAAAACAAAACCCAAAACTCTGACTACCTCACAGAGAGCTGTTAAATCCGTCTTTCCATCTGAAAATGAAAAGACTAACAACTGCAAATTTTCTCTCCTGGCCAGGCAGGAGAGCACTGATCAGAGAAGCAGCTAGGAGAACCATAGCTGGAGGAGCTTCAGAGATCCACAGCTCAAAACTATTAGCGGTGCACTCCTCAAACATGGGACTTTACTGACTCAGTGGACTGAATACAAAGCACACCACACTTTTCAAATTTGTTTTTTTTTTTGCAAAGAAATAATCAAATAAATCCATATCAAATTTTTATTCCACTTTATAACTATGCATTAGTTCAGGTTGGTTTATCACACAGAATCCCAATAAAGTACACAAAGGTTTGGAAATGTTAAACTTGTCTTTTTCCCTTCTCTAAGCTAACCTTTGCATAGCCATAAGATGCAGATATTTACTTTACCAGTTTATGATGCATCTCTCCCATTGTCCAGGCTGGCTTCCAGGAGCAGCTCCTCTAGTTCCTGTCCACAACTGGCACCAACTACACAGGTGATACAGAACAGATGTTTATAACATATAAAACAAGCTGGAGGTGAACAATCTGAGCATGAAGTATTCACTCACCATGCTCCATAACACAGCTGCCGGGCTTTGGCGTTTCACCGTCCAGAAGATGTAGGGAGAACTCTGGTTTCAGACCGTTGGGTAGACTTGAACCGACCATCTCGCCATCTAGAGCCTCAACAAAAGACTCATCGGCTGAGCTCTCATCACTCGATTCTTGATCTTTAACCAGTGAGCCTGGATTCATTTCAGCGCCATCTTCAGGTTGAGTTGAGGCAGGTGGAGCCTGCTGGTTAGTCTGGCCTGAGTGAACCAGATCTAGGCTTGCTTCCTCTTGGATTGGTGGAGGGTTCTCCTCTGGTTCTGCAGCCTGGTCAGTGTTTAGCTGTTCTTGCACAGATGGTTGGGGCTGCTGCTGATTTAGTTCATTTGGGGAGTATGTCTGCCCACCATCTTGTACATTTTCCTTGTGTTCCTCTCCTTTATTGCTTCCCTCTGCAGAGGTGGGCTCAGGCTGCGGACTTTCAGAGTTGTTTGTTGGCTTCAAAACCACATCCTGCAGAGATGAGGAATTTGAAGGCAATGCTGGTGTTTGCGGACTTGGATCTGTCACCCCCGCTAAACCTAAAGTTCTGGCTTTTGCTTCCTCTAAGTGTTGACCTGATGACAGTGGGTCAGGTTTGTGAATCTGAGTAGCATCTATTTCAGACTCTAGTCTCTCTTTGAAAGCCTCTTCTGTCAATTTACTGTCTGTTGACAGAGCAGGTGGGCTCCCCTTCATGCCCTCTGGTGTCAGTTGTGATTGTGATGCAGGTGGGGGCTGCGTCTGCTGTGCCGTCAGGTCTTTAGACAGGGAGGGAGCCGCAGGAGGGATTTTCTGCAGCTGCTCAGGGGGGCTCTCCACCCGTGTTACCATGAAAATCTTATGGCCCCTTCCAGGACTCGACACAGATATACAGCGGCCAGGTGAGGGAGGAGTCCCCGGAGGAACAGGGACTGTAGTTTCTGTGATTGTAATTCCGGAAATTACACTTGGTCCTCTTACAGGGGAGGAAGAGTGAGGTGAGGGTGTACGTGAGGCACTAAGGGGAGACTGACTGACCCCCGTTTGGGTTTGAGGAGCAGTCCGATTTGACACAACGGAAGAAGACTTGGTTACCACTTCTTCATCGTCGTCCTCGGTATCAGAGTCAGAGTCAGAGTCCAGATTTTCAGGAGGAACAGTCGTCTCCCGGCTCGTTTCCGACTGGCTAGTTGTTTGTAATATGTTTTCAGTCATTTCACTTTTCACCTCTTCTTCCTTTCTCTTGGTTGAAACTGGCTCATCCTCCTCTTCCTCCCTCGTTCCGTCCTCAGTAGCTATTTCAGCCATGGAGGCCGACAATCTCATCTTCTCCTCAGTTTCCTCCTTTTCCTTCGCAAGTATGAAGTTTCTCTTGCAGCCGTTCTGGATCTCGGTCAACAGGGCGCGCTGCGTCTCAATGAAGCTCTTCACCTGAAACACAGAGTACAGATTCTCCTATAAACCGCTGTAAATTAGACAGGCAGTGCTTTCCCTCTTTGGTCAGAAGTTGTATTTGTTCTTTAAAACACTATTTAAAAAAAAGCGTGGGGAGTTCTAGGGAGAAGTTTAGATACACTCATCATGGAAATCATTACTTTAAACAATAAAGTCAAAGAGTCAACCGTCTATACTTGTGGATATGAAGTGAAGTCTAAAACCAGTAATTAGTTCTCCTCCTATTTTTCCATCTGCTTTGTGTAACGCAACAGTACCACTGGCAGTAAAATGCCTCCACACCGTGGTACTACCACCACCATGCTTGAGAGTTGGCACAACTTTGTTCTGTTTGAAAGTCTTGTCTTGCGTGTCGGTTCCTGATCATTCGTACTACTTAACTAAGTAGATGCTTCATAAATGCAACTCATATCGCAAAATTCACCAACATTGTCGCATATCCTTCCTCGTAAAATCATGCAGCTCTGTTATCCAGCAAAATAATTCAAAAATAAGGATCAAGATCTTGTCAATACAGCACAAACATTTCTTCCCTTCGTTAAATGTAACCCTCACTGGAGTTCATGCCAAGACAGAACAGTGACTTTGACCAAACATGCCAACAGGGAAGTGTCTTGGCAGCGTGTGTGTGTGTGTGTGTGTGTGTGTATGACAGGTGCCAGAGATTCTCCTCCTTCTGGATGAGCCTGTCCACCACTTTCCTGTGATTACCCAGGGTCAGTCTGAGGGAATAAAAATTGTTTCTTCTTTTCTTTTGTTTTTTTTTAGTTGATGCTTAATGCTTACACTTTCTTTCTTGGGTTCACGGTCCAGGTCGAGCCGCAGCAGAGAGTTGTTGACCTTGAGTGCGAGCGACAGGGCCATCAGGCCACCAGTCTTGATCTCATTCTCCCGAAGGTCGAGACGCAGCAGTCTGGGGCTCTCTGCAATGAATTCAGCCACAGCAACAGCTCCTGCATAGCAAAATTAAAAGCAGCCAGAGAGTTAGCATAGCCCCTTTAAAACCCAAACACTGCAGCAGATGCACTTACGAAGACAGTTTTCACTCCCACCTTCACAGGAGACCTTGGTGGAGGCCAATCCCAGCCTGAGCACAGAGCGGTTGGCGATCAGTCCGTCCTTTAGCTTGTGGACTCCTTCGTTACCAACCGAATTGTGGCCGAGGTTCAGAGTCTCCAGACTCTGGGTGCATGGCTGACAGACAGAAAACACAGATTCATTCTCAACCATATGAAGAAGGACACAATATTTTAAATGACAATTTAAAACATGACAAAGGCTAAAATAAAAAGAGAATTTATTTGAAATATGCAGGCTGGTTTGCATAACTTAAGTGCTCAGATTTCTGAAGAGCAGCTCTGATTTGTGAATGATGCATTTTCCTGATTAGCACAGTATGAGTTCATGTTATTGTAAACCAAACTTTAGTTCCTCTTTTCAAATATGAGTCAATCGACCAATTACCACAGCTTTCCATTATTCTGACAGCAACCGAACTGGTCTGTATTACTTCTTCACAACTCGTTTTGGATTTTTCTTAATACTTACAGACAAATATAGTTAAGCCCTAAATTATTCATACACCTGGCAGATTTAGATTTGAAATTATTTTCATTCAATCAAGAAGTTTGTTTCTAAAACAAAATGAAATAGAGGGTCTCCTAAAAGAGAAGAATACACATGTAAACTGAGTATCATTTACAAAAAATATGTTTTTATCTACATTTTATTATAGAAAAATCTGCATTTGCATCACAGCAATAAAACTAATCATAATTGCTGACCAGCTGCTTTTTTGGCAATTTAACTTAGTGATTAGCTCCAAGTCTTGGAGGTTAGGTTTCTTTACCATCACCCTAATCTTTAGCTCCCTCCATGGATTCTCTATCAGATTCAAGTCAGGACTCCAAAATGTTAACATTGCTTCCAGTCAGAAGAAGTAAAACTAAAAGATTACTTTAAACCTAAATCTGCCAGGAAGTCAATAGTTTTTGGCATTACTGTAGCTCTCAACCACACCAAATATATGAATTACTCGCCGCATGGCACAGGCCTGACCTCCCTTCAATAAACAGAGACCACACAGAACAAGATTGGGTTAATTTTGCCTCTGAACAGCCATTCAGGGGTAGAATAAAAATAAAAACAGATCATCGTGGTTTCTAGTCATCTATGTGGAAATTCTTTACTTTTGCACAAACAACTTTTCTTTTTCTCTGGTAATTGTTCTGTTATGGACATCTGAGTAGAAAACATTTACATTAACAATAATTTTGCAGTTTCCCAGTTTAGCATTGTGATAAAGACTTCAAATTAAGATTTCCTAAATACTTTATTCTGTTCCTAAACATTAAATATTTCTAATTGCTTTGTTTGCCATCATCCAACCCAGATCTACTTTGAGGACTAAAGGTCCCATTGTCTAGTGTCCAAGAAAACTGAAATTACCTGCTGCTTAATCCTGAGTGCAAAATTCACTCGGTTAATTTGAATTATTACAATTTGCACATCACCAGAGGATAATTATCATCTTCGGAATCAGAACTGGCAAATTTCCGTTTAAGTAAATGAGCCATAGCCAGAAACATTTGTTTGCTTTTGCCGTTTTTGGCTCTTTGTCCTCTATCTGCTGTCAGTAGCACCTGGTTCTCCTGCTTCTCCTCAGTCTCAGTTCTCTCACACAGCCGCTAGCTATGCTAGGGCTTCCCTCCCGCATTTCATGGCTGTCTGTCAGAAGATTCAACCCAACAATTAAGGTGAACAGAATGTAGTTAAATATTGATGTGTTCGATTCTATTGAGAAGTGGAAGTAAATGAAATGTGGGACGTCTTTTATTTGAAGTGGCTAGTTACTGGAGGTCAGTTGTTCATGCTTTATAGACATGGCTCCTCACACAACGGACTAAACCATTGTACCAACAATGGTGGGGAGGAGGAGTGAATCTCCCTAGATCAATGGCAGTTGTTTGTTTAAAACTAAAAGGATCCTTGAATGATTTATTGGGGGGGGGGGGGGCACATCTACATTATGCTGAGACTGCAGGGGTCCTGATCCCCCGTGAAGTCCGCATGTATGAAAACTAATATCGCTAATAACAAAAGGCTTAATTTTTAAATGCACCAGAGAAGGAGTTATTTTCCCCGACAATGCCGAGGATTTCATTATTGAACAAAGAATGATTACAGTGACATGCTAAACTAATGTCAAACAAAGAAATATTAAGGGTCTAATAATGTAAAACTAGTAGTAGTTTCTCATTTAAAAAAACAAAAAACAAATATCGGATGTTAAATAAGCTGAACAGTAGGAAGAGGTGTGAATAAAACCTCAGCTCACGTTTGCTCAGGGAGGTCCGACAGCACTAAATGTCAACGATGATCCGACATGGAAAAGTTCACTCAAATCACACGTCATAGCCCTCATATACAGAACACATTAATCCCTCATTAACACAGCCGTCACTCCTGGCTTTACACAAACAAACTGGAGGGTGACTTCTTTAACAGGAAGTAAATACTGAGGGATAATTAATACTAACTACTTCGGCTAAGTTGTTCTTAATATGACTTTCCAGACTTTAAGGGGATTAAATGCAACTTTTCAGATCAAATCAAGTTTTGAGACATACTGTTAGTGTTGAGTTCCTGCCTGGTGTGAAGCATTAAAGTGCTGAATAAACTGGTTACCAGCTGTTAATGTTTCACCAAAGATGATTTTAATACACACTAAAGATGGGCTTCTAAAACTATTCAACCCCTACAGCAAATTAGGTTTATTGGCAAAATAAAAATTCAGCTCTTTTCAATAAATTACACAATAAATGATTAAACAGTAAATGAAACAAATATAACAAAACGTTTTTCCAAGTTCAACACCAAATCATACCATCAATGATTGCTACAGTCTCTAAATTATTCAATCCCTGAACAGATTTCTTCATAACAGCACACATTTGAAAATCAGGTGGTGCAACCATCAGGTGTGTCTGAGCTAGAACACCTCAAATACTTGGCAAGTATGTCTGAAATATGGCTCAGGGAAGAGAAGAGGATGGTCTAAAACAAGCAAGAAAATGGTACAAAAAGACAGTAAAACACCACCTGGATGTGGTGGAGGCCAGACGCCATCAACGGCTGCCTCCATACTCCTGAGGCGGAACTCTGGTCAAAAACCTTTGAGTGCAAAAGACCTGCAGCAAGATTTGGTGGCAGCAACCACTGAGGTCTTGGTTTCCACAGTAAAGCACATGATAAACACTGAAGAACTCATGTCTGAATTCAAAGACCTTTACGGTATACTGACTTGAAGGTACAAAAAAAGTCAGCTCCAATTTGCTAAAAATTATAAAAATAAACCAATGAGGTTTGTGGATTTTGTTGCCTGACTTCAACTCTATTCAAGCTCTCAGGTGAGATGTTGAAAGGCTGCTCTACTCAGTACTAAAGATGCTTGTCCTAAAGGGCATTAATACTTCATACAGCGCAGTAGTCTTTAAAATTGACATTTTGTGTTTAATATTTCAATGAAACTACTTGTAATATTAGTCTCATTGAAATATTAAAACTTTGCTTGTTTGGATTTATTTTATTGCATAAAGGTGCTAAAGGTCTGTATAGTTTGCCTATAAACCTTTTTAGGTGCAACACTGCAGAGTGATTTTCATAGCCGACTATGAAACACATTTGATATTCTAACCTGGCTTATTCTAACTAAACTCATACTTTTGATTCATCATTATTCTGAGTGTGTGTGTGTGTAATGTACCAGTGCAGCAGCGAGGTAGCCCATGCCATTGTGTGTTAGCTGGTTGTTCCAAAGCACCAAAGTGACGAGACCTTTCCTTTGCTCCTTTAGTCCTTCACACAAGTAGGCCAGACCTGAGGCAACAAACGCACGTCAATTATTCATCTGTGTGCATCATCTTAATGTTAAATACAGTGCCTTGCAAAGGTTATCTGTATCCTTCAATTATTTCCACATTTTGTCAAGTTACAACCACAAACTTAAATGTATTTTAGTGGGATTTTGTGTGATAAACACAAAAGTAGTGGGGTAATGGTGAAGTAGAAGGCAAATGAAACGTGGTTTTTTGTATTTAGGTCAAGTTTTTCTTCTAATTTTATTCATTTTAGTTTATTTATATGGTGCCACCTCACAACAACTGTCCTCTCAAGACACTTTACAAGACAAACAGATCCAATTTAAAACTAAAATATATAATGTGATCAATCTAGTCATATAAATGAATTCAAATTCATTTTTAGACATTCCATTTGAATTGCAGGATGGCCCTGTATTTAGCTCCATTCATCTTCCCACTAACTCTGACCAGTTTCCTGTCCCTGCATGTCACAGCATGATGCTGCCACCTACATGTTTCACCATGGGGATGGTGTGTTCACCACACACTTTGCACGTAGGTCAAAAACTTATTATCTCCATATATTTTCCACATATTGACTGTGCAGCTTGTAGGAGACAGGACTTATTAAAGCTTTGTTTCAACAATGGCTTTCTTCTTGCCAAGGCCAGATTTGGAGACCAATCCTCCCACCTAAGCTGTGGATCTCTGCAGTTCCTCCAGAGTTACCATGGGCTGCTTCTCTGATCTTCTCTTTTGCCTTCCTGTCATTTTAGGTGGACATGTTTTGTCTTGTTATGGAGTCTTTCCATTTTCAGTTGATTCTTTGAGATGTTCAAAGCATGGTATATTATTTCATAATCTAACTCTGCTTTAACCTTCTACATGGCTTCATCGCTGACCTGCCTGCTTTGATGGTCTTCATGATGCTGTTTGTTCACTAATGTTCTCCAACACTTCTGACGTCTTTCCAGAAAAGCTAGATATATACTAAGATTAAATTATTACACAGGTGGGCTGTTTTACTGATGAAGTGACTGATGAAGGCAGGATTGTAAGTAAAAGCATCCAAGTAAAGGGGGTTAAATATGAAATGCACACCGTTTTTTCAATTGTTTTGTAAAAAAAATAAAATAAAATAAGTAAAATAATGTAAAATTTCATTTGACTTCACAAGTATGCGCTACATTGTCACACAAAATCCAGATAAAATATATTGAAGTCTATGTTTGGAATGTGACAAGATGCAGTGTCTTGCAAAATACAAAACAATGTAATAGAAATAAAACATCAAACATTGTAAGTCTACATCTTCATCTCTGCTCAGGGTTGCGTACCAGAGTCCAGGATGTGGTTATTGCGCAGGTCCAGGATCTGGATGTTGTAGTTAAATTTGAGCAGGTTGCCGAGCTGCGCCGAGTCCTGAAGGCCATTGAGCTTATTGTCGGCCAGGTATAACTCCCGCAGGTTCATGTTCATCTTCAGGGCCGTGGCTGACAGAAGAGAGGGTTCAGGTTACTTCATTAATGCCTAAAGGTAGATTTGCTGTACACCGAGATAAGACCAACATCCGTTTTACACACACAGTTAAAGTAACACATAGAAGACACAAAAAATTAATATAAGTACTCAAGGCTCCACCAATCAGGGCATTTGAGAGGAAGGACATATCTAAACTCACAAAAAAATTTACATTTACACAATAAATGACAAATATTGCCATCCCAATAGAAAAAAAACCTAAAACAAAAAACGTGGTTGGAGAAAAGTGCAAAAATAAACTGAGATCACATTTCCGTTCATTCTGAGAAAAAGAGACTCCCCGTCTTTGCGGTCTTACCCAGTAACATGAGCGGTCTGCCAGACAAACCAGCATTCTCCAGGTGGAGGACTGCCAAGCTGCCACTGATCCTGAGTGCTCGGGCTACAAAAGGAGCCGAGTGGTCGAGCAGAGGAGTGTTACGGGCATCTAGATACTGAAGGGAACTCGTCTGAGGAGGAAACAACAACAGAGGCACAGTGAGGTGGTTATACTAACAGAAGCACAAATCAGTCTTCTTTGATATTGTAACTGATCTTAAAAATATTTACATTTTATACGTTTGCAGCTTATCAGCAGCTGATATGGAGACATGTTCTAGAATTGCGCCGCTCAAGGTGGCAGCAGGTTGGAGTAGCTCTGTTACTTTTGATTCTGATTTATTCTTTTTTGGGAACTATTCCTCTTGTGGTGGATACAGTTGATTTTTTTTGGATGACTGTCCACTCCAGTGTCGGATGCTGTGCAGCTTGGAGGATTTTTCTTAATACTTTCTATTTTTGGACATTTGTTATGATGCATTGCCATGGCAACGGGGTTGTTTCTTACAACCGGGAGCAGCTGATTAATATCTCAAAAACTCAAATAATACTTCAGCTACAACCCCAAATCCCTGATGAGTTGAAAAGGAGACGCCGTGGATGCAGAGCAGGAGCTAAGAGAAGAGAGAGAAGGAGGAAGTTCAAACCATCTCTTCCGTCGATTATGATGGGCAATGTGAGATTGTTGGGAAACAAGTTGGATGAACTCCAAGCCCTACAAAGGACCCAGCTAGAGTACCGGGCATGCAGTATTATGTGTTTTACTGAGGCATGGCTGCAGGATTATATCCCCGACTCCAGTGTTTCTCTGCCGGGCTTTTTAACCATACGACCAGACAGAGATTTAAAGAGGAGCGGCAAATATAAAGGAGGTGGACTGGCGGTACTTGTGAACAACAGATGGTGTAATCCAGGACATGTAACTGTGAAGTGTCATCTCTGCAGTCCAGATATTGAAC
The DNA here is from genome assembly GCF_021462225.1 of Girardinichthys multiradiatus. NCBI lineage: Eukaryota > Metazoa > Chordata > Actinopteri > Cyprinodontiformes > Goodeidae > Girardinichthys > Girardinichthys multiradiatus. Next base: position 41,647,377 of record NC_061810.1, read on the forward strand.
TGTTGGCAGTAAGTTTTTGTCCATATTATTTACCCAGAGAGTTCACCAGTGTTATTTTGGCAACAGTTTACGTTCCACCTTCCGCTGTTGCCGACACTGCATGTGATGCCATCAGCTCAGTTGTTGCTAAGCTACAGACACAAAACCCCAATGCTTTTGTGGCAATTTCTGGTGATTTTAACCATGCTTCACTCTCTGCTACACTTCCAACGTTTCAACAGTTTGTCAGCTGCTCTACCAGAGAAAACAAAACATTGGATTTGTTTTATGCAAATGTCAAGGACTCATACATCTCTACAGCAAGACCTCCTCTAGGCAAATCAGATCACAATCTTGTTTTTCTCTGCTCGAAATATAAGCCCCTTGTTCAGAGGCAACCTGTAATAAAGAGGAATGTGAGAAAATGGTCACAAGAAGCTGAAGAAGCTCTGCAAGGTTGCTTTGAGGCTACAGACAGGGACGCACTGTGCCAGCCACATGGAGAGGACATCAATGCCATGACTGAGTGTGTAACCGACTATATAAACTTCTGTGTGGATAACATCATCCCCACCAGAACCATGAGATGCTTCCCCAATAACAAACCTTGGATCACCAGTGACCTGAAGGACCTGCTTAACAAGAAAAAAAGAGCATTCAGAGAGGGAGACAGAGAATTATTGAGGAGCATATAGAAGCAACTTAAAGTCAAGATAAGAGACAGGACGGAGGTGTACAAGAAGAAGCTGGAGAGCAAGCTCCAGCAAAACAATATCAGAGATGTGTGGACAGGGATGAAGAAGATCACAGGCTTCAAGCAGAAGGATGATCAGACCAATGGAGGTCTGGACAGAGCCAATGAACTGAACCTATTCTTCAATAGGTTCAGTTCAGAAACAAGCTTCGCATCCTCCTCTCCTGCTCACAGCCAAACAGACATTCCATCTTCCTTTGACCCACAGGACCCACAGCTGTCCAGTAACACCTCACATTTTTTATCTTCCACGTCAGCCATGGACCCTTCTGCTTCTACATGTTTGCCTGCAACCATATCATAAGATGCTGATACTTCCTTTGCTTCCCTCTTCCACCTGTGTGTCTCAAGAAGTCAAGTGAAGAGACAACTGGAGAGACTGAATAGGAATAAGGCTGCAGGTCCATATCATGTCAGCCCTAGAGTCCTGAAGGCTTGTGCAGAGCAGCTCTGTGGGATTCTGCAGCACCTCTTCAACCTTAGCCTGGCCCAGAAGAAGGTTCCGGTGTTGTGGAAGACCTCCTGTCTTGTTTCGGTACCAAAGAAAACTCACCCATCAGTCCTCAATGACTATAGACCTGTTGCCCTGACATCTCACATCATGAAGGTCCTAGAGAGACTCCTGTTGGCCCACCTGAGTAAGCAAACAGTAAACCATCAGGACCCCCTTCAGTTTGCTTATCGCTGTGGAGTTGGAGTTGAAGATGCCATCATACACCTGCTTCAACAAACCCACAGTCATCTGGACAAAGCCAGCAGCACTGTGAGGATCATGTTCTTTGATTTCTCCAGTGCATTTAATACAATCCAACCTGATTTGCTTTGTCAGAAACTCCAGAAGACTCAGGTGGAGGCCTCAACAATCTCCTGCATCAAAGACTACCTGACAAACAGACCACAGTTTGTGAGACTGAAGGGTTGTGAATCTAACCAGGTAGTCAGCAGCACAGGAGCACCACAGGGGACTGTATTCTCACCATTCCTTTTCACTCTGTACACCTCAGACTTCCAGTACAAGACAGACTCCTGTCATCAGCAGAAATACTCAGATGATTCTGCAGTTGTGGGGTGGATCAGAGATGGACAAGAAGCTGAGTACAGGAAGGTGGTGGACCACTTTGTGGCATGGTGTGGAAGCAATCATCTAATTTTGAACGTGACTAAAACAAAGGAGATGATTGTAGATTTTAAGAGAAACAGGAATAAGTCAAAAACTATTTCTATCATGGGAGAAGAAGTGGAGGTGGTGGAGGAGTATAAATACCTCGGTGTTCACCTGGACAACAGACTAGAGTGGAGATGCAACTGTGAAGCCATCTACAAGAAGGGACAGAGCAGACTGTACTTCTTGAGGAAGCTTAGGTCCTTTGGTGTTTGCAGCAAGATGCTGCATATCTTCTATACGTCTGTTGTGGAGAGTGTGATCTCTTCTACCATCATCTGCTGGGGAAGCAGCATCAGAGCCAGGGACTTAAAAAACCTCAACAAGCTGATAATAAAGGCTGGCTCTGTTCTGGGGACTCCTCTGGAACCTCTGGAGATCATTGTGGAAAGACGGATTCTTCATAAAATGAAGAACATTATGGAGAACCCTGAGCATCCTCTTCATGAGACTGTCCTACAACAACAGTGTCTTCAGTCAGAGGCTTCTTCAAATCTGCTGTAAGACGGACCTACAGGAGATCCTTCCTGCCCACAGCCATCAGCATCTACAACGGCTCTTTGAGGAAACCTTCATAATATGAGCTACAACAACATTTAATTTCCCTTTGGGATTAATAAAGTATTTTTGAATTGAATTGAATTACATTTCTATTCTTAACACTTAATATTTGAGTGAATCACTAAGAAAATGTCACGTTTTTAAATAAAGGTGATTTGGGTTTTGTTGTTTTTTGCTTAATCTGAGGTTTAATCTAATTCATTCATGCAGTTATTTGCCAAAACATTAGTTGATTAAGATCTGTGCGCTCTGACGGAAGAGAGAGAGAGAGAGAGTGTGTCTTTAGGTGGCTCCCCATTAATAATCTGCTTTTAGACCAAGGCCTGTGCCCACGACAACGTTTTCTGGTTGAAATAGAAAGGTTTTTTTGGGGTTTCTGCTGTTCGTGTACACAACAACGCATGCATGTGTTCTCTAACAGCGGAGCGATTTAAAAACGAGTTCCAGAGCATAATGTTTTGAAAATATCCTGGTCTCCTGTTGTCGTGGAGACAGGAAAAACAAGTCTTCCTTTATGAGGAGGCCCTGACTGCTGCCGACCGGTTTTAAACGCGCAGATTCTGTTGGATGATTTGGCACGCCTCTTTGAAGAATCCTGTATAATATGAGCTACAACCGTATAAACGTGTATTTAGTGGTGCACATGTTGAGTTTCAAAGAACATACTCTGGCGTTAAATGCTTTGAGTGGCCATTATTACAAGAAAAGCGCTTCATCAATTCAGCCCATGTACCATTTATTAGAAAGTTGAGCCACAGCATGTAACAGAAAAACAAAAAGGTCCTGAGAAAAATAATCTTCTCATACTTTCATAAGGATGTTTTTATCAACATACTTTTTTCAAACATTGATCTAAAAACCAAGAAGGCCTTGTGTTATTTACTGTTCTCAAAAAAAACTCTCTTTGTGACACCAGATTTGTCACATCCATTGTTACTGTTGGAGGTATAACATCCAATTAATATAACTATATATTATACCACTCTTACATGGCAGGATGAGGTAAAAACTGTGACGGAATATCAACTTTGTTAACATCTTAAAATATCTTTCTCTGATTTTAAGTTGGGAGCATTTGAGGATCTATAAATACTTTTGTTGATCTCGACAGAATGTCTCTGAGTTGCTGGACAGAAGAACGGTCGCTCACCTTTCTCATCATGTGAGCGGCGGCCTGCCATCCTCGCGTGCCGATATGCTTGTTGAAGGAGATGTTGAGATGTGTGGCTGACTCGTAATACTCTATCATGTCAAAGAGAGCCGATGCACCCTGGGAACAACAATAAAATGATAAATATATAAAATCCCACCTAGTTTCAAGGTGTTATTATGTCAAAACATCTCAAGAAATGTTTCAACCGTTCTTCAGGACAGGTGAGAAATCAGAGGTGTTTGCATGGCTTTAGAAGTGTGTGGGTTATTTTACAAGTTCTTTGGTTTGTGATATCATTTACCATAAAATATAAAGAACCAAAAAACTCAAATTCAAGTAAATCTAAAAAATGACCTGAAATACGTTCTTCACATCATAATACAACCACTTGTAGAAAAAAAGCTAAATTATTAACAACGTAACAAAGTCTTTGTTATATACTAATGTAATACTATCATTTGATATGTTGCTGATGCATAATCATCAGTGTTAGCAGCATGCTGGTATTATTTAAGGCTGAAATAACACCAGTTCTGCTCTTTATATTAGATACAGATAATTAACTTGAGAGGTAGAAAATACAAATGAAAGTGTGTCTAAAATAAATTGAGAGACAATTAATTTATTTTAAAGAATACTCTAGTAACACACAGGCTCATGATAAACCAGTTTAAAGCTTATACAAACATTATTTTGAATTTTTGAACATAATAGCGTAAACTTGGTCTGTAGCTGGTTTGATCGAGGTAGTAATTATGAATCCTAGAAGACATTAGGGATTTACAAGATTATCCCAAATTATGCATCAAATCATGTGTCCCCAACCTTTATCTGGTTTTGGTTAAACAAAAATAAGTGGATCAAAGTTGTTGTATTTCTTAGTTTTGATGCATTTAATGAAAAAGGGCCAAAATAAATTCTGATCTTTTAGAATCTGATTGGCCGACGAGTGAACATTAGTTGGGTGTTATCTCTGGTCCGGTCTTCTGATTGGTGCATCTCTAACAATTCTACTTTTTTTATGCTCAACCATTAACTGATTCACTAACTAGTAGTTTAAGGATGATCATCATCTGTAAAGAAAATGGAGATTTTTTTATTAACTTCACATTTCTATCATGCTTTATTTTCCCATTAAATTAAATATTAGCAAAGCTGGTAAAAGTTAGTGAAGTGTATGGTCCAAATTATCCTCTGGGGATAGAAATGCAACAAAAAAGGAAAAAGAGACAAGCTAGATAATGCATAATATCTCCTAACCTTTTGTCTTATATATGCATGTGTGTGTGTGAGAATACTGGGAGACTAGCTGAGTATACACACGTGTGTTTATCTACAGGGCGGGAGAAGATGAGTCACATTTAGTCTAATAAAAGCCACCCTGTGATCACGCTCTTCATGCCTGCTTCTCCACATGTTTCTTAAAACATCTCCCCACCAAACTATTTCTCTTCTTTCATCCTCCCAAAGCCCCTCCCAACATGAAGCCACGGTGCAGATAAGACTCACTGCCAAATGAAACCATCTTTTCCATTTCTCTCTCACCTACAGGGGTTGGACAATGAAACTGAAACACCTGGTTTTAGACCACAATCATTTATTAGTATGGTGTAGGGCCTCCTTTTGCGGCCAATACAGCATCAATTCGTCTTGGGAATGACATATACAAGTCCTGCACAGTGGTCAGAGGGATTTTAAGCCATTCTTCTTGCAGGATAGTGGCCAGGTCACTACGTGATACTGGTGAAGGAAAACGTTTCCTGACTCGCTCCTCCAAAACACCCCAAAGTGGCTCAATAATATTTAGATCTGGTGACTGTGCAGGTCATGGGAGATGTTCAACTTCACTTTCATGTTCATCAAACCAATCTTTCACCAGTCTTGCTGTGTGTGTTGGTGCATTGTCATCCTGATACACGGCACCACCTTCAGGATACAATGTTTGAACCATTGGATGCACATGGTCCTCAAGAATGGTTCGGTAGTCCTTGGCAGTGACACGCCCATCTAGCACAAGTATTGGGCCAAGGGAATACCATGATATGGCAGCCCAAACCATCACTGATCCACCCCCATGCTTCACTCTGGGCATGCAACAGTCTGGGTGGTACTCTTCTTTGTTGCTTCTCCACACCGTAACTCTCCCGGATGTGGGGAAAACAGTAAAGGTGGACTCATCAGAGAACAATACATGTTTCACATTGTCCACAGCCCAAGATTTGCGCTCCTTGCACCATTGAAACCGACGTTTGGCATTGGCATGAGTGACCAAAGGTTTGGCTATAGCAGCCCGCCGTGTATATTGACCCTGTGGAGCTCCCGACAGACAGTTCTGGTGGAAACAGGAGAGTTGAGGTGCACATTTAATTCTGCCATGATTTGGACAGCCGTGGCTTTATGTTTTTTGGATACAATCCGGGTTAGCACCCGAACATCCCTTTCAGACAGCTTCCTCTTGCGTCCACAGTTAATCCTGTTGGATGTGGTTCGTCCTTCTTGGTGGTATGCTGACATTACCATGGATACCGTGGCTCTTGATACATCACAAAGACTTGCTGTCTTGGTCACAGATGCGCCGGCAAGACGTGCACCAACAATTTGTCCTCTTTTGAACTCTGGTATGTCACCCATAATGTTGTGTGCATTTCAATATTTTGAGCCAAACTGTGCTCTTACCCTGCTAATTGAACCTTCACACTCTGCTCTTACTGGTGCAATGTGCAATCAATGAAGACTGGCTACCAGGCTGGTCCAATTTAGCCATGAAACCTCCCACACTAAAATGACAGGTGTTTCAGTTTCATTGTCCAACCCCTGTACTTCAGAGCATGAATCCATCCTCTCAACAACCCAATGCATGATTTATTTCTTTTCCTTTAAAAATGAGCTAAACTAGCAGCACTTTTTCCGTAATTTGTCCTTTCACAGTTTCATTTCATTGGAGCCCAAAGCGAGACACTTGTCTATAGTGACTCAGTTAATGACTCACTGAGCTACTTCGTTCACATTTCCAGAAAACTGCTTCAGATTAGTAATAAAACCCCCCAAAAAACTAAATTTCAAGCTGCATTTATTTGGATGGTGTGAAGGTCCTCTCTTCTAGAACACACATATGTTAGGTTTCCTCAATGTTTTAGGGCCTAAAGGCTTTGTATTTCAAGGGGTCAGCTTGATAAAAATGCCAGTATTCATAAGCTTGCTCACACGTATTAAGGTATAAACTCAAACTTCTGTAACCTTTTTTTGGTCTATGAGGAATTAAAAATACCCAGAAGAGTGATTCAGATCTGCAGTGGAAAAGCAAGTCATTTCTCCAGATCATTTCCTTCCAACGTCAACACCATGCTGCATTCATTGCATCCTGGAAGAGCGAAGCACACTTTGTGCTTTCCGAAAAATGGCAAGCTACCGTCATGTCTATATTGTTTAATTTCAGCTCAATGGTTTCTAACAGTAAAATGACTTTTTATTTATTTTTCCATCCAAGGGAAGACATGTTTTCCACTACAACCAATAAAAAGGCTGCAAAGAAAACAAGCTTGTGTGTATTTTGTGTTAATCGTATCACAGATATTTAGGACCTCAAGCCATCAAGTAACTTGTGCATAAAAGGCAGAATCAATTGATTCAGTTGATTACAAATACAGCAGTAAATCACCCAAATCCCAATCCCAGCAGCTCAACGCATTAAGGCCGTGTGACTGGCTTCTGTCTGTATGATGAGTTAGAAGTGGTCAGGACCTGCGTCCCTGTGCTCCACACTGCAGCACAGCCCACCAGAACATGTGTTCAGCCCAAACATTTCTAATAGCGTTTACACAAACCAACATCTGAGATAAACAGACAGAACCATGATAAACCCCTAAGTACTGCCAGACTTGTAAGAGCGGCGAAGATAATCACAGATAGACTGAATGTGGAAAGCAGCAATGAAAAGACAGAGTGATCATTTTTAGGTTATCTTACATCTTCATCCAGATTGGTCTGCTCCAGGTCGATCACTTTAAACTGGACTCTCTTCAGAATCTCCTCCAGAGACTCACATGCTTTGTAGTCTAGCTTCTCACCTGAAGACACAGACATGTATTTAAGCATTTAGGTGCAGTACACTGCAGATGGGAGTTGAAATCAAGTTGAAAATGCTGAAAAACAATCCCAACATGTAAGTCTAGGTCCAGGTATAGTCAAAGCAAAACTTACTACCTCCAACACTTATTAGGAAATTAGGACATTTACAGGTCCTTCTCAAAAAATTAGCATATTGTGATAAAGTTCATTATTTTCCATAATGTAATGATGAAAATTTAACATTCATATATTTTAGATTCATTGCACACTAACTGAAATATTTCAGGTCTTTTATTGTCTTAATACGGATGATTGTGGCATACAGCTCATGAAAACCCAAAATTCCTATCTCACAAAATTAGCATATTTCATCCGACCAATAAAAGAAAAGTGTTTTTAATACAAAAAACGTCAACCTTCAAATAATCATGTACAGTTATGCACTCAATACTTGGTCGGGAATCCTTTTGCAGAATGACTGCTTCAATGCGGCGTGGCATGGAGGCAATCAGCCTGTGGCACTGCTGAGGTCTTATGGAGGCCCAGGATGCTTCGATAGCGGCCTTTAGCTCATCCAGAGTGTTGGGTCTTGAGTCTCTCAACGTTCTCTTCACAATATCCCACAGATTCTCTATGGGGTTCAGGTCAGGAGAGTTGGCAGGCCAATTGAGCACAGTGATACCATGGTCAGTAAACCATTTACCAGTGGTTTTGGCACTGTGAGCAGGTGCCAGGTCGTGCTGAAAAATGAAATCTTCATCTCCATAAAGCTTTTCAGCAGATGGAAGCATGAAGTGCTCCAAAATCTCCTGATAGCTAGCTGCATTGACCCTGCCCTTGATAAAACACAGTGGACCAACACCAGCAGCTGACACGGCAACCAGACCATCACTGACTGTGGGTACTTGACACTGGACTTCTGGCATTTTGGCATTTCCTTCTCCCCAGTCTTCCTCCAGACTCTGGCACCTTGATTTCCGAATGACATGCAGAATTTGCTTTCATCTGAAAAAAGTACTTTGGACCACTGAGCAACAGTCCAGTGCTGCTTCTCTGTAGCCCAGGTCAGGCGCTTCTGCCGCTGTTTCTGGTTCAAAAGTGGCTTGACCTGGGGAATGCGGCACCTGTAGCCCATTTCCTGCACACGCCTGTGCACGGTGGCTCTGGATGTTTCTACTCCAGACTCAGTCCACTGCTTCCGCAGGTCCCCCAAGGTCTGGAATCGGCCCTTCTCCACAATCTTCCTCAGGGTCCGGTCACCTCTTCTCGTTGTGCAGCGTTTTCTGCCACACTTTTTCCTTCCCACAGACTTCCCACTGAGGTGCCTTGATACAGCACTCTGGGAACAGTCTATTCGTTCAGAAATGTCTTTCTGTGTCTTACCCTCTTGCTTGAGGGTGTCAATAGTGGCCTTCTGGACAGCAGTCAGGTCGGCAGTCTTACCCATGATCGGGGTTTTGAGTGATGAACCAGGCTGGGAGTTTTAAAGGCCTCAGGAATCTTTTGCAGGTGTTTAGAGTTAACTCGTTGATTCAGATGATTAGGTTCATAGCTCGTTTAGAGACCCTTTTAATGATATGCTAATTTTGTGAGATAGGAATTTTGGGTTTTCATGAGCTGTATGCCAAAATCATCCGTATTAAGACAATAAAAGACCTGAAATATTTCAGTTAGTGTGCAATGAATCTAAAATATATGAATTTTAAATTTTCATCATGACATTATGGAAAATAATGAACTTTATCACAATATGCTAATTTTTTGAGAAGGACCTGTATAAATCATCCTGCTCTCACTAGGTCTAACAATTAGGTAGGTATAACCTGAGACAATAAAAAAAACCAACACAGTCACTACTTAATGACTACAGAAGCCTCAGAAGAAGTAAGTCCACCCTTAAGAGGAGCTGAGTTGGTAGGGGCAAGTTGTTAAGTCTGCAGCAAAACAAAAGCAGAGGTTTCATTTGTTTACTGGGTTGGACTGTTTAGGTGCGCGAGGAGAAAAGATACTGAAAATGTGAATATAAAGGAGTGACTCGTTTCAGCTAGAGATGCACCAAGACTGGGCTAGGCACCGAACTCAGCTGATTTTCAGCTTGATTGACCCTGAGCAATTATTAACCAGTCAGAAAAGTCAAATATCAAATCCTTTTTTCATCGCTAAACCCAGACTAAGAAGTTACTGAATGATGAAGCCATTTTCAGTCCAAGTGAGGTGTTCAACATAAAGTCAGAGGAAACACAGAGATATTAGAAGGTAATTTTAAGAATAATGGATTTTCTACAACATTTTGAGACCAGAAAAACTAAATGGGGAACAGCAAATTTGTTTTGTTTTGATCCTTTTGGGGAGGTCTACTGTCTGCTATGGAACATGCAGGGAGACAGAGACTGTTGTTTCAGAAATGCAAATCGAACCAATTGCTAATATGGGATGCAAAAAAACAGATTATAATGTCATCTTCATTATATTGGCTTATTTTTTTAATATTAGTAAAACACTGTTTTACAGCTGTGCAGTGTGACTTTGCCTCTGCTCCTACAATAAATATGTAATGAGCGCTTAGAGTAGGAAGGTAGAATAACATGTTCAATGCTGTTCCTTTATTTTATTTTAACATTGTTGTTAAAGAGAGGCCAAATCTGGTATCGGCAGGTCAAAGTTATACAAAAACCGGACATCGTAAAATCGGCCACAACTATCTTATTGGTGCATCTGTAGCTTCTGCACATTTATTCTGAAAGGTTTATGCATCGGTTTCCAAACAATATGGGCCCACCATCATTCTTAGGTAGAAGACATTATCATTCCCAGTGGCTGTACCAGCAGGTTCACCTCAAGTTCAAGCTGTGCTATGCTCGAAGAAGTTGCACAAGAACACAAAAGGCAGATCTTAGACTCTGCAAGTCTCAGAGGGTAAACTGTAGAAGTTCATGATGGGAAAACTAGAGCAAAAAGACCAAAGCAGCGTGCCTTAGGTCGGCAAAATTGGGTCTGGAACAAAAACCCCACAAGATTTTCAGAACAATAAAATTTGGAGCAAAGTGAAAACGTCATCCTAGTTTAAATGCTATGTTGGGGCTGAACATAAACAAATGCCTGCAAACCTCAATGAACTGAACCAATATAAAGATGAGTGAAATTTCCTTCAGACTGATGAAACCATTCAGAAAATAATTACTTCAATGTGCTGCTGATGCTAATTTATAGGTTTACTTGGTTTTTAGACTATGCTTCGTCATTTTGGCAAAATAAACAAGGTGTAAAATGCCATGTGTTGTTTATCTGAGCTTGCCTAAACTAGTTCAGTAACCTGTTAAAGACAGACCAAACACACAGGTTGAATGTAGAGCATTGCCTCCGACTGCTGTGTTATTTTTACGCTTACCTTTCAGATCCAAGCACTCGTTTCTCTGAGTCAGGTCTTTCAATTCCTACAGAAACCAAAAGAAACACGGTCAGAATGAGTTCATTTGTTCCATTAGCCTGCTGAAGCAGACTTTGCTTTTCACATAATGAAACTTTCTCGTCAATAAAATCGGTACGCAACACAGACCCTGTACAAACTTAGATAAAACTTCAGTGCAAACACTGGTTCAAGGCAGTTGAAGTTGCTGACTGAGTCGCAGTGATAGCAAGGTAAAAAGGAACATGATATTGCATTCCGAGTTACGTCATTCCTGCAGCCTATTGTTCAACACAGGTGGGATTCTCAGGACAGGTTTTTGAACACATGTTGATGTTGTGATTTTCTGTTGTGTTCTTCTAAACCACATGAGTTAAGGCTTTTGAGAGTCGTTAAAGGGAAGAAGGAACAAGAATGTAAGAGTGAAACTACACTTCAAACCACAAAGCTGCTCTAAAAAACACCGGAAGTGCTACAAGAATGGCTTCTAGATAAAACAGGAGAACCATCTCAATTTTAGGGTTTAAAGCAACTCCTGAGGGGCGTTTTGAGTCAAGAGTATGTCCAACAATAAAAATGCCACAGAAAAAGTCACATTTCATAAAGAATTGTGTTTTAGGTCCTGATCACAGTACTACGGATTTCTTTAGAAGGATTTTATTCTCCATTTGAGATCAAAAATCTTAATCCTAAAAACACAAAACTACTTCCCATTTTCCACCAGTAGGTGGAGATAAAATTGATAACAATGATATCAAAGAAGAGGTGAAGAACATCCCTAGCAGGGCACTGGGTTAATTCAGCCTTCACCAGTTTGGGTAGATCACAGAAAATAAACTTTTAATCATCAGGTGTCAAAGTAAAAATGGCTCCTTTGCTGTTCTGGATTGTAGCAAACGCTGTTTTAGCTGCCATGTGTGATGTTGGGGCTGAAATCAAATGAAACTACATTAACTTGGGTGTAAGACGAGGGAACAGCTTGCTCAGTGGTTTCCTGCCTGCCGCTCTGCTCTGATGTTTAACAACATAAACATAAGAAGAGTTTTGGAAGCAGTTTGCTGCACCTGCATGTTCCCATGTGAACACGGCCTCTTGACTGTAAAAGTTAGTTGTTTGAACCTACACATCCACAGCTCCTGGTGTATGTTCACCTTGAACACTGTGTTTGTAATGGAGTCCACGGTACCACAGGCTAAAACCAACCAACCCACACAAACATGAAAACAAACAGCATGCTGGTCCCAAAACTATGTACCAGCAAATCCCAGTCTCTAGATGATTGCCCAGTCCATTCAGGATGAACTCCATAACCCTGCCCTACTGCTGTGGCTGAATGTAACGATGACCGAGTTCATGGCCTCTTGCATGACTCGATTGGCTTCAAATACCACATGTGAAAAGCTGAGCGTCACACTAACAGAATGTCGTGAAAAAAAACTGTGATAAAGGAGTTTCTACATTAAAGGGACAAAAAAGATACAAGCATTAACAGTTTCTGATGACGTTGTGTGAAATAAAACTAGTGGTTCACAAGTCAGACTTTGTAAAGAGAGGGAGATGGCCATTTCAGGTCATTTTTCAGTATGTCTGTGTCTACCTACAATAAATATGGGCACATGTCGGGAACAATGGGCAGATCAGAGTAAATTCCTCCCTGTAAGCTATGCCAGAACCCAAAATAGAGCATGACACATCATGGATCACTTCATAAGTGTTTGTACTGTGGGTGGACTTACAAAGAGCAAGTATTTCAATTTCTGACCATTTTCATTTGTCGTTGTTTCTACATGCACAGTTCCTACATATTTTCAATGTTGAAATTCCTGATGTTTTCCAGACTCATATTTCCAGAGTTCTCAGTCCTTTTGTGGCTCAAATATAACTACAAAAGTTCACAATGAATGTATGGCAGACATTTCTGTAGTCATCAGTAATTAAACATGGAAGTTGAAGGAAGGAAGGATGGATGAATGGAAGGATGTTCCATTAAAATAAACTCTTGAAATGCAATATTTTGGCATATTCAGTTTTCTTTTTCCATATTTATTTAGACATGAGAAATCCTTTAAAATAAATTCCATACTTTCCCAAACATTCATGTGTAGGAATCAGGATATATATTATATACAATGCTCAAAAAATAAAGGGAACACTTAAACAACACAATATAACTCCAAGTAAATCAAACTTCTGTAAAATCAAACTGTGCACTTAGGAAGCAACACTGATTGACATCAATTTCACATGATATTGTTCAAATGAAATAGACAACAGGGGGAAATCTTTGGCGATTAGCAAGACACTCAATAAAGGAGTGGTTCTGCAGGTGGGGACCACAGACCACTTCTCAGTACCTCTGCTTTCTGGATGATGTTCTGGTTACTTTTGAATGTTGGTGGTGCTTTCACACTCGTGGTAGCATGAGACGGACTCTACAACCCACACAAGTGGCTCAGGTAGTGCAGCTCATCCAGGATGGCACATCAATGCGAGCTGTGGCAAGAAGGTTTGCAGTGTCTGTCAGCATAGTGTCCAGAGCTTGGAGGCGCTACCAGGAGACAGGCCAGTACACCAGGAGACGTGGAGTAGGCCGTAGGAGGGCAACAACCCAGCAGCAGGACCGTCACCTTTGCCTTTGTGCAAGGAGGAACAGGAGGAGGCATTTGCCAGAGAACACCAGGATTGGCAAATTCGTCATTGGCGCCCTGTGCTCTTCACAGATGAAAGCAGGTTCACACTGAGCACATGTGACAGACGTGACAGAGTCTGGAGACACCATGAAGAGCGATCTGCTGCCTGCAACATCCTTCAGCATGACCGGTTTGGCAGTGGGTCAGTAATGGTTTGGGGAGGCATTTCTTTGGAGGGTCCCATGGCCCTCCATGTGCTCACCAGAGGTAGCCTGACTGCCATTAGGTACCGAGATGAGATCCTCAGACCCCTTGTGAGACCATATGCTGGTGCGGTTGGCCCTGGGTTCTTCCTAATGCAGGACAATGCTAGACCTCATGTGGCTGGAGTGTGTCAGCAATTCCTACAAGATGAAGACATTGAAGCTATGGACTGGCCCGCCCGTTCCTCAGACCTGAATCCGATTGAGCACATCTGGGACATCATGTCTCGCTCCATCCACCAACGTCAAGTTGCACCACAGACTGTCCAGGAGTTGATGGATGTTTTAGTCCTGGTCTGGGAGGAGATCCCTCAGGAGACCATCCGCCGTCTCATCAGGAGCATGCCCAGGCGTTGTAGGGAGGTCATACAGGCACGTGGAGGCCACACACAATACTGAGCCTCATTTTGACTTGTTTTAAAGACATTACATCTAAGTTGGATCAGCCTGCATGCTCATCCGAGAGGAGGGAATGCTGCAAGTCACTGACTGGATGCAATCTGCTGGGTTTCCTTAGATAGAAAAACTTTTTATCCAATTTGAATAAATAACTAACTATGACTGCACTGTTCAATTGTTAGTATTAATTAGAATGTATGTACCTGACTGTTGTGAAGTGCCTCGAGACAACATGTGTTGTGAATTGGCGCTATATAAATAAAACTGAAAAAACTAAACTGTAGTGTGTTTTTCCACTTTAATTTTGTGTGTGATTCCAAATCCAGGCCTCCAATGGTTAATAAATTTGATTTCCATTGATGGTTTTTGTGTGATTTTGTTGTCAGCACATTAAACTTTGTACAGAACAAAGTATTCAATGAGAATATTTCATTCATTCAGATCTAGGATGTGTTATTTGAGTGTTCCCTTTATTTTTTTGAGCAGTGTATTTATGTTTAACTGGATAAAGACACAGCACGTTAACGAGTCTGTTAGTCCATTAGGCTCTGCCAGAAAGAAGATTTCTAAGTACCCTACAATTTGCTGTATTTGATCACAAATGTGAGACAGTGGGTTTATAAAAAAAACACTCATGTATCCTAAATCTCCGTCATGCCATATTTACCGTTTTAACAGAGGAGCCCATACTCCATTTGTTTTAAACATCCACAGTGGCTGTTCTGGGGTCTCCAAAATCAAAGACACCTATACATGCCCCTGTCTAACATTTCCACCATCTGAAACACAACTTGGAAATGATCAAGGATTTATAAAGGTCATTCTGAGTAGGGTGCCTGCATGTTATCTGTGCATTAACGAGGGCTAAATGCAGCCTACAATTTTTCAAACATTTGCAAGTCATATATAGCAACAGTATTCAGCACAGATATTTGAAAATAAGCAAAAATTGCAGATGGACAACACAAACAGGAAAAATGTGACACAAGGCTACCAAGGGTCCAGGTTTTAAGACCCCAGCGCGAGCTAACTGTGCAGCAGGCATTCAACATGCAGCTACTAAATAGTGACACTAACATGCAGTCTCACAAACACAAACACCAGTGGCAACATGGAAAACTACCTGTAAGACCACTGGGAGGTTGCAACATGAGTAACTCAGTAGGACTTAATAAGGAATGCATTTAGAGTGGAAAAGAAAACGGTCAACAGCCAAGCAGCTCGACCAACTGCCTCTAACTGGCCAGCCATGCTTATGCGGCTGGTTACTGCAAGGATGACTAAGCAGAAATGGATGACTGCTTTTCTGGACAGAAACTGAAAGACAATAAAATAAGGCTACAAATTGGTCAGAATCTGACACTGGCTGACGATATTTTCACTGGATGAGATGAAAACACTCTCTCCAGTGTTTCATTATAACATGGCTGTTGAAGGTAACAGTTTTTAAACCCAGACACTGCATATATTCAAACATCTGGGTTCCTGCCTTTCCTCTTGTGTTTTTGCTAAATCAATTTACCTCCAGTCAGACTCTTGGGATACATTGTTGATCACCCCCACAGGAGATGTGAATACTGAGCTTTGGAGCAGGGGTGCATTATTAATTCCCCCGATTGTTGTGCCACTGCAGAGCATGCACTGTAAACTGCTCAATGTCCCGCTTTATGGGCTGCTGCACATTTGTGGCGACAAGGTTTTGAGTGCTGGTGTTACATGAGAAAGCGGTTCAGATAATAATAATGAAAAATAAAAAAAAGTTCAATTTCACAAAGAGATCACAACTTGACTAGTCAGCTGAGAGCTTGGGATATCATCTCAGCCCCTTGTGGATATTCACATTGGCGTGCTAAGCTGCTGTTGTAGAAATCACATGGTTATTTTGCAGGGATTCATTTACACACCACAGGGCTACCTCACAGATTTCTAAGATTTTCGTTACATTTCCAGCATCATGGAATCAGTGTCCTAAGCAGACAGTCATTGCTGTGAGACAGAGGGGGCCAAAAATAGGAAAAAATCCCCTCTGGCTATATACTCCCCATTTTCTTTAGCTCTCTGTTACAAAAAGACCTCTGACATCAAAGGAAACAACTCCCAAATGAGGAAACTCCAACTATAGTAATAGAAATGAAGCATGTGCGTCAGTTCACACATAAAGGCAAAAGATCTGCGGAACAATGCAAACAAACCGCCTTGAGATTTCCTCCAAAGATGACGAAGAACTGAAGGTTTACATGACGAGTCTGAGGTTTGCCACCAAGACACTACAAAACAAACAAATCAAATGGTCCTTTTAAAAAGACCCACCTCTTAAATCCCAAATACAAGACTTGTCCGAACTCACATTGTTACATTTGCAGACGTTTTAAAGCGCCATTTTCTTTGAAAACAAGTAAAACTGTATTCATCAAACATGGTACAAAAAAATAACATTCTTTAGCAGATGCTGCCCTGGCAGTAAGCAACAAAAGCAATCTGAGATTAGGACGATGTCTTTGTTATAGTGGGATTTAAAGGCTGGTTTACATTGGTAAACTGTACAAGAGTCAAACAAGTCACTCATAAATCGGACAAGTTCATACGTTCATATGAGCTTTTAACATATAAAATGTAAACATGCACTGCTGGCTGTTTGATAGTTGTAGCATGTATTAAAAACCAACAGAACATGACAAACTTACAGGATTATTCCCAAATATACATCAAAGCACGGCCTTAACTCTAATCAGATTGTTATTAAACTCGAAGAAAGTGCATCAAAGCACAAACTGTTGTGTAATCGCCGAATATGGTGAGAGTTCTTAATTTGATGCATTACATGCATTAAATTAGGAAACTGATTTTCCAGCTTGATCTGCCAATCACAGATCAGAGCCAATCATCAAGACTGTTTGATTCTGATCTGTGATGCATCTCTAAAAACACATCTCACACTGACTGGGGGAAGATGCCAGGTCGTACAGGTATGATGCCAGAAAAGGACTGCGTCAGTAGGATCCGGCAGAGATGTCAGTTCTATAAAAGCCCCTTTGCTGCAGCATGGGTCCGAAGGTGGGCAAAGAGCAGAACCACTGCATGATCTCCTAGCATCTGTCTGTCCTGAGAAATATGCTGATCAACAAAATCCAATGCAGATAATAAGATGTTAAAGATGGTGCACAACAACTTAGCTTGTATTAAAAGCAAAAAAGAGGACAACAATCAGATGTCAGTCACACCTGGAGTCATACTGCAACATTTCCCACAATACTATTTGATATTTCTTAAAATCTGTCCTGGGTCACTGCTGTTGGCCGACCTATGAACCAAAGAGTTTTTTTTACGATTCTCTCACCATGAAAGGTGTTGCCTGTGACAATTGCACAATGTGAAGCCAGCTTGAAGTGATTACATGTAAAACAACCTACAGTGCAAGATTAAATGCTTGAGCTCATTATGTTCCCAAGGAAAAGCTTGTTTTATTGCAGCTCTGTCTGCAGCGTGAAGGAGTGAAATACAAAATAAGCAGCTACCATTTGGACAAAAAGGAAGATTTTTGTCAAAAATGTGCAGGCAGAGACAATCATGATTTCTACTTCTACACTGACAACCTTTAGGACATAATAAAATCCCAGCAAACCCTTAGCTAAATGTCTGTTGATTCTTACCTGTACTTGTTTGAGCACTTTGGGGATAGGTTTACAGTTGAGCTTCTGACAGGCCTGTTTATAGGAAGAGAGGATCTCCTCCACCGTCACATTCTGAGCTGCAAAACACAACAACGTAAAAAAAGGTTAAATAAAAAGGTTGGAAAAAGGGCTGCAAGCTCTCTGCACATTTGAGTGTTTGAAATGTTTAAAAGTGAAGTGTTTCCTAAAAGTTTGAAGCATGTTTTGGCACAACACTGAATTCAGGCTCTAACGTACAAGCAGAACAGAAAAATGGCTGTGGAAACACTGCTTGTTGGTCAGACGTCATCATATAATTAGGTTCACCAACGACTATTAATTTTCTGAGCTTACCGGCTCACTTGCTGGTCACATTTAGTTATGAAGCTGTGGTCCCAGTACATACAAGTGTTACTGTGATTTTAAATAACAGTGCTGAACACACCCTGGTGCTACTCATTCAATTTCAACTTAGGGTATTCCTATACAGCTCAAATGTTATTTTAATAAAGTGCAGGACTGGGACACAATGAAAATACCTCATTTTATTGTGACCTGTTTGCCATTCAGCCTGAGGGAGCACTCTCCTGACACACAGGATCAGGAAATATGACCCTCCCCCCCACCCACCGTCAGGGTGCCCCTACTTAAGTCAGCAAAAAGGAGGTATTGTTCTTGGGTATTGTGTGGGTTAAGTGCAGTTGCCATCCCAGACTGTTGTAGAGACTAACTCCAGTCAGATGACTGGGCAACATTCAAAGCTGCCGTTCTGGCTGAGAGGCTCTCCTGATAGATGAAGTTAGGTACTCATGCAGAAAAAACCAGAATAAAAACCACGACAAACAGACATGACAGCTTTCACACATACACATATATTTACTAAATAAGGCCATTTGATTTGTTTGACAAGAACAGGAGGATGTTATGCTTTCTGTTTCCATGAGGACTCCACACCTAACACATGGGACACTCTGGCCATGTGTGCATCTGACTTTTGCTGCAGTCAGCAATCTGACTTCACGGAGGTGAGAAACTTGTCTCCTTTACTGTTCAGCTGCATTCATCACTGGTATTCTTCCTCTCCTGCAGTGGTTCTCATTAGCATAGCTTACATTAGGTTCATCACCACCGCTTGGGTTAAAAGCGACTTCTGGAGACAAAGGTTGCAGTGCATGAAATCTGCAATATGAGACCTACATTTGTATGCCTGTTTTCGGATTTATAGAAAAGCTGATCTTAAATGCATTTTATTGCTCTGTTTGCATTCATGGACAGAAAATCAAACATAAAAGGATTTCATTTATTTATCGACACAAGCTCAAAACCATTGCTGAGGCGCTTGCTGAACTTGGGGCTAATGTACAAAGCAGATGTGACATTTCAGCTGCATTCAGTAAAGTTGTGGAACTTCAGACTGGCCTTGGGAAGACATTTTCAAGTCTTGGTCTTGCATCCATCTTGACTACATTTTTTATTAGTCCATCTCATCTTTGGATCAATCAACAAAACAGATGTACAGTGCCTTATGAAAGTACTCGGCCCCCTTGGACTGGTCAACCTCTTGCCACATTTCATTTATACGGAGACTTGATGACACACAGGTGGATTCTATTTATCATCATCAGTCATTTGGGACAACATTGGATTTCAGAGATCCTCACTGAACCTCTGGAGTGAGTTTGCTGCCCTGAAAGTAAAGGGGCCGAATAATATTGCATGACCCACTTTTCAGTTTTTTATATGTTAAAAATGTTTGACACATCCAATAAATTTCATTCCACTTAACGATTGTATCCCACTTGTTGTTGATTCTTCACAAAAAATTAGAATTTTATATCTTTATATTTGTACTTTCGCAAGGCACTGTAAGTTCCTTTATTTATTTCTTGACTAGGTCTTGGATTAGGTGGTCTTGACTACAACACTAGTATTAAGCTAGGTGACGCAATCGAGCCGTCCCCGCCCCTGCGCAAGGGCTTCGAGCGCTGTCGCATCGCCTGGTTGTGCACCTCCGAATTTTTGTAACCTGACATGAACCGCACGCGCCATGCTCCACTCAGAATAAACGAAGTTGAAATTTAAACATTTCACGCACAAATAAATCACTTCTTCATGATAACAGAAAAGAAAAACAACAAAGAAAAAAAGCAAGAGAAATGCGAGTTACACAGATTGTATACATACACATGTTTTTTATAGCTTTTTTATTGTTAAGAGTCTGAAATTGTATCTAGGTACAGTTTTAGATCCTTTACTAAGAGGTCAAAAAGCTTCTGCCTCTTCATTGTTTTATGAATCTGAAACTTTGCAAGAAACAGCATCACTTTAATGAAAAATGTTTTCTATAGTGCTCACAGCTATTTCTGGTGTTATGTGAAGCACTATTTCTATCTTTTACTACATTTTCACTGGTTACCTAGCATACTGCCCCATGTTTTCGGAGAATACTGCAGCGATGCCAGTTTCAACTATAAAACGCTTCCAGCGTTTGCTCAGGCTCGTGCGCCGCTAGCAGAGACCTGTGCAACACTCCGAAACGTGACTATAACAGCCCTCCACATCACTACTTTGCAGAACCCAATTTCTCTGTAAAAGCAGCAGGAAGTCTTTTGGTCTATGTCTCTTCCATATCTTGAGAGAGGGGGGAAACGTGCTGCAAACGTCGTCTGGTCCGGAAGACAAACACACAACGGCTGAATCGAGGACTGAAGCCTCTGAATATGGGTCGCATGTTTTAACCCCCGCCGTGCCCCAGGACTAGACTTTTACTGAGCCTTTTTAAACACATGAATAAGCTTTGATCTAGACCGATTCACTGTAGCTCTAGTTGTATGTTTCAGGTCGCTCTCCTGCTGTCCTCAGCCTGTCTCAAGTCTTTTTCAGCCTCTAGTACATTTTCTTCTAGGACTTCTCTGTATTTACCTCCACCCATCTTCTCAACTCTGAGCAGTTTTTCTGCTTCCGCTGAAAAGTAGTTATCCCCACAGTATGATGGAATGAGTGCTCAGGATTATTCTCACTGTTTGGTTTTTTTTTTTTAGGCACGGCATGTTGCATGTAGGCCAGACAGCTTACATTTGGTCTCATTTGACCGGACCACCTTTTTCCCCAAGACCTGCAGTGTCCTCTAGATAGCCTGTGATAAACTATAAACTGACCCTCTTATGGGTTTCCTTTTGCCAGATTTGCATAAAGATTGTATACTTTCAGGTTTTTATTTGTTAAAACCAACAACAGCAACAACAGGACATGCCTCATTTTCCTTCTACTTCACAATTATGAACTACTTTGTGTTGGTCTTTCACCTAAAATCCTATAAAATACCTTGATGTATGTAGTTTTATTGTGTGAAAGCTCAGAAGGGATACTTTTGCAAGGTACTGTAATTTACAATGAAAAGCTTCACTAAAACACATCAGATTCTATATGCTTGTGTAATACTATGAATCCTGGATTACTGAGGTATAGAATGGGATTATTTATTTAGGGCATACATTAGATAAATAATGCAGATTAAATATATGCTTAACTGTGATACCGGTGTTTTTTGCAAATTGGCATTTTAGCAGGATATGTTGCCGTTTGACCAGATTGATGCCAATTTACACATTTGGAACATTTCTAGACTGAGCTCTGTGGATTTCACTTAAATGTGGTTTCCAGTGACGGTTAGAAAGCAGCCTGTTAAATTTGTTGAGTGCGGTTTGTACGTTCCAGCGAACAAAGTGTCCTTGGAAAAGTGTTATTGTCCGGAGCCGCCATGGAGCAAGGGTGTGAGTAAACATTTCCTGAGATGAGGTGGGGTTCGGGGTGGGGAGGGTCTAACGCTCACTAGGCTGTACTTTCACACAGCTTATTAATTAGAGCAAGATAGAAGGGGCACCTGCCAAGAACAAGGATCTGTTTGTTTTCATTTAACATTTTCTATCACTGCTATATAAAAAAAAGAGCTGTGAAAGGAGACTGGATTTCGACCATTACTACACAGAAAACAAAGCGTGAACTGAGAAACAACAAAAACAGAAGTAAGAGCTGAAAGAGTGCAGAATCTGTAAAGCCTGAGCTACAACTGCTGTCTGCATTCTGCTTGCTCTGGCTTTGTTTTACTGCACTCTGCTCTGAGCTGCTGCTACATGCATGGAGGGGAGTGGTGATGAGAAGGCACGCAGAGAGGGCAGGAAGGTGAAATTACTGAACCAAGCTACATCTTAGGAAAACAACCTAAGAACTGGTAACACGCAGAATATGGCGGCTGAGAGGGTGCAGTAGAAATTAAAAGGTAACAGAGTTTCAGGACATACACTCCACAACAGAAAATGAAACTAAAACAAAAACACATGTAAGAATGAAAGCCCTATAAGTACAGGAAGCAGACTCCAGATCTAGAAAGGCATGGTGAAAGACATACTAAGGAGGATATAAAAACACAGTACTGGTCCTGTTTAAGTGACACTAGAACATTACAGTCTAGTGTAAACTAGCTCTTATTTGCTCCTTTTAAAATCAGGTTTAAGCAACATTTAAACAACTTAGAGAAAAATAGGACCACCCTGTGGCCTGTATGATGACTGATAGCAAATCCAACATGCGACAGAGTTGTTTGACCCCAACAGGGTTATTACTTTTCTGTTTAGTTCTTCTTTATGCAAGTGACAAATAAAACCCAAGGAAAAATTTGTATGTGTCCTGTCTATCCAAAAAATGATTTGAACTGACAAGTAGATGAAATGTGCACCAAAACAGCAGAGAAGGTGCATAGCCATGTTGTCCTTTCTGGTTTGGAGGACAGAGAAGAAGAGATGTCTCTGCTCCAACCCAGAAAACCTCCACGTCTGTACACCTTGTTTGTCTTTGCGATTAATTCTGGCAACAATCTACGGCACTACAGCAAAGCTGACTGTGAATAGCGTGCTGCGGTCTGTGCAACAACAGCCTGTAACCTGATGACTACGGTTCCTGGAAGTAAATTAGGTTATGCAGAGTTAGAACCGTTGCTTTTCGAGTCTGGGTTTGTCAGTTTAGTACCAATGTACGTACAAACATTTAGTAGAAAGTGATCCACATCATGCCAGAGTTATGACCATGCTTGTTAAAAACAATGTACTGATGAATTTTGTCTACAATGGGAACAGAACTGACAGAAATTACACAAATGTTT
The DNA here is from genome assembly GCF_021462225.1 of Girardinichthys multiradiatus. Classification (NCBI taxonomy): domain Eukaryota; kingdom Metazoa; phylum Chordata; class Actinopteri; order Cyprinodontiformes; family Goodeidae; genus Girardinichthys; species Girardinichthys multiradiatus. The sequence goes on from NC_061810.1 coordinate 41,670,560, forward strand.
CCACTTTGATAACTGGTACGTTTTAGTTATTGCAATGATGGATTCAAAGCCACAAGGTTGTGATGAACTTTAAAATACTTTTAGTTATCACAGGAAGTATCACAAAACTCAAACCCTTATATGATACATCCCAATTTTGGAGCACAGAAAAACAATTCTGAAAGATTTTTTGAAAATATATATATATATATATATTTTTTTTTTTTTTTAAAGAATTTTTTCAGCACTAGAGGCCTTTATTTTGATAGTAGGGAGACAGGAAGGAGGGGCAAAGAGAGGGGGAGACATTCCGCAAAGGTCGCAGGGATGGCCGCTTCGAGGACTATAGCCTCTATATGTGGTCGCGCGCTAACCCCTACACCACCAGCGCCGTGCCCTTTTGAAAATAATTTTATAACAAAAGAAAAACTTTTAACTATTAAATGATGATTTAATTTAAATATGTATTTGCTCGCTCTGGAGGAATTTTGCCCCACTCTTCTTTGCGGAATTGTTTTATTCAGCCATGCTGGAGGGATTTCAAGCATAAACATCCCGGTTTAAGGTCATGTCAGCATTCCAATTGGTCCCAAGTCTAGACTTTAACTAGGCCACTCCTAAATCTTTTATTTTGCTTTGTTTTTGAGCCATTCAGAAACAGACTTGTTGGTGTGCTTTGGATATTTTCTTAAGCTTAAGGTCTTAAACTGATGATTTTCTGTTAGATAGCTAAATTCATGGTTCCATAAATTACAGCAGGTCACTCATGTCCTTAAACCAGCCCCAGACCCTCACACTACCACCACCATGTGTTGCTGTCAGTATGGCGTTCTCTTTGTTACACCAGTCCACAAATCTTGGTGCTGATGTTTGGCTCATGTAAGATGAATCTCTGTTCTTTTGGTCTGTAGAAGTTTTGGCCTTGAAACTCTCCCATTTTGGGTGGGTGGGTGTGGGCCATTTGAGAACATGCATTCTGTATTTCTCACATTACAATTTGTTTGATCGAAAGCGTTTGAGGGTGAAAAGAAAGTGAAAACAGAGTACATCTGAAAGGGGCCAGATACCTTTCACTGTGCGTAATATAGGGGTAGAAGCCATTTTTACCACTCCTTTCCTGTCCATCAAGGGACAAATAAGGGCACAATGGTGTCAATATGAAAGAAACCTGATTTTATAAATCACTTACACTTAATTTGCTCCGAGGGTATTACAGTTTAGCTATTTTCTAAAAATAAGCTGCTTCCCTCAGATTCTCAGAAAGAACATGTATAAACAATACTTTCAATCAATGCTGTGAAGCGCTGTGTTATGTATTCTGACTCTTGTAATTCACTGTGATATTCCTTGTATGAAGTAGCTATTTTAGTTACTGTACCTGTATGAAACCAGAACCAGCTGGGTTGATGTCCCAGGGCAAGGAAAAAACAGCTAGCAACAAGGGAGGCATAACAGTCATTCATTTTAAATCAATTACTCCACCTGAATAACAGGCAGGGCCGCAACAAGTAGGAGCACATGTGTGTGCAGCAGTGTTGTACCAACAATGTTACCAACAAAGCCCATCGCTGAACTTCCACACCTTAACTGTCTTGTTGTTATAAGGCATCAGGTGAGAACATGCAGTTTGAATAAAACACCGTTATATTACTAGTTATTGATATGGATATTTTGCCCTCAGTACACTGCGACTGAATATCATATTCTCTGCTTTACTTCCCTAAACTACTCTACTGGGACAGCTGGAGCTTATCCTTGAATCAGTGCTAATCAATCAATGGTAATCTGCAGAGAGGTTACCAGTCAGAGGAGCCATAGTCATGCAGCCAACAAAGGAGCCCCATAAACTTTGTTTGTATTTTTAAAGATACAATACCATGAGCATATTCTAGCATAGTAATGATTTATTGCACATTGCAATATGCCCAACTTATTTTTCCATAAGTTTAAAAGCACATATTCAATACTCATTTCATTCTTCTGCCATGTTTTTCACCAGAACTTTTTGTCCTGGTTTGTCAGTATTGTCACAAGAATTGGGTATCAGCATATTTTTGAATTTTTACATCAGCTAAAATTGCAAGACATCTCCTTTAAAGCCTTACAGCATTATAAGAAAGTTGCTGTTGAAGCCTTCTTTACCTCACAAAAACGTCAGCATAGACTGACCTACACTGTGCCGACCTAGGCTGTGATACCAGGCTACATTAATGCTACTGCAGCAAATGAGCAAACCATTTGCATGACACAATAAGTTAAAAATGCACAAATCTCTACTTCTATAAGGCCATGGTAGATGTTCAACTTCACTTTCATGTTCGTCAAACCGATCTTTCACCAGTCTTGCTGTGTGTATTGGTGCATTGGTTCGGTAGTCCTTGGCAGTGACGCGCCCATCTAGCACAAGTATTGAGCCAAGGGAATGCCCTGATATGGCAGCCCAAACCATCACGGATCCACCCCCATGTTTCACTCTGGGCATGCAACAGTCTGGGTGGTACGCTTCTTTGGGGCTTCTCCACACCGTAACTCTCCCGGATGTGGGGAAAACAGTAAAGGTGGACTCATCAGAGAACAATACATGTTCCACATTGTCCACAGCCCAAGATTTGCGCTCCTTGCACCATTGAAACCGACATTTGGCATTGGCATGAGTGACCAAAGGTTTGGCTATAGCAGTCCGTCCGTGTATATTGACTCTGTGGAGCTCCCGACGGACAGTTCTGGTGGAAACAGGAGAGTTGAGGTGCACATTTAATTCTGCCGTGATTTGGACAGCCGTGGTTATATGTTTTTTGGATACAATCCGGGTTAGAACCCGAACATCCCTTTCAGACAGCTTCCTCTTGCGTCCACAGTTAATCCTGTTGGATGTGGTTCGTCCTTCTTGGTGGTTTGCTGACATTACCCTGGATACCGTGGCTCTTGATACATCACAAAGACTTGCTGTCTTGGTCACAGATGCGCCAGCAAGACGTGCACCAACAATTTGTCCTCTTTTGAACTCTGGTATGTCACCCATAATGTTGTGTGCATTTCAATATTTTGAGCAAAACTGTGCTCTTACCCTGCTAATTGAACCTTCACACTCTGCTCTTACTGGTGCAATGTGCAATCAATGAAGACTGGCTACCAGTCCAATTTACCCATGAAACCTCCAACACTAAAATGACAGGTGTTTCAGTTTCATTGTCCAGCCCCTGTATGAGTTGAGCATTTCTTAAACAGAAAAAAAAACACACCAGAATAATCTTAAATGTTTAGCTTGCATTTTGAACCAGCTTTGTTATTCTCTTCAAGCCGACCACATTTCTACCTTCATCGCTCATCTGTTTCCATTGCTTGAAAACAAGTAAAACTAAAGGTTGCAACTTTGTCCCCTAACTCAAGCAACAAAAAGCAAAGGAACAACGTTAAACATTTTGTTGTATGCAGAAGAAAGAAAGATACAACCTACATTTTACGACAATGGTCATCCTGTGGAGGGATTCTTCAGAAGGCACACTGGCTATACTGGCCAGAAATCGATCCGAATTATTGTTCTTAAGTGGCTCTGATCGGAGATGAGTCCGTCAAATCCTGAAAATTTACATTTTCTCTGTTCATTACACGCAGAACTCCTAGCATTTTATGGCAGTAAATGCATTAACATATTTTCCAATGTAGTTTTAGTTGTGTATTCAGGAAAAGATTACAATTATGTTTAGTCTACAATCTTTGAATCCTCTAACAAGGAACATGTAGCCCATTTTTTATGTTGTGGTTAATGCTTGTTAAATACATTTTTTGAATCTAAACAAAAGTAACAACATTAATTCTATTTATGCTTCAGTCCTAAATCCAAAATCAGTATCGGCCCATAAAAGCCTGTCTGGATCATCCATACACAGCATGTCCTGCATGATCCCACCCTATAAAAGACTTAAGTAGCAAATGTGATGAACTCAGCCATGCTCCTGGAGGTGACAGCTGCTGACTTGTATTCTGTACAGATAGACAGCAGAGGTTTCAGCAGAGAATGTGGTAAAACAAAAGGTGACTTGCAAGCTAGTCATTTTCTACAGATAGCTAGCGGTTAAGGCGACCCCCCTACAACTGGCACCTATAAATCTTTTGGGGCTGTGGTATGGGAGAGAATCACTTTAAGTCGATCACCGCATTTATAAAATCAGACGACAGGACACAATAAACAATGTTGACAGTTTTGCCAGCAATTGAAAGAATTTTGCACCAACAAATAAGGTCAGATAGCACAGGTGGGAGCAGTTTCATGCCAGCATGGCTTAGAATAAAATGTACATTGCCTCACGCATATGGACTATGTGCACAGACCTAGCCACATTCACTTGGACTCCTGACAAAGATTTGCAAAAAGTCCAATAATAATAATATACCAAGCTTTAATTATTTCATTAGGTTGGGGAGGGGGTAGGGTGGTACAACAAACAATTCCTTAAAATTGGACTAGCTGAAACATTTCTTTGAATTAATGCTTTAAAAAATTCCTTGAAGAATAAATATGATCTGACACAGATGCCCACTTGCTTTAGTCACGACAACTAGACTACACGAGGATCCATGTTTATCCTGCCACCACGCACAGAGCAAGATGGTAAAGAAAGTTAAAAAATCTCCAAAGCTACAGTAAAGAAGTTATAATCTTGTGATTATCAAGTGTCTGTAACAACCATTATATGCCATCTACATGCTAACTGTTTATTTGGGAATGATGCAAACAAGACTTCGGTCCTACCATCACAGCCATAAAGATTTCCAGTTTGTCTCTACAAACTCTACTGGGACTTTTACATGGAACACTGTGGTTTGGTAAAATGAGAGGAAGTTTCAGCGTGTCAGTGACAAATGCTCCAGATGGCTGTAACGTAAAACAAAGAATGAATATCCGGGAGAGCACCTCATGCCCACTGTTAAGCACGGTGGACAATCTGTGGTGCTTGGGGGCTGTTTCTCTTTGAATGACATCATGAAATCTTTGAAATCCCAGGAGGATTTTCGATAACAAGGTGGTCTCTACCAATAAACTGAGAAGATGATGATCCAAAAAACACGTTGACACCAAGACAAAAGTGGTTCACCAGATACAGAAGAGGAACCAGGACATTGGATAGCCTTGAGAGATTATGCAAAGAGCACTGGCAAATACAGGTCCTTCTCAAAATATTAGCATATTGTGATAAAGTTCATTATTTTCCATAATGTCATGATGAAAATTTAACATTCATATATTTTAGATTCATTGCACACTAACTGAAATATTTCAGGTCTTTTATTGTCTTAATACGGAGGATTTTGGCATACAGCTCATGAAAACCCAAAATTCCTATCTCACAAAATTAGCATATTTCATCCGACCAATAAAAGAAAAGTGTTTTTAATACAAAAAACGTCAACCTTCAAATAATTATGTACAGTTATGCACTCAATACTTGGTCGGGAATCCTTTGGCAGAAATTACTGCTTCAATGCGGCGTGGCATGGAGGCAATCAGCCTGTGGCACTGCTGAGGTCTTATGGAGGCCCGGGATGCTTCGATAGCGGCCTTTAGCTCATCCAGAGTGTTGGGTCTTGAGTCTCTCAACGTTCTCTTCACAATATCCCACAGATTCTCTATGGGGTTCAGGTCAGGAGAGTTGGCAGGCCAATTGAGCACAGTGATACCATGGTCAGTAAACCATTTACCAGTGGTTTTGACACTGTGAGCAGGTGCCAGGTCGTGCTGAAAAATGAAATCTTCATCTCCATAAAGCTTTTCAGCAGATGGAAGCATGAAGTGCTCCAAAATCTCCTGATAGCTAGCTGCATTGACCCTGCCCTTGATAAAACACAGTGGACCAACACCAGCAGCTGACACGGCACCCCGGACCATCACTGACTGTGGGTACTTGACACTGGACTTCTGGCATTTTGGCATTTCCTTCTCCCCAGTCTTCCTCCAGACTCTGGTACCTTGATTTCTGAATGACATGCAGAATTTGCTTTCATCCGAAAAAAGTACTTTGGACCACTGAGCAACAGTCCAGTGCTGCTTCTCTGTAGCCCAGGTCTGGGGAATGCGGCACCTGTAGCCCATTTCCTGCACACACCTGTGCACGGTGGCTCTGGATGTTTCTACTCCAGACTCAGTCCACTGCTTCCGCAGGTCCCCCAAGGTCTGGAATCGGCCCTTCTCCACAATCTTCCTCAGGGTCCGGTCACCTCTTCTCGTTGTGCAGCGTTTTCTGCCACACTTTTTCCTTCCCACAGACTTCCCACTGAGGTGCCTTGATACAGCACTCTGGGAACAGCCTATTCGTACAGAAATTTCTTTCTGTGTCTTACCCTCTTGCTTGAGGGTGTCAATAGTGGCCTTCTGGACAGCAGTCAGGTCGGCAGTCTTACCCATGATTGGGGTTTTGAGTGATGAACCAGGCTGGGAGTTTTAAAGGCCTCAGGAATATTTTGCAGGTGTTTAGAGTTAACTTGTTGATTCAGATGATTAGGTTCATAGCTCGTTTAGAGACCCTTTTAATGATATGCTAATTTTGTGAGATAGGAATTTTGGGTTTTCATGAGCTGTATGCCAAAATCATCCGTATTAAGACAATAAAAGACCGGAAATATTTCAGTTAGTGTGCAATGAATCTAAAATATATGAATGTTAAATTTTCATCATGACATTATGGAAAATAATGAACTTTATCACAATATGCTAATATTTTGAGAAGGACCAGTATCTCTTTCTTTGTATGCTCCAACTTTGTGAAATGTTATAGGAGCTGCCTTTGTGGCAAAGGGAGGTTATACAAAGTATTTAAAAACAGAGGAATCAATAATTGTGCCAATGGGGATATTATGAAACACAAAAATTAAAGGATGGATTTGTCTGTGCCTCTCCACTAATGTACAGTAATTTCAATTTTCAGTACAACATTTTTCTAAAATATATAGAAGTGTTGGGACAAATGCAGCACCAGCCTCTAACTAACATGCAAACCTCAATGTGGAAAAAGAAAACCTCGCCCCCCTAATCTCCAGTCCAGTTTGCTGGCATTTCACACCACTGTGTTGTGTTGCGTGTTGTGGCAGCAGTGTCATTAACACATAGAAGCCAGCTGAATGGTTTGTCAGAAGTGTGGCAAAAAGACAGCTGAGCGTTTGTACAAGCTTGCAAGACAAGATTCTGATAAAAATTAAAAAAATAAAAGCATGTAATGATGGTTTGTATTTCATGAAGGTGCTGCTAAATGATTAAAGGTGGCATTTCCACCCAAGTCATTGCATTGAAACCCTGGACTGTATTTACCCTTACTTTAGGGAAATAAATTATTAATTTTGTGGACTGGGAAAGACATCTCTACTAAAAGACAGGTCTTGCAGATAACTGTACAACATGGTTCACAATGCATTTGCTTTCTTGCAAATATATCTAGACAGAGCAATTGCAGGTGGGCATTAAGTGTTAAAACATACATATGGAATCTTAGCATTTAGCAACACAACACTTTTTATGTCTAAGATTTTTTTGCTAAAAATATAAAAAACAACTTTCTTTGACCATTTCCATCAGTTTTCTTGACTATTATTCAATATTAAAGGTATTTTTGTGTAATGTGTAGACAATGCAGCCGTTTCTTGCTTGTGAGAGGAGCTAGCTGGAATGAGAGGGGAGAGCAAGGTATTCCTGTTTGACAAGGACAGAAGATTCTGACGTGACGACAGATCTATCATTAACAATGAACTCGTGACCTCCTTCTGTAACAGACTGTAATTTAATGTCACAACACAGACGGTTGCAAAGTCAAATGGCATGTTCGGCAGAAAGCAAACACAGACACACATTCTCTTCTGTAATTTACAAGATGCATGTGCTGCTTGCTTTCAGGAAGCCAAATAAGCCAAAAACATGTAACCCACAAATAGGAGACAACCAGTACAGTGATAATATCATCAGGCATGTTTGTTCGACAAAGATTAGCAGCATTCATATTCTTAGTAAAGCATCCTAATGTACCTAAGCACATTGGTTTGCTTTAATTACTGTGTCTGTATGAGGTCAGCTGGATAACCGTTACATCATAAATACACAATCAAATTTTTAGAATAATTAATGTTGGAATAAGGGCATGCTCCTGCATTGTTGAAAATAGATCATTTCTATCTCGAGTGCTGCAACATATTGTTGAAAACCGTTCATAAATTACCTCTAAACTTGAGACAAATTCTTTATCTAGCTAATGATCTGTCTGCGATGCTATAATTTGCAAAACATTACAGCCCTTAGACATTCTGCTCTGTATAGACAAAGGCAAATGCTACAGTACGATATAACGTGCCTGCAGTCGGGTGCTTTACAGCCATAATTACCTTATTAAGATGACGTGTGGTCCTTTTTTAGCTTTCAAATCATTACCGTCTATGTTTTTGGCAAACAGAAGTATTTCTTAAGGTTAATTTAATCTTTTTATGAACTTTCGAAGAGTTTAGTTGACATCTTTTAGAAAGCTGACCAGCAGTGTGCAGGGGCAGGTGAAGGGGAAGCAGTGCTGTGTTGCTTTAAACCCCATAATACCAAATCCCATTAAAGGAACATTAAACTGTAGATACAGCATGTTGGGTAATTTTAGTGGCTCTGAAACATTGATCCTGGAAAACAGCTTTTTCCGAAGATCTAGATCTGTCTCTGAGTTTTTTACCATTTCTTTAGATAAATGTTTTTTTTTTTTACTAAACAACTGATGAACACAACACCTGCAGAATCTGAAACCAAGCATAGTAACAATCACACCTTTAAAACCACTGCATTTTAGTCAAAAGTTTTATTTGGGCAAAACATTTACAATTAACAGCTTGGAAGTTAAAACGTTGTCTCTTATCTTAGCTTATCTTCATCAAATGTGTTTTCTTTTTTGTCAATTGTGGAAAAAAACCCTAAACATAAAATGTAGTAATTGTCATTGGCAGCTTATGCATATTCAATTATCTTTGTAATTGTTGGTGTCTGTGCACATATTCTACATGGAAGTATTTTCTCATGAGTCTATATATATATATATATATATATATATATATATATATATATATATACACACACACAACATTTCATGGGTTTTTGCTCCAATGACATGGTGTGTAGGCAGCACGCAGGCCCAAGGTCTTTGCCACTTGTAAAATGATTGGCTATCAATGTGAAAGGGTAATTTGCATTGCAAATAGTAGGACTTAAGATGAAACACAATAAATCTTCTCTGCGTTATAAAAAAAGGTAATTTTGCGTTTTTATGTGGAAACATTAGTTAAGTTCTTTTACGGTTTGCACTGAAGCTTTGCCTCGTCTGATACGAGGAGTTAAGGAAGATAAAAAAAAACCTGGGAAGAGAAATTAAAAGGACAGGGATCTATGCAGCATATGGAATTCCAGAAATCTCAGGATATGATGCAGTATTTGCCCTGGTCTAAGGAGAAAACAACCCTCAAGTCTTGGCGGAGAAAATTAAAAAAAGAAAACTGAAGAATTTTAAGCAACTCAGAATATCCATGCACTTTACCTTCCTTTTAGGGAGGGTATGGGAACAAAAACAAAGATCATTTTTACCCGTGGTACTGTTGTTTGCTGGTCTTTATCCATCTCAGTCCCACATGTTTGCATGCTTGTTGATACCACAGAACCTGACAACAAAGCAGGAAACTAGAGTATGGAAATTTGACACCCCAGCTGCTACCTTCAGCTCCCCTGAAATGCTCTCCTCTTAAACCAAGTGTTTATTTTAAATGGCAAACTGGATCGAGTTTACTCCTTAGAAACTCCTTTTATGGTTCAAATGAAGGCAGAAATCTGCCTCTCTGCATTCCCATCTAACTTATTCTTTCCCCAGAGCTTACAACAGAAACTCACTGTGTGGCTTCAACTAAACTATCGCTGTTGTTTCTGATGGATCTTATTGGAACGAGAGTCAACAAAGCTGACATTAGATCTGAAAACTAATGGTCCAGAACGATCGGGGGGGTGGGGGGGGGGGGTCTATTGTACCACCATGCGTACTCCTAATGAAGCCAGGGGAGCTTTCAGATAATATCGTTGCAACTGATAATACAGGCCTGAACTTTATTTTGATCGTAATCATAAACTTTGAAAAAAGAAAGATTAAGGAAGACTATTAAGAAATATTAAAACATAAAAAAACTCTTCTTTAGATATTTCAAATGTGGCTGAGCAGATGACTCAGGAAGCTTTTAATATACAGATATGTATATTCACTTCCTTTGTAGTTAAAACAACAGCATCTGTCATAAAACCTTTAGATGCAAAAGCTAAAGCCAGAGAATAACAAATTGGCAAAACTGTAAAGGTCAGTCATTTGGTGACAACCTGATCAAAGTGCATTTCATTAGCTCAAGATGAAGGGAAAAGAAAAATATGCACACTGAAACTGCATGCAGCTCCAGTAGAATTATATCAAAACTACGACAATGGTCCAAACCATTTGGTCTTTAGTGACCCTTTAAATGAGCCTTAACAAATGAATAAAATAACATAATTTGTTGAGGTACTTGGACTAATGGCTTACTGTCTGGGATTTTATATTAAAAACTTGGGAGACAAAATATATCAGCATTAACACCGGTAATAACCAGTTAGCTTGTAGATGCCGATATCAGTCAGTTTCTAAAACATATCGGAAACGGTCTGATAAGTAAAACTGGGCCGATATTAATAACCGATGTTTATTTCCGTCTTGTTGCCCTATGTGTATGTGTTTTGGGATGGGGAGAAGAGAGGGTTGGCCAGGTGGTATTTATTTCGTCACGTGACAATGATGGCGATGCAGAGAAGGACTGTGGGGTGTTTAACACATACAGAGAAGCAATGTCAGCAGCGTGGTCATTTGGGAAATATATAATAAACAATATCAATAAATATATATTAAAACAGCAATATTTATCTATATCGGCCAACATTTTCACATCGGTGCATCTCTAATAGAGATGAATGAAATTCTTTCCATCTGAGTAATTGTCCACTCATTTATTATCTTAACATACAGAGTCAATGTTACAAATCACTTTCCAATTGTTCAGAAAGAAGTGTGTCAGTAACTGGTTGCTAATGGGTTTGATATTTTTCTTAGGTAACCACATAAACTTGATAAAATATCAGCAAATAAAAAAAAAAGTGTGCTAGATTCTCTCAAGAGATATTGTCCACTTAACAAGCGAGAAATCAGAAATGTAGGAGTCCTGATGCGATGTACCAATTAAGGCATTTTTCTACAGTAGGCAATTTTTTGTCAGTACCCACAGTGTCGGCCAGCAATCATTTGGCAAGAAGTTTTCAAAATTACAGCCTTTTTTCATGTGCACAACGTTTAAAGCTTTAATGTAGGTTAAGCACATTATTTTACTGATCTAACAAATCTTTTTGTTAGATCGTTTTTAATCTAACAATCTAAGTGTTTCCCCCCTTCATAAGGATGTTCGATAGTAAAATCACATCCCCTACTCTGTATGCTGTCCCCTGACAGTTGTTGTTGGGAGTTAAGAGCTGCAAAAAGAGCAGCTGAAACACCAGTCATTCAATTTTATGACAAAGAAAAAAAAAACTAACTGAACAACTCCAGGCTTTGTCATGATTAACTGGACCAGCACTGAAATACAGTATGAACTGAATTATCACTGAGTCATCTCAAAACAGAAATAAAACATGTTAGCATTGACCTAATATTTCAGCAAACTGTCCCACAGTGAAACATCAAAAGCATGATCAAGTATTGAGCTTCTGGAAGACTGTAGCTGCATGTGTCAAGTAAGATAAATATATAGTTATTTTTTTCTCCCCTACGTTTCTTCTAAATCCTTGTGATTTATCTTATCTAGTTCCTCCTACTTCACTGCGTGAAACATTTCTAAAGTATTGATAATGATAAACTGTGCTGTCAGGTCCTCACGTGTTATTCCTGAGCCTGCCGTAAATCCCGTTTCCCCAGCGACAGCCTGCGTCAAATACTAAGGCCTCCATACATAGGTTGCGCGCTTAACCCCTGCACCACCGTCGTCGTGCCCCTTTAGGCCAATTTATAAGTTACCTTTTCTCTCCAAAATATTAGAGAAGGTGGTTTACCTCCAATTACAGGAACATCTACAGCTTCATGGGATTACTGAGAAAATTCAGTCTGGTTTTAAATCATGTCACAGCACAGAAACAGCACTTCTTAAAGTTTTAATGATCTGCTTTTAAGTGCAGACTAACTGGTTACTTTGCTGTTTTGCTTTTACTTTACTACCTGCTGCTTTTGACACACCATGATATTTTAGTATCACATCTGGACCAGTTGGTGTGAAGGGCACACTGCTGGTTCTGCTCCTACCCGTCTGGCAGATGCTTCTCTGTCCAGTTGGGTCGGCTTTCCTCCGCTAATGCTCCTCTGAATAGTGGTGTTCCTCAAGGCTCCATATTAGGACCTCTTCCGTTCTCCATTTATCTGCTTCCTCTGGAGTCCATTTGTAGAAAGTATAATTTGTCTTGCCATTGTTTTGTGGATGATGTACAAATTAATCTCCCGCTTAGTGGAAGCCAGTCAATAGGAAAACCTTTTAAACTGTTTAAAGGACATGGATGGAGCTTAACTTCCTTTACTTGGATGGAAAAAAGACTCACTAAAATCAAACCCTATCTACCTATTAGTGCCCTTAAAAGGGTGAGCTCTCTCTATACTTGGATGGACAACTCTATTCTTCACCGCCTGCAGCTGGTCCAAAACGCTTATGCCCGGTTAAAGGCGACGTGAGCACATTACTCCGATATTCCAAGCATTACTCCCATCAGAACTCTGAGGTCAGATAACCTGCTGCCTTTGATGTTCTTAGGACTCGTCTCATGAGCCGAGGAGACAGAACCTACTCTGTTGTGGCTCCCACTCACTGTTAGGATGGCCAACACCTTGAATGCTTTAAAATCTCTTTTAAAGGCTTATCCTTTTAACTTGGCTATAACTCCAGTTCAGCACAAGTATCAGGTTGGGTTTATTAATAGCTTTGTATTTTCTTATCTTTTTACTGTTTTAACTGGTCTTACTCTATTAGTTTTACTGTAGTTGCATTGCTTATTTAATATTTTTTGTTTTATTTTATGGACCTGTACAGCACTTTGGGTGTGTAAAGCACTCTAAAAATAAAGTCAGATTGATTAAATAATCGACGGACAAAAGGTTATCCTGTAAAAAAAGCCTGTTAGTACTGTAGTTTTGGAAAGGTATTTGGCAATTATTGCAGACCATGTAATACTGGTATGTAAAGTGTAATTTTACCGCAGAACTTTAGGCATTTAAATGGCAGTGATTTCAATAAAATAATGGACTGGGACTCTGTATCAAATGCCTTCTTAAATGACTCGAATTGGTACCGGGTACAATAAAAATATCCGGATCAACACATTCCTACAGAAATGTTCTGTTTGGTTCACTTTATGTACCAGTACAGTAAAATAAGTAAACATTTCTAACAGTTAACATATATACTTTCTAGAATTGATTGCTGATCTCTTTGGGATCGCAGTAGAACTTCTACTGTACTTGCATGATATTTCTAGAATGCCTGTATTGATTTCACATTCAGCAAAAAATGCAAGCTTGACAAAACGTGATCAACTTCACAGCCGTCAGCTGACTTTCTGCATTTATATCAAAACTAAATCAGGAAGAACTTTGGAACGTAAACAAGTTACAAGATAATAGGTGTTAGGATATTTAACTGTTTGCTGTGTGTTTCACAAAGCCCAGAAAACCCAGTTAATGGGATGGACTTTTCCCCTCCTGCAAACTCTAGCAACTGGTATTTTATTTTAAACTAACCTGACCACATGATATGAGCGGAGCTTAAAGCAGCTTTGCTATTTACATTTATTCAACATGGTATTATGGTCTGCTAGAACAGAATTGACAGCAACAAGCAGCTGTGTGTGCTTGGGTGAATGGTTGAGAACCTGTCTGTTTTTCTCAGCTGCCGTTTGATCATTTGAAGTGTTCTTCTTGCAGAAGATGTAATTATGAGGTCAGGAGCATACTCTACACCGTATGTGGTCTTCTCAAACTGCAGCCAACTGTGTAACCGTCAACGGCAGTCACATTACTGTGAGCAAACAACAGTTTTCAGATTAGGCCTGCAAAGGCTGTTTAGTAAATGGTGTCCTTTGTTGATGCTAGATGAAAGAACGTGTGAGTCACACACAAATTTCCAGCTTGGTGACTATGAAGCTACTGTGCTCCTGTCTGTAGGAGGGACTGGTGTCCAAAATCTAAAAAATCAACAACAAACAAACCTTGTATCAGCTGTTCAGCTTAAAATAAAAGCAAAACGTAAAAATGAACAGAGAAATCTAAAATAATTAGATCTTACATAAAGCAATTTTCTACAAATAACTGTTGGACATATAATATTAAGCTGGCCTTCATTGCAATGCCAAACACTGGGTAGCTGATGTGTCAAAGTAAAGGCGAGGCCACATCCTTAAGAGTTTTCCAATGTGTGCGTTCACTAAACAAACCGGAACCTACTGTGGTAAAATGGCACACCTCAAGGAGTGGAGGGATTCACTCAATGCTCTCACTGCAAGCTGAACAGGCCTCCTTAGATGAACAGCTGTGCTTTGGTTATTGAGACTGAAGCAAAGCCAGAAAACCTAGTTTGGTCTTTATCTATTAGAACATGTTTAAAAAAGGGGTGGGGGTTCGGGAGCTACCTGAGGATTAAACAGAGGACTGACAATGCAACAGCTTTAAGAAAACACAAAGGAGTAATTCCCTTTAAGACTGGCACATTAACACACCTCCTGAGAGTAAATGACAGCATTCATCCACCCATCTTAATTTTAACGGACAACGCCAAATATGTCAGGGAACGTTTCAAACTAGTGCTGCATGATAATAGGAAAACTTCACTTTATGATGACAATATTTCTAATAAATAACCCACATTTTCTTCATTACTCTATACCATCAAAATCTCCTCATCCCTCTCCCTGAGCTTTCTGATCATTAAATCTGTATCAGTTGAGGTGATAACACACAGTGAAAGCTGACAAATATATTATTGGACAACAGGGGTTCAATGCACATACGTTAAAATGTTATATATATCCTACCCAATATTGTCTCCAAGCAGTCCTTTGCAGCTGCAGTATTGCACACACTTATATTGCGAGGATGATTATAATTTAATATATTAATCGGCTCTGTTTTAAACCGGGTGTTGGCATCCTTGCGGGAGTTATATATCCCCGGAGTAAATACATGAAAATTTAAAACGGAAGTGTATAACATAACATAATCTAATCGAATGTAATTTATTCAAAAAAGACAATTATTGGCTTTCCTGCTAAAATAGAACGTATTGATTATAGCAGTTATAACATTTTTATTTATAAAATGTACTGATAAACAGATCCGTACAAACATTTAGAATAAGCTACGCCTGATTTAGCAGTAGTTCTACGGTGCAGTTCTGCTCTTAAAAAGCGTATCACCAGTATAAAAACTGAGATTCATAGGTTTAGTTGGCCTGCCTACTCTAGAAGCCACATTGAAGTGGGCTGCTTTATAGACATGCCTGTTAACTTACAAACTTTACCATTAAAACAATATGATCCTAAAAACAGTGACGAGCAATACTCCTTTAGTTTTAAAAGTAGGATTATGCATGTTTTTTCTGCAACTAGAAACAATTCCAACCAACCTAATGTCTTTTTTGTTAAGGGCAAAGTGTAGTGGCCTTCTTTCAGCCAGCTGACTGGAATGAGGGGGAGGGAGAGCACTCCTTTACCCTGTCATCCACTGGAGAAAACGTCAAGTTACACAGACATCATTCTGTTGCATTTCATTAAACTGACTTCACACTGTAAGAACATTGTGACAGAAAATCTTTAGTGGTTTTAGAATTCTAATTCCTTAAAACCTTGGTATATGATGACATATTACATGGCCAAAACCCAATGCAAATTATGGCTAATTAGACTGGAGCTAGATGAAGAAATTTCTGTTAAAACTAGAAATGCTCATCACAACTAATCAGCTAGAGATTGAAATCTAAAAAAGTTCAGTTAAAATTTGAAATCTTCCAATCAGACCCCAAAGAAAGTTAGAAATTGGTGTTGGCCAGGAAAAGACTGATGGGTGTATGGAAGTAAAATAGTCTCATTAGAATCAGACATTTTTTAGACATTGAATTTCTAACACTCAATTTTTATCCTGTGCAATTATGTGATTTTTTTTTGTACTTCGGCAGTACTTTGTACTTTTTTGTAATTCGGCAGCAAAAATGTCACCTGCAGACATTCGCTCAAGCCAAACCAATCACCACTAAATCGAGTCAAGCGGTTGAAAATGCATCTTAACGTTGGATGCCACCCGCCCAAACAAGTCCAAGAAGGTCGAGCGGCTTTTAGCCAATCAAGTTACGCTCATTTGATCTCATTTTGATTCACCAGTTCGCTTCTTGAATTTTCTCTGGTGAATTTTAAGTCCAAAAAAAAAAAAAAAAATCACATACATAATTGCACAGGATAAAAATTCAGCGTTAGAAATTCAATGTCTGATTCTAATGAAACTATTTTGCTTCCATAATTGGTGCATCTCTTGTTACATCCCTGGTGTACTGACATTCAAAAAATCTTTACCAGCAGCACAATAAATAGAAGGGTAATTTACACATACAGAAATGCAGAAAATGACAAGTATTACCATGTCTCCAGGGGTCCTTTGGCTCCACCGCTCCAGAAACTATACCCTCATCTGAAGGAAATGTCACCCGTTTTCCACTCTGTTTTTGTTTCTCTTCCCCCTCCTCCACCAAGGGATACAGTCCAGCTTGATCAGCAGCAGAAGCCTCTGTGCTGCATGTCTGGTTTGAATTTGCCTGGCCTTCTGGAATCCTGCCAGCTGGGACATCCTGAGGACTGGACTTGGAGCCCAAAATATTATGTGAGATTGATGTAACATTTACTGGTTCAGCCTCCAGCACCCCACTCTCATCGAGGCTCAGATCCACCCCGATGTCCATGTCCACACCATTGTCTCCTACCTCCACAACTGCTTGTGTGGAGTTACTGTCCCTTTCCTCCTTCATGCTCACCTCTTCTATAACAGTCTTGTGCTGCTCATCATTAGATGAGATCAAGTCACTGGGATTATCTACAGCAGGGGTGTCCAGGGCACAGCTCTTTTTGTTTCCATTGACTTCATCAATTTCCAGTGTGTCTTGTGCCTGTAGGTTATCTTCCTCAGCAGTCTGGAGATTGTCAGTAAGCTGAGGCATCAGGTAGGTTTCAGAGGACTCTGTGGAAATACTGGCTTGTTTTTGGGAGTTACTGTCTGTCATCAGTTCGGAAATACGAGGGGTGACCCCTTCTGTGTTGTTGGTAGTGTTATGATCATCGTCCACACTGGCTTTTGTCTTGACATTACACAAATCTAGACGCTGCTCTTCGAAATTCATGTTTACATCTCAGCTTGCAACGGTGGCAAACCGTATGGACACAAGGTAAAACAGTGACGACGGACCACCTGAAACGGTTATATCTGCTTTAAAGCTGGTGAGAACCCCGTTTTGGTCATTCACCGGAAAGAATAAATCTCAAGTGCGTGAGAAATTTCTAGCCATACTTGTTATATGTTGTTGTTTTGGATATGACAATAATAAACTTAAAAAAAAACAATCGTCAAAATGTAACTTTGCTGCATCCTCATAAACCAACTAAATAAAGTGCAATTTTATTTAAATGCCACTAACAACGACTCGTTTATTTCTGTGCAAAACGCTACTGTTGTCTGTAATGGTTCATAAAAAACAAATTAGATAACCTAACTATCAACGGCCAGGTAAGCGCTAAATTTCTGGGAGTCCTGTCCTATTACTCCGTTTGGGAAGCGACGTCGTCAACATATTACCAGCAGAAATAAACAGGACCAGGCCAATCTACTAAAACGAACAGGTCGCCCGGGGAGCTTACGGAGCCAAGTCATCAACGTGAATTAAAGCGAGCTACCGCTATGCTAGCTTGCTAAAGTTGTTGTCCAACAATGACGTCCAGGCCTGAGTGCGGTAGCATGCCTGCTTCTTTACACCAACCCGCCCGTTTCTCCAAGTTCATTCTTCCGTGGCAATAAGAAGAAATATATTCCCTCCGTAGCTCTTGGTCTCACCCTCTGTCGTGGCGCAACTCTCTGCTCGCATCACAACCCTCAGCCAGCGGCGGCGGTAGCAGCGGCGGAAAAAACAGGCGTCTCACACCGAGCAATGAACATGCCTCTGAGGCTAAGCTCGGCGCTCAGGAAACGTGCCGGGACAACCGGAGCTTGCTATTGGAAGATTATGGTTGCGATATTCCCAACATCCAGCTCTTGGCGGTATCCCAGGCTCCGGGAGGAGTCAACTGAGCTTGTTTTTTTCTCCAACGTTCCTCTTGGCTAGCCTGTTGAAGTCCAACAACTGTTTGTTGTGCACTCGTCCTACGTCAGCACGTAGCTACACGTAAACACGGTACGTTTAGCCAACGCACGTGTATGGCAAGCAAATGTATTACATAATAGTCAATGTTCTTTGAAGAGAAAATTAACATTTCTGCTCTTTCCTGACGCAATACTTCTGGACATGCTATACTTATTCAGTTGATGTAGCCTATAAATCAGGTGCTTAAGTTTTATGATCGTGGCAAGGCAAGTTTATTTGTATATCATCAGTTATACACAAGGCAATTCAACACCCTTAACAGGAAAAGAAAAGAAAAGAAAAGGAAAGAAAAATAAATTTTAAGAAGAATTACATTGAAAGAACTGTTCAAGTTTAGCATCATGTTAAAATAAACATTTATATGGAAATTTAAATAAATAGCTCACATGACAAAAATGTACTGAAAATGTGACATTTATGGGAACGCTCCAGAAAACCATATTGACCTTTAATGCAAATACACTATATTTTCCAACATCAAAATGAAAAAATAAAAAACTTATACATAAAAGGAGCAAGATCATTCTGAAAGTCAAAGATTTTCAGAGATCAAAATTGTTAACAGGAAAAAGGTTTGGTTCTTACCATTTCAGTACTGTACTTCTGATAAGGCTATTGGGGTCCAAATTAAAATTCTATACCCTGTTAAGCGCTTTATTGCAAAATTTATAGAAATGTATTTTCAGATTTGCACCGCCATCATATTAGAGGTGCAAATAAGTTGTAAGCATTTGTGTAAAATAAAGCTTTACAAAACATTTATTAAAAAAAAAGGGTAAAGTTCCATCCATAAAACAGATAATTAACCGATGATAGAATTTAGACTGGATTCAGAAATGTGTAAATCATGATGATAAAACTTAGAAAAATGAAATTATTGTCACACATCATCAAAAGGCTTGAACGTAGCCTATTTACATGCTCGTCATTATTTTGATTTGCTTATTATTATGTTTACTCGCCATGCTGGTCGTTTTCATAGTGCATCTATTTCATATGAAAAAATTCATATTAATATTAATATTCAGCATTTTACTTCGATCTCCTTCTTGTATAATGAGGTTTAGTTGGGTAAAATGACCAAAACAATGCGGAGAAAAAAAGCTGAAGAAAACCGAACTGAAAAGAGGAGCAGAGCCTGCTAGTGGAGAGGAAGAGAGGAGTATTGAAAGGTAGATTTGATCCTGGGATCACAGTGCGAACAACCAGGCATTCCCAGCAGATCAATGCGTCGTTCCCTCTGCTTTCAGTACCAGCCTGAAATGTGAGCAGCTCTGGTACCTGCTGTATTCAGAAGCTACAGAGGAGATAGCAGCAAACCGGAGAACTTCTCCACAGACGGCTGAGTGATGTAGATGACCATTAAGGCTTAGGCTGCTGACATCACGTACAATACAGCAAATACTTATTTACCCCATTTACATCTTCCTTCTATGTACAGGGGTTGGACAATGAAACTGAAACACCTGTCATTTTAGTGTGGGAGGTTTCATGGCTAAACTGGACCAGCCTGGTAACCAGTCTTCATTGATTGCACATTGCACCAGTAAGAGCAGAGTGTGAAGGTTCAATTAGCAGGGTAAGAGCACAGTTTTGCTCAAAATATTGAAATGCACACAACATTATGGGTGACATACCAGAGTTCAAAAGAGGACAAATTGTTGGTGCACGTCTTGCTGGCGCATCTGTGACCAAGACAGCAAGTCTTTGTGATGTATCAAGAGCCACGGTATCCAGGGTAATGTCAGCATACCACCAAGAAGGACGAACCACATCCAACAGGATTAACTGTGGACGCAAGAGGAAGCTGTCTGAAAGGGATGTTCGGGTGCTAACCACGATTGTATCCAAAAAACATAAAACCACGGCTGCCCAAATCACGGTAGAATTAAATGTGCACCTCAACTCTCCTGTTTCCACCAGAAATGTCCGTCGGGATCTCCACAGGGTCAATATACACGGCCGCGCTGCTATAGCCAAACCTTTGGTCACTCATGCCAATGCCAAACGTCGGTTTCAATGGTGCAAGGAGCGCAAATCTTGGGCTGTGGACAATGTGAAACATGTATTGTTCTCTGATGAGTCCACCTTTACTGTTTTCCCCACATCCGGGAGAGTTACGGTGTGGAGAAGCCCCAAAGAAGCGTACCACCCAGACTGTTGCATGCCCAGAGTGAAGCATGGGGGTGGATCCGTGATGGTTTGGGCTGCCATATCAGGGCATTCCCTTGGCTCAATACTTGTGCTAGATGGGCGCGTCACTGCCAAGGACTACCAAACCATTCTTGAGGACCATGTGCATCCAATGGTTCAAACATTGTATCCTGAAGGCGGTGCCATGTATCATGATGACAATGCACCAATACACACAGCAAGACTGGTGAAAGATTGGTTTGATGAACATGAAAGTGAAGTTGAACATCTCCCATGGCCTGCACAGTCACCAGATCTAAATATTATTGAGCCACTTTGGGGTGTTTTGGAGGAGCGAGTCAGGAAACGTTTTCCTCCACCAGTATCACGTAGTGACCTGGCCACTATCCTGCAAGAAGAATGGCTTAAAATCCCTCTGACCACTGTGCAGGACTTGTATATGTCATTCCCAAGATGAATTGATGCTGTATTGGCTGCAAAAGGAGGCCCTACACCATACTAATAAATTATTGTGGTCTAAAACCAGGTGTTTCAGTTTCATTGTCCAACCCCTGTATATAATACTTAGATTATTGTACTGTTTGTATATATATATATATATATATATATATATATATATATATGAAGTTTTTCAAATTTTTTCCAAATGTATTTTTTGAAAGCATTTTACAATTTTGTAATTTTGTTCACTTTTTATTCATGGTTATTTATTTTTCTTTCTTTTATTTATCCTTTTTAATATTACTTTATTAGAGGGGCATCTTTAACCTGTTTGCTGCTGAAACTATTTAATTTTCCCCTAAGGGGACGATATAGTTTATTCTTATCTCTATATTAATAATAGTATGATTGTTATAGAAGTTTATGTGCTCATTTACTCAACTGTTTAGGGGGTGGATCCCTGCACGATCGAGCCGGTATGGTTTTATTAATTCACTGTTAGAACTTCTCTCTTTACACCATCTTCTCTAATTAAAACACTCTTGAACTCACTAATGGCCTAATTACTCTTAACATTTTCTCACATTAGGAGCTCTCTTGAGGCGTAAGATATATTCGTGAATAACTTATCTTACCGAGGGAAAATTCTTAGAAGTTGAGAAATTTTAAGATTTTTCTTAGAATGACACTTGGACCTACTTTTAGTCTTAGGATTCTTTGCGAATACGGCCTGATATGGTTATAAAAGACTGATGTGATACATATACAGTGGGGCCAATAAAACTCAAATGACCAGATGTTAACTTTTAGATACCCTAGACTTGTTTCTTCCTAATGCAATCTCAGTTTGGGAAACCCTGAGAGGTTATTTTAAATACTCAATTTAAAAAGTGGGCTACGGAGGCCAGCAAGTGTCAGCAGGTAAAAAAAAAAAAAAAAAATGCTCATGCTTAAAACTGTGCTGTCGGTTTTGCGATTCATGAGTCAGATTACTCAGACATCTGTCGAGAGTTTGGATGCATGGACCCCACCTGTGGTACGTTCAGTGGATCTGTTGTCAAACTTAAAACACTGCCCATTTTTGTTACACTAAAGGTGTCCAAACTCTTAACAGATTTCCCCAAGTAATCTGCCACGCAAGGATTGCAAAACTGAACGCAGAGTTTATCAAACTGTGCAGACGTATTGCAGAAACGGAACACAGTTTAGTAAAGCACGAGTACAGGTTTCCACTGGCTTTTTAAAAACTTGCTGACACTAGCCGTGCTTTATACAGGCCAATAGTTTTGTGATGTGGAATGAGGAGAGCTGTTTGGTTTGGCATGTTCCTATGACTTGCCCTAGTTCATTATAAAAAGCATTTCACAAAGACAGACATCTTTAAAGAAATGCCCATATTTACCTAGCTAATGGATATAACTTGTATCTCCAAGTAAGTCCAAGTCACTGTAGTCTAAAGGCTACACATTCCAAGAGAGACACACGTAACAAGTTTAGTTGTCTTAAAAATTCAACATCTGGTTCCATTTAAAAATATTTGGACTGAGAGCTTCAACCAGCAGATCAAGTTAAGGTTAAATGCTTGCGAAGCTTTATTATGTTAAGAGTGCTTTCAGTTCAAGTTTAAAGGACATTACAGATTCGTTAAAAATTACACAAGTTTACAAAAAGAAAATAAGTTAAAATTCTTGAGATTGGACATCTTTAGCATCTTTGCCATCTTCCTTTGCAACTTTGGTCTTCTTTGGGAGGAGGCTTGCCTGGATGTTTGGGATCACCCCACCCTCTGAGATAGTGACTCCTGCCAGTAAGTGGTTGAGCTCATCATCATTCTTTACAGCCAGCAAGATGTGACGTGGAGCAATGCGCTGCTTCTTGTTGTCACGACTTGCGTTTCCAGCTAGTTCCAGGATTTCAGCACAGAGGTACTCTAGGATGGCAGAGAGGTACACTGCAGCACCTATGCCAATCCTTTCTGAATAGTTGCCTTTTCTGAGCAGCCTGTGGATGCGGCCTACGGGGAAACTGATTCCTGCTCTGGTGGAACGGGACATTGCAGATGTTGACTTGGATGCAGCCTTCTTTCCCCGGCCAGACATCGTTAGGCTGGGTTGAAAGAAGTGAAGAGGAAAGAACAGATCTCTGAAGTAAAAACACGCTGAAGCTACATGTGACAAAAACAAATGCATAAATAAGCTCAAGCATTTTCTTGAGCTTTAGGACTCTTTTAACTCATTTAAACACACCTCACTCACCAGAAATCAGTGTTTCCACAGCAGAGCTCAACTATAGAGTGAACCCCAGAAAGCTGCTTTTATCTCAGCCAAGGTAATCAGTTCATCAATGACACCTGAAGACATTGCATCACCTGTGCAAGCCTGAAGGAAGCTCCAAAAAAATCAACTGAAACTCAGAACTTGAAATGCTAATTTTTAAAAACTCCACATTTAAGCCAATAACAGGAAATTATATGTGTACAGAAATTGAATGTAATCCAGCTAAAACAAATAAGCCGTTTAGATGTTTCAATGTCATATCTTCTGTTTCTTGTAATTTAATTGTTTATAGTATTATCTGAAAAGCATTTAAACTTAGGACCAAAATCGAGGAAATTTGTGCTTGGTTGCTTTTTTTGTAGTTGTTTATTTCCACTTGCCAAGCCCTCTCTGCTGAGGCAGCTTTTGGTATAGGCAGTTTAACGGCGTGGGACGGCATCTCCCTCACTGGAAATATAAAGTTTGTTATCATAGGAGGCAGTCTCAGTCCAGAGAGACATCACGATTTGATTCTGCAGCCAGTCGCTATCCCTTTTCTCCATGTTTAGGAGCCAAATTGTATTATCAGAGACTACCTCCAGAATTTGGAAAGGAAGAGGACGGAACAGCGATGCCTGCGGTCCTGACGTCAACCCCTATAAAGACTTGATGGATCAGTTTTGGCTTGTTGTTGTTCCAGAGTGACCAGTGCATCCACATTGACTGACGTCTAACAACTGCTAGTTGAGGAATGGGATGCCATCCGGCTGCAGTGAGTGAACAAGCTGGTGAGCAGCATGATGAAGACTTGCCAAGTTGTGGTGGCTGTGTTTGAATTCTCCCAACCAAAACTGAGGCCTCTGTTTATTAAAATAATACATTGTGAAATTGCTAATATGTCTTGTATCTTTAAACTTCTACCATCCAATCGAATAAATAACAACAAACAAGAGTCCATAGCAGAATAAGCTGTTTGGTCCTGGCAGAGAGGACTTGGCAAGTTTTTAATAGCTGCAACCCACATAATTCTGCTGATCAACCTATTAATGCATTTTTATTAAAGATGTGGCCACATTTAGGGGAAAATAAACATTGTTTCAAATGGAATCAGACTTATTGCTAAAAATCACTATTAAAACGTACTTTCAGAAGACTTATTAAGTGACCTTTAAATCTGAAATCCGATGAGTGGTGATAAAACGTTTTTAGCAAAAGATGGCTGCATATGAACGTATTACCAGCAGATGGCAGCACTAAACCATGGACTTTTACCTGAGTCCACCCTTATAACTATTTTATTCTGTTACATTTCTCTTACTTAAGGATTGATCCTCTGTAATTTTACACTCACTGATGTCATGAGCCTTCACTTCGTGCCCGCTGAGTATGTGATGTACTTACTGATCAGCTGTTTGGTGCAAAGATGAGTCATCGGCTGCGCAGCTTCGTATACAGACCCATTCATTATATTACAATATTATTGAAAAGTTTATTTATTTCAGTAACTCAATTCACTTAGGGAATCACATTATAAAGATTATTTACACACAGTGACATTTTCAAGCCTTTATCTGTTAATTATGATGGTGTTCTACTTACAGCTAATAAAAACATGACATTTAAGATGAGAATATTACTTCAATAAAAAAAACTTTTAATATAGAGATGTGGGCTTAGTGAAAAGTATGTTTAACACCTACATCATGCTGTGAAGAAAGTGTTTCTTCAGCAGGGACATGAAGGCCTGTCACAGTTGATGGGAAGATGAATGGAGCTGAATACGGGGGAATACTATAAGAAAGGAAGCGGCACACAATTTGACCCTGGGATGGGGTTTCATATTCCATTGGGTCAACAATCTTAAACATACAGCATGTCCAACAATGGAAGGTCTAGATCAAACCATATTTAGTGGTAGAATTGCCTAGTCAAAGTCCAGACCGAAATACAACTGAGGAAGACATGAATATGGATGTTCGCAGATCCTCTTCTTCCAGTCTGACTGAGCTTAAGCTATTTACAATGAAGAATGGGAAAATGTTTTAGGTGGTTTTGCAAAGAACTGACTCAGCTGAGCTGAATACTAAAACATGTCATACTTTTAAGATTTTTTGAAAAAGATTTAAATATGTCACAAAACCAAGTATTATTTCCCTTCCGCTTTATAATTACAGACTACTTTGTGTTGGTCTGTCCCATAAATACATTGAATAAAATTCTGATCCTTTTACTCCGTGCAATATATGCTCTTATTGAAACTGAGGCCTCATTTGTCTCCAGTGTTCTGCAATAGAGAGATGAAGAGGAGAGAGTCTGAGACATCCTCAGTGTTTGATTTCACTTTAAAGTGTGGCAAAGAGCCAATCACAGAGCAGCAGGAAGACAAATTAGGCAAAGACCTTCCCAGCAGGTCGTCCTTGGATAGATTGGATGCAATTCTGTTTAACCTCTCAACATCCTTTTCACACGAGGAGGATGGGACTCACAAGCTGTTAGTTACCAGCGCACATCAGCCTGACTTTCAAGTATGAAAGGGATAGTGCCAGGACACACATTGAGCTGTTTCCTGAGAGAATTTATTTGCACTCAGCTGAGAGACCAGGCCTGTGAATTAAACTGCAAGCTGCAGTTTTTCATCATGTCAGTGGCCATCATTGAGGCAAACCATTTGTTTTCATATAGTTCTCTTGAGGATCTGTCTGGATAAAGCCCGAAGGCCTTCTGTATTTAGTAGCAACAGTAGCTACTAACACTGAAGCTTGCACTCTGCTGCTAAGAGAAGAAAGAAGATAAAAGCAAGAACAGAAGAAGCCAAGAATTGAGCCAAAAATACCATTTAAGTCAGATATTAAAGGCAAAACCAGATGCCACAGTAACTTACTAGATCCCTTTGTATTTGTTAAGGCAATCATTCAAATAAAACTACTACCACTTTCACGGCTGTTTTATTAAAACAAATTGCAGACTTTCCATATAGGTTTTGCCCACAATTAGAGTTTCTCAAGTTGACCCTTGCTCTCATTTTTGAATGAGATAAAAGCTGGATCTCCAGCTGTTCTGTGAAGGCCTCAGAGGTTTGTTAGAGAACACTGGTGAGCAAACAACATTATCAACACAAAGAAATACAGGAGTATAAAATATTAACGTGTGTGTGTTATATTTTAGTGCTCTCTTGAGCTGCTGTCATTTTGGCCATGACACTCTTGAAAATAAGATTTTACATTTCAGTGGGTATTTCCTCGGTAAATAAAGTACATCTTAAAAAGTAATACAATAATAATAAGAGTAACCCTCCTATTTAATTCAGAAAAATTAAAGAATTTAGTTATAAAAAATACCAGTCAGAACAAAAATCTGTTATAGAAATAGATTAATTCATATGTTAATCAAATAAAACAACAGGATCGCTAAGTCTTTCTAAATATCATAAATATAATAAAGGCCATAAAGCATTCCTGTGCAATTTTAAAATTGTCCAAATTATTATAAATAACTTTCCAGGTATATTTTCATGTCCTGGTGCGTTTTTCACATATTTAAATTTAATCCTTGGACCAAGTCAGATTTTTATCATCATTTTATCACTGTCTGTTTCACATAAAAATAAAGCAAAAAAAAAAAAAATACATGATGTTAATTACATTAATAATGGTTGATTAAAAACATAATGTCACAATTTAGACAAAATGTCAGGAACTTTGATCCACTGGTGAGACAAAATACATGCAAAATATTGTAATATGTAAATATTGTACTTTTTCACATTTCCCAGTAAAATAAGGAGGAAAGACCGCTTTAAGAATTTTGTATATATTAGGGTTCACAGAGTGAACATTTTTCCTAAGACAATCCTTAATCAATCCTAAGACTAAGTTTTGTTCACCAATAACACAATACTTCTCCACTATTAAGAAAATATCATCATTGGCTCTAAAACTCTTTACCTTAATGGCAAGTTATGACATTATTTATGACATAATTTTTAAGAGATAACTGGTGTTATTCACTTCACCTGTTAGTGGTCATAATGTTATGCCCAGTCAGTATGTTTGTTATTATCACAGCTAGTGGCAAAAACAAACCACTGGACAATATAGACTTGTACAACCCTCTCCTCATCCCTGTCAATCCACCATTGTGCTACCATTGTATTTTATTGTTCTCTGGACCAGAGCAAGCTACCATATGTCTACACCAGTCTCACAATAACATACAGTTCTCAGTTGAAACATTATATAAACAAAAGATATAATATGAAAAATAGAAAATGTGTTCTGACCAGGATTGGGTATTGGAGGCTTTGAAGAGAAACACAGTCCCATCGGATCCTTTACCACGTCATTTGAGGAAGGAGGAAGAATGGACGAAATATTTTCCATCATCCACCCAAACACCCATCCGTCCATCCCACCTGTGCTTAACTCCCATTCCTCCCTTCTTTTAATCCCTCCATCTGTTTTTCTCTGTTTCCATTCTCCCACATTTGTCCTTTCCAGTCATAACTTGTTGGGCTGGATGTCACTTTTTCCATGTAATTCTCTTCCTGTCAAGATTTTCTCCTCCTGGCACCATTGGTACCTCATCACCCAATGCAAACACACACACAGAGGCATTCACGCACTTCATTTCTTTAAATATTCATTTCCGTCTGTCTGTGATGTGTTTAATGGAGTTTCCTGTTCCCATTCCTCCCACTTCCCTGAGAACCGCCATGTAGGAAGTGGCATTTCTGGCAATGGTTCCCTCCCATTCCTTTAACTGGTCACATTCCCACCTGATGGAGACCAACAGAGGGAAGAAGATGGAAAGAGAGAGATGGATCGCTGCCATCAAGGTTACTGTTGATTTAACAATAATAGCTTTTGGAGTTAGTTACAAAAAATGTACATTTCCCAGACAATATCACCCTCTTGATCATATAGTCTGTACAGAACTCATTTTTAAAAGCATCAATTACCACATTTTAACTCAGTAAGTTCTAGCTTGTTTTCACTAACACAAACATGTAGTATCAGTCTGAATATGTACTGTCATTACACCCTGGACGACATCTGTATAAAGAACCTTGCACAAATTTTAATCGTGAAAAAGTTTGGATTTTTATGAGAGCAACACAAAGTACTGCAGAATTACTATGTAGAGCCACGTTTTTACAGCTGCAAGTCTTCTTGTGGTATGTCTCTACCAGCTTTGCACACCTAAAGAATTTTGTCTGTTCTTCTCCTTTTCAATTGAATTTAGGTCTGGACTTTGACTGGGCCATTCTAACATATAAATACAATCTAAACCATTCCACTGCAGCTCAGTCCTGCTGGAAGGCGAACGTCCAGCTTTTAAGAGGTTTTCTTACGGGATTGTTCTGTATTTATCTACATAAATCAACCCTGAAAGGTGCCCTGTCCACTGCATGATGCTGCCACTACCATGTGTCACCATGCGGTGGATTGGTTGCTTGGGGTGATGTGTGTAGGCATTCCTATTTAAACATGCATTTACTTATAAGATGCTCTTGAATGTTATTGTGTTTGTTACTGATGTTCACGTTCAGTCAGTTAGTTTTTCATGTTTTAGTTTGTATGCTCTTTCTTTGTGATGCACTTTGTGATATTGATCTGAACTTATTTTGAACCTGTTGTGACTGACAGTGTTAGTTTTTTACCACACAAACTGCAAACTGGACTTCTTACTTTCTTTCAACAAAGGCTTTTTTCCTGCCTTCGATCTTTGCAGCTCCTCCAGTTACAGTGCCTTGCGAAAGTACTCGGCCCCCTTGAACTGGTCAACCTCTTGCCACATTTCAGGCTTCAAACATAAAGATATAAAATTCTAATTATTTGTGAAGAATCAACAACAAGTGGGACACAATCGTGAAGTGGAAGGAAATTTATTGGATGTGTCAAACATTTTTAACAAATAAAAAACTGAAAAGTGGGCGTGCAATATTATTCGGCCCCCTTGCGTTAATACTTTGTAGCGCCACCCTTTGCTGCAATTACAGCTGCAAGTCGCTTGGGGTTTGTCTCTATCAGTTTTGCACATCCAGAGACTGAAATTCTTGCCCATTCTTCCTTGCAAAACAGCTTGAGCTCAGTGAGGCTGGATGGAGAGCGTTCGTGAACAGCAGTCTTCAGCTCTTTCCACAGATTCTCGATTGGATTCAGGTCTGTACTTTGACTTGGCCATTCCAACACCTGGATACTTTTATTTGTGAACAATTCCATTGTAGATTTGGCTTAATGTTTTGGATCATTGTCTTGTTGGAAGATAAATCTCCGTCCCATTCTCAGGTCTCTTGCAGACTCCAACAGGTTTTCTTCCAGAATGGTCCTGTATTTGGCCCCATCCATCTTCCCATCAATTTTGACCATCTTCCCTGTCCCTCCTGACGAAAAGCAGGCCCAAATCATGATGCTGCCACCACCATGTTTGACAGTGGGGATGGTGTGTTCAGGGTGATGAGCTGTGTTGCTTTTACGTCAAACATATTGTTTTGCATTGTAGCCAAACAGTTCGATTTTGGTTTCATCTGACCAGAGCACCTTCTTCCACATGTTTGGTGTGTCTCCCAGGTGGCTTGTGGCAAACTTTAAACGAGACTTTTTATGGATATCTTTGAGAAATGGCTTTCTTCTTGCCACTCTTCCATAAATACCAGATTTGTGCAGTGTACGACTGATTGTTGTCCTATGGACAGACTCTCCCTCCTCAGCTGTAGATCTCTGCAGTTCATCCAGAGTGATCATGGACCTCTTGGCTGCATCTCTGATCAGTCTTCTCCTTGTTCGAGATGAAAGTTTAGAAGGACGGCCGGATCTTGGTAGATTTGCAGTGGTCTGATACTCCTTCCATTCCAATATAATTGCTGGCACGGTGCTCCTTGGGATGTTTAAAGCTTGGGAAATCTTTTTGTATCCAAATCCGGCTTTAAGCTTCTCCACAACAGTATCTCGGACCTGCCTGGTGTGTTCCTTGGTCTTCATGATGCTCTCTGCGCTTTGAACAGAACCCTGAGACTATCACGGAGCAGGTGCATTTATACGGAGACTTGATGACACACAGGTGGATTCTATTTATCATCATCAGTCATTTGGGACAACATTGGATCATTCAGAGATTCTCACTGAACTTCTGGAGTGAGTTTGCTGCACTGAAAGTAAAGGGGCCGAATAATATTGCAAGCCCCACTTTTCAGTTTTTTATTTATTAAAAAAGTTTGACACATCCAATAAATTTCATTCCACTTCTTGATTGTGTCCCACTTGTTGTTGATTCTTCACAAAAACTTGAATTTTATATCTTTATGTTTGAAGCCCGAAATGTGGCAAAAGGTTGACCAGTTCAAGGGGGCCGAGTACTTTCGCACGGCCCTGTACCTTTCGCCTTATGGCTGCTTTTCTGATTAATGCTCTCCTTGAAACCTCCGAGGCCTTCACAGAATCAAGTAAGTAAGTCTGTACGCTTTGTTTTGTAGCACTTTTCATAGATCAAAAACCACACAGTGCTTTACAACAAATACAAACATAACAAAAACCACAGATGATAAAAGACATGCCAGTCTAAATAAATGAGTCTTCATCTGCTTCTTAAAAAAATTAACAGAATCAAGACAGTACAAAGATTTAGGCAATGCATGCCACAATCTGGGGGTCACATCTCTAAAGGATTTGTTCCCTCTGGTCTTAAAGTATGTCTAAACATGGGGACTAAATTTTTAAAAATGGATTTTAAAATGCACCGGTAGTCAATGTAAACAGATTAAAGCTGGAATAATGTGCTGTCTCTCTTGTGTGTTGGTAAAAAGTCATGCAGCAGCATTCTGAACTGATTAGAGACGTACAAGATGTTTCTTATTCAAACACATAAAAAGGCTGCTTCAATTATTACTTCTGTCAGTCTGCCCCAGGGCAGCTGTGGCTACAATGTAGCATATCACTGTCAAGTTATTAATCCAAGGGAATGCCATAATAAAAGAATAAAAGATAATACCAAGGTGTCTTAGGTTTTGGTTGGCCAGAAGAGGCCAATACACCAAGGTGTATGTTTTAGGTAACGTCTGAAGAGAATTGCCTGCACTAAATTGTATTTTGGGGTATTAGAGAAAAGTGAGATGTATACAAGTCTTGAATCATCCTCTCCAGATTTGACTCCCAATATGGATACTTTGCAGAATGTGTTATCGTCTTGTCCATTTAGTTACTGTTTGGCAATTGAATCCAGAGTCCCCATATATATATTTTGCTTTTTCATTTGCATTCCTTCTGTACTTTACACATTGAAAATATCTATTTGGGGTTCTCGAGAGTTTTTGTCAGCAGTCAGTATCTTTGTCACAAACGGCAGTGCTAAAAGTTGTTTTAGTTTATCGAAACAAAGAAGTCTGGAGCAGAAAGTTGATCTAATGGCTAGTCACAGCTGTGACTAGATAAAAACTGCCCTGAGATTAAATCTTTTGTTAGAACAATTCACTATTCAGTCAGTCAGTCAGTATTTTATTGATTTTTACCCCACATGAGTTTTTTTAAATCGGTTATTGTGGTCAATTATTTTTAAACCAGTTAATTTTATGATACTGGTAATGAACCTTGGACTTTTATGTTCTTTAGTGTAAATAACCAGATGTTTGCATGAACCCTAGTGCAATGTTCAGATAAGAAAGTCGCAAAAATCCAACATGGCATTGGTTACACTTTGACCACCTGTTAGCTCGCCACTCCTGTCAGGGCGTCTTTACGTCTAGTCAAACAGAGACTCAGAAACAGTCTCTGACTCTTGTCTGCTGCAAAATATTATCCCTTTAAAATAATGTGCTAAAATAATAAATCTGTGCAAATTTGTGAGTCTGCCACACTTCAGTGACTTAACTTCCCCGTAGCGTGACATAAATGTCTGATGGAACGTGAAATAACTGCTCAGACTGAGGTTGTATTGAAAAATATCAAACACTTATCCAATTTAGGACCATCTAGGAAAGTCCTCTGGGTCTGATTCATAAAACATTAGATATAAGTCACATATGGGCCAAAAAGTCAGATTTGGGACACCTTTGCCTGCAGTGTGAAATGCATGTTTTCAGTGTAGAGTTTACCTTTAATTAGACCTTAAATTAAGATTGGGATTTATGTTTGATTTGCATACTGTCCTCTACAGGAGAAGAGCAAAGAAAAATTTGAGTACAATGCCCAGGTCACTTCTGCTTTACTTCTACTAAAGATTACACATTTATTTCACAAAGTTAAACAAGTCTTAAAATTAAATTTACGTACATGGACCTAGATTCTGTTGTCTAAATGATGCCAACCAGAACACTGGAATATTGGTGAATCCCAGAGAAATACACACAGTGTTGCATGAACGGTCAAATCAAGAAAAAACTTGAGGCATAAAAGGAGAGGAGACATATTGGAGAGAGAAACATTCCAAGAGGGAAACCTAAGGAGCAGCCTCACAGTGACACAGGCATGTTTTTGATTTTTTTGCACATGTGGAATATGTTTATAACTATCTGGTTGTATGCAGATTTTTGCTTTTTTGTTTTACCATTACCAGCTGTTTCAGTTTCAGCAGCAGATGTACAGCAGGAGCAAAAATGGGATGCTTAATGAGGGGGTTTTAGGTAGCATTTTTTTATTTGCACATTTCTTTTCTAAAAGGGGAACGTTCATATTCATACACACAGAAGACAGAAGTTTACAAATTTGGATTTACAAAGACAAACTTTACATTCATGTCACGGTGTTTCCTGTCTTGTTCGTTGCCGTGTCTAAAAATACATTTTACATGGATCCAAATGTGAAGGAACGATGAGCATTTCGTTAAACATCTAGTTCTTTCATATAAACAAAGTATAGGTATAATTTATAAAGTGCCATTGTTGCATATATTATATTAGGATAAAGGGTCCAGGGCAGGGGTGTGCAACCTGCGGCTTTGGAGACGGAAGTGGCTCTTTAGTCGCTCCACTGTGGCTCTTAATAACTTGCTAAATAACTTTTTCAATTGGTTGCAAACAATGTGCTTTTTTTCCATCATTATTTTATAAAAATGATATCTCCCATTGAAGAAACTGTATTAAACCTGAAAATAAAAACACAATTTTGTTAAGTAAAGTTATCTGTATTTGCTGCAAAAATCGAGTAGCACTGAAATAAACCACCACCCGTGTTATATCTTCTGTCTCAAAGCTGGGTGCTCATTTCACAGAATCGAAATGTTTAAATGATCTGGTGCAACCTGGCTTGGTTGGAGATCACACTAGATGTGGTACAGTATCAGAAACGTAAACAGGATTATAAACTATTTAAAGCCACTTATTTTCATACACCGTAGAAGAAAAGGTCAGATAAGCAACATTGTGACAGGAGTATGAAGTTTAGTTTTTTTTAGCACAGAAACGATTTAATCTAACAATAAATGGAGCGAATTCAAACATATCCACATATCAAATCACCCCAATCGTACAATCACCTGTCTTGGAACCCACCAAATGACAGACGGGTCTCAGATGTGTTAGGACAGCTCACTCTGTTGTATCAGCGAAGGTTAATGTTGGAAGTTGACCAGCGTGTTAAACTGCAGTTTGAGCTGAATGATACTTTGCAGACGGTGGATGTCCTTAGAGGTGAACTAACAGAAGTTGGAAATAGGGTGGTGACAATAGAGGGTAGCCAGGCCACTCCCCCATCCCTGGAGGAATGGGGGGCGAACAGAAACCCACCTCACAGGTTGAAACCTTTGAAGGTGAGCCACACCTGCGATACCCTGAGAGAACCTGCAGGTCAGATCTGGACGATGTAGAAGCTGCTCTCCAGAGATTACCTCTCCAGGCTCACGGGGTTCCCCATACATCCACCGAGGCAAGAACAGGTGTAAGTAGTCAGAATAGGTTCAGTGGCACGGTGCCCCACCCCACAGTAATCAGCAGCCATGAACGATACCTGGCTGGGGATCCAGCAGGAGTAAATAGTTCAAGGCTTAGAGGCGAGCAGCCTTCAAACTTGACTCGCAGTACGGTCCTCTACAATCCCTCACCTCCGCCAAGGCGACAGGAGAGCCGCTCCTGGGATTCAGGTGGTTCCTACCGCCCTCAACCGCTGCCCAGGACCCGAGTCTGGGAAGCCCACTGTTGTACTGGGAGCAGCCTCCACTGCCTCCTCCAAGGATGAGGCGTGATGCACCGACACACCCTGAGTGCAGCCTGAGTGAACTCTCCGATGATGACTCAAATGGGCCGGCACCAATCCCTGAGAGTGGATTGCGCACCTGCTAGCTTGAGTCTCTGGTCAAAGACATAGAGCGTTTCGACCCTAATAATACAGAATCAAACATTGATGATTATCTTAGGGAAGTTGAACGCTGTCTTCTAGATTTGTACTGCCCATCAGCACGGGAAAAATTGAAGCTCATCTGGAAGACAACATCCAGGAGCGTCCATGTTTTCATGGAGAGCCTGACACCTGCAGTCTGAGACCGTTATTCAACCCTTTCCAAAGCTTTAAGGGAAGAATATTCTGTGTACACGGACCAGGCCTCCGCCACACTTGGTGCTTTCACTATCCAGCAAAAGAAAAGCGAAGCACTCTGGGAGTGTTACCGGCGCTTGAGAGCTGTTTACTTCCAAGGGCGCAATGCTCCCGGCATTGAGGAGGAACACGCTTTTAAATCCCTGTTCCTCCACAACCTTCATGAAAGTGTCCGATACGATGTTACTATGTATTGCAGAACAAAGACCATGAGCATGCAAGAGATCCGCAAATATGCTCAGATGGCGTGGGAAACACGTGCTCGCCCGACCAAGGGATCAGAGGACGAGGCTAAGGTTTTACAGGTCCAGACTGAAAGAACCAGCCTTGCGTTGGAAGGTCAGGAAATGCCTTCAGCAGGAACCCACGTTAAGAACAGGTTCAGGTCAGCTGGACCGGGGGGTGGTACTGAATACCAACCACGGTCAAAGTTGCCGGACCACTTCCGATCGAATAGACGACCTGACCATCACTTGAGACCTACAGGTAAACTGATGGAAAAGGGTGGAACCAATACACAGAAGGGATTATGGGGAAAGAGATGGAGGATGCGTTACGCAAGATGGTGACAGAAGCAGTGGGTCAGGCCACCACGCCCCCACAACCCTTGAAACAGGAAGCTGACCCTCCAGTTAAACCAGACCCAAGCTTCCCTTCAGCATGACTAGGCGTGGACCCAGTCTCCACAGCCATCAGAGTCTACCTGATCGGATGGGGCGACAAACCTGGGACCTCTCCAGGAGAAACACTACAAACTGTCTTTCCAAGGTTCTCAGGTAAACTGAACCAAAATGGACATATACTGTCTGATCATTATAGGAGGATGTTTCCAACGGAGTTCCCATTTTAAAAAGAGTTCAGAGATCAGCCTGATGTTCTCGGCCTTGTTTGAGGAGGTGAGTAGAGCCATGCTCTCCTTCAATGAACCATTTCAGGCCGAAGCTTGTGATGTAAGCCCCAAAATTAGCAGGAGGTAACAAGTTCCTCCTAACTGTGACATGCAGCTTCATTAAGTGGGTTGGATGCTTGTCAGAAAAGATTTACACCGTCATCCCAGCTGCTGCGTTTTTGCTGAACCAGATGAAGTTCTACATCAAACTCTCCTCCCCAAGAACAGAGCTTGTCTCCATGTCCGGGAAAGGAGAGACCAAGTGCGTAGGACCAGTTAAATAGGTGCATGTTTCGTTAACTCACAAACATGCACTAATCACTAACAACTTTCTTCAACAGAAACAGTTAAAAATATAACTACCTTCTAGGACACAGTATTAAACTTTAAGTTGGCACAATAATTTTCCATAACATTCTGCATGCACAGCAGACCTCACAAAAGTGATTAAGAATGATGTAATGGACACACATGCAGCCAGAGATTTCATGTAAAATCTTATTAAAGGAGGTTGGTTCATCTGTAGACAGTCCCACCAAGGCACAGATACTTACTGGCCTAGTTCTGCTGAACTTAGTAGAGAAAATCCTAAGTCCACCACAGCAGACACCTTGCAACCTCCACAAACACACCTGGCTTATAGCCTAGGTACTGCAATTCAATTATTCTTTTCTCTCTCTTTTCGCATCTAGATAGTTTAGAGACAGGAGTTGTATTAAACCTCATCATCATTTGGGTTAGGGTTAGGGTTACGCTCCCAAAACTCCGTTCAACACCATATTCCTTTGTCAGATTATCACTTTTGCCATAACTGCTGGTTTGATCCCATACTGTTCACGTAGATAAAGAGAAGTCGTTTGTGTTTATTTTGTGCAAGAGTGATTTGTCAGTCAAAATAAGGTTAAAGTTCCCCAAGTT
This sequence comes from Girardinichthys multiradiatus, assembly GCF_021462225.1. Classification (NCBI taxonomy): domain Eukaryota; kingdom Metazoa; phylum Chordata; class Actinopteri; order Cyprinodontiformes; family Goodeidae; genus Girardinichthys; species Girardinichthys multiradiatus. The sequence continues at coordinate 41,707,210 of NC_061810.1, forward strand.
TCAGCAGAAACGGTTGATTAAACAGTGACATCTAGAAATAGTTAATTAGTTATTTAACGGCTGTAATTATCAAAGGCGTTGAGCCACAATTACAACACCAGAAGACATCTCTGGTTTCGATTCATAAATGAGGATTTTTGGTTAAGAAATTGATTTTCTCAAATTATGATTTTTAATTATAATTCTTGATCAGAATCAGAATAAGAATCAGCTTTATTGCCAAGTTCGTACATAAAAACAAGGAATTTGACTCCGGTACACTTTGCTCTTTGGTTTTGTTTTTGCATCATAGAATATACATATTTACAATGTACAATATACACATATATAAATAAAAAGGTGCATTTGCAACATCTGTATGCTGTTGTTTTGTACTCTATTGAATGTTCAACAGAGAAACAGCCTGGGGGAAGAAACTGTCTCTGTGGTGGCTGGTTTTAGTAAACAGTGCTCTGTAGCGGCGGCCTGAAGGTAAAACTCTGAACAGTTTATGTGCAGGGTGTGTGGGGTCTGCAGAGATTTTAGCAGCTCTTTTCTTGACCCTAGACCTGTATAAGTCCTGGATGGAGGGAAGGTCAGCCCTGATTATTCTCTTTGCATTACTGATTATTCGTTGCAGTCTGGACCTGTCCTGTTTTGTGGATGAGCCAAACCACACTGAGATGGGAAGACAGGACAGACTGAATGATGGCAGTGTAGAAGATAACCAGCAGCTCCTGTGGAAGGTTGAACTTCTTGAGTTGCCTCAGGAAGTACAGTCTCTGCTGGGCCTTCTTTCGAACAGTGTCTATGTGTGAAGACCATCTCAGGTCCTCAGAGATGGTGGTTCCTAAGAACCTGAAGTGGTCCACGGCCGATACAGTGTTGTTGAGGATGGTGAGTGGGGTGTATGGGGGTGGTGTTCTCTGAAAGTCCACCACCATTTCCACAGTCTTGAGTGGGTTCAGTTCAAGGTAGTTCTGACCGCACCAGTGTACCAGCCGATCCACTTGCTGTCTGTATGCAGACTCATCACCATCTTGGATCAGTCCAATGACAGTGGTATCATCTGCAAACTTAAGGAGGTTCACGGACGAGTCCGGCGAGGTTCAGTCATTTGTGTACAGGGAGAAGAAGAGTGGGGATAGAACACACCCCAGGGGGGCACCAGTACTTATTGATTTGGATCGGGAGAAGATGCTCCCCAGTCTCACCTGCTGCTGTCGGTCCGTCAGGAAGCTGTTGATCCACTGACAGGTGGAGGCTGGGACGTTGAGCTGTGTGAGCTTCTGGTGGAGGATGACTGGTATGATGGTGTTGAAGGCCGAGCTGAAGTCTACAAACAGGATCCTGGCGTACGTCCCTGGGTGGTCGAGGTGTTGCAGGATGAAGTGTAGACCTAAGTTAACAGCGTTATCTGCCGACCTGTTTGCTCGGTATCCAAACTGCAGGGGGTCCAGCAGGGGGCCTGTGATGTCTTTCAGGTGCTTCAACACCAGCCGCTCAAAGGACTTCATGACCACAGACGTCAGGGCTACAGGTCTGTAGTCATTTAATCCAAGGATGGTGGTTTTCTTGGGTACCGGGATGATGGTGGATCGTTTGAGGCAGGAGGGGACCTCACATTTCTCCAGTGACTTGTTGAAGATCCTTGTGAAGATCAGAGCAAGTTGATTTGCACAGGCTTTCAGGCATGATGGGGAGACGTTATCAGGTCCTCCAGCTTTCTTTGTTTTCATGCGCTGAAAGAGCCTATTTACATCTTCCTCAGAGGTCTTTAGTGCAGGCAGAGGATCTGAAGGTAGGGGGTTGGTTGTTTTACGGGTCAAATTTGTTCCTGAATGGGATGTGGAGGGGATGATTTGAGGTGTGAATGGCTTATTGTCATGTCTGCAGTAGAAGCCATTCAGACGGTTCGTCAGGCGAGGACTGTTCAGGAAGGGTGGGGGGGCTCCTATAGGCAGTCAGGTTTCTTAGACCGGTCAATACAGCTGAAGTGTCACCAGTAGAAAGGCTGTTCTTAAGCTTCTCACTGTAGCTTCTCTTGGCTGCTTTGATCTTCTTTGTAATATCCTTGATGAATATTAATTAATCAGTAATCATAATCCTAACAGGAAAAATAAATCCCAGCATCAAATATTACACAAAAGCCTTGTGATTGTTAACGTAATGAAGGGTTATAACCGTATGTACCTCACCAGGTAAAAATATGTTAAGATATTTCTCGCTAGATTTGCTAAACACCATTTAATTCCATAAATAGTTTTGAAGTCTCACACAGCTTGTCAAAGCAACAGATAAATTAAGTAGAAATGATGTTATCTATATAGTTTATGTAAGATATTTTTAAGCACTGCAAGTTTATAAACAAATGTTTTCCTCAGATGGACGAGGTAGTCCACCATGTACATATATGTATTATCGTTTAAATAATCGCTTTTTTTAAGGAATAATATTGTTCATGTTGGGTTTACTGTCATTGCTGACTTTTCTAATATTCTTGCCATTTCTTCTGTTGCATATGTTGATATAATACACTCACCCTTCTTCCTGCTCTTGTTACCATTGTTGGTGATTTAATGGAGTCAACCCTCCCAGCCTTGAGTTCCTGAACGACTTCCTAAATAAATGGATTCAAATGGACTGTGAGGGATGTTTATAAGACATGTTTTTAGTGTTTCAATCCTGTTTCGAAACCACAATCAGGACGTCTCTGGCTCTCCCTCTGCCCCCCAACTAAAACATAATACTACCTTATGATAAGTAAAAAATATTGAAGTGATTGTAACTGAACTTCATTGCCAGGCATCTTCATAACACATATAATACAGACACCTGCTAGAGCGCTTACTGCTACAACAGACTGTGCTGATGTCCCGTAAGCACTTGGATGGAAAAGCTCCATGGCCTCTTGGCTGGCTTCTTTCCGCTTCCTTCCTCACTAGCTGGCATTGCAATCTGCCAAATGTGAGGTACACAGTATCCCCACAAACTCATGCAAATTCATACACACCTGATGTTGAGTCAGACCAGGCTTTTAGAAATTTTTACGACCATGTGGGAGCTTATTTTTATTTAAAAAAAGGCATGACTTCCAGTTAACCATTGGTCTTGGATTGACATCTGGTTAAAGGGGGATTTTGTCTCTAAACACTGGAATTTAAATCAAAATGATGTTTGTATTATAGTCGCACCAGAGGAAGAGAAAGATATTAATAGCAGTCAGAAAAAATACACTTGGTAAAGAAATAAAGGTATCTGTTTAAAACCAGCAGGTGGTAAAAGTGTTTTTCTACCAAAATAATGTTTTTACCTCCATTTCATAGCTAAGTTGAACCAAATGCAGTGGTGTGCAAACGTATTTGCACCCTTACAGATATCTTCTGTTTTTCTTTCTCTTTTGTTACCTCTCACAAGTTTCAGATCATCTCTCAAATTTTTATTTGAGCAAAGATAACCAGTGCAAATGTAAAAACTGTTTTTAAATAATGGTTTCTTTTTTTGTAAGGGAGAAAGCTTTCCAAACCAGCATGATCCTATGCAAATGTAAGGACTTACACCGAAGACCCAGATATTCAGACACAACACAGGAGCAAGCATTACAAGAGAAAGGTTTAAAGTTCAGGATGCAGATCACCGCTCTTAGCTCTGCAGTGCTGAGAAGGGGGCGTGGAAGCAACAGCTACGGTGATGTCAGAGTGGGAAAAAGGGAAACAGATTTTGTGGGGAGAGAGTTTTAAGGCTGAGGATCCTTTCAGCGCTTCTCCTGAATATGTGCATGATATGCTGGAGGCTTCACACACACAGAAAAACTCCACATTTAAGTCTTAAATCCAAAATCCTAAGACATGTTCAATAAATAGGCGATGGTCATCCACAAGGACGCAGATGAAGACAAAGTTAGCCGATGGTTCAGGCAAGGATTGGTTATCAGAAGTCTAAGCGGGATGTCCAGATATCAGATAGGCAGTAAAGATTCCTCATGGGCAAGGCAAAGAGGAAATAATCTAAGGGCATGAACAAGGATGATCACAAGGAGGAAGACGAGAGCATGAGAAGAACGCTGGACAGGGTGGACAATAATATGGCAGAGTGCAGAGCACAGGTGAGACGGGGAGACAATTAGGCATGGCACAGATGGACTGAATTAGGCAGATTGGAGCAGAGAAACATGGCAAGAATATCATGGAGTAATGAAAACATAAAAAAATGACAGGCATGGCATGACAGAAGCACGAATCATTACAGTGAAAAAGTAATTGCTCCTTAAACATACCCTTGATAGAAACAGCTGCCTTCAAGCATTTGAGACAACTGGAAAGTAGTCTTTTACATCTTTGTGGAGGGATTTTTGCCCTACTCTATTGTGGAGAATTACCACAGCCACAAAATGCTAAATCCAAGTGCACTTGGGTTAGAGGTCAGAAACTGTGTCGGTCAGACATTCCTATTCCGGATTTTCTGGTAGAGGTCAAAATTCATGGTTCCATCAATTACTGCAAGTTGTCCGTTTCCTGAAACAGCAAAGCAGCCCCAGACCATGACACTGCCACCAACATGTGCCAATAAGATGTTTGACATTCAATGTTTTTCTGAAAAGCTGTGTTAATCTTAAAGCAGATGAAAAAAGATGCGCCTTGAAGTGCTTTAGATGTTGTTCGAGATTCCTTTCCTTTGCCACTTCCTGAATGAGTTGTAAATGCGCTCTTGGAGGAAATTTGTTATGCCAACCACTCTTGTAAAAGTTCACCACTGTCATGTCTTTTTTTTTCATTGGCGTATAAAGGCTCTTACCGTTATTTGCTGGACTGATAGATTTACTTTGTTTCTCATGTGTCCTTGAGTTTCTTCGGATAAGAGCATGATGCGATACTTTAGCCTAATTAATGTTTTTGGACATGCTTTATTTATTTAGTTATTTCTTGATTCTCCAGCCCAGGCAGTAATCAGGCCTGACAGTGGCTGGTGAAACTAAACCAAAAATGTTGATCACTGTTAATTTATGATCCGACAACAGGGGCATTTACTTTTTCACATTGGACAGTTTGGGATGGTGAGCTTTATCCCTAAAGAAAAAGAAACCGCTATGTTATTTGCTTTGGTTATCTTTGCCTGATATTAATATCTGGACTGGCATTCCTCTGGCCCCTCAAGAGTTTCAGCTCATCTCCTCATCAGAGAAAATAATTCCTTCCCCAGCGGCCCACCAGTGGAGATTAGAGGGTATTTCTATATATCAGTCGATCTATTGTTTTGTCCTACCCTTCCTCCCGTTGGAGTTGCACCTGGTGCTGTTGGATGCTATTTTACTGTTACAGTGGAGTTGAGGAAACATTCCTCCTTCAACCCTGGTCATTGATTCCTTCCTAAAGGGTGCACAATGTAATGAGAACAGTCTTAGGAGACATGGCATTCTTTAGCTGCAGGGATGATTGTCAGAACAACATTACAAGGTGTAACAGAAATCAGCAAAGCATAAAATGAGAGAAAGGGTTTTCTTGAGAAAAAAAAGTTAAATGTTCCTTTTAGTGAAAGACAGGCATCCGATAGGTTTATTTAAACCTCAAACCTAATTACGCTTTGGTCATGGTCAAAGTCAGCTTTGCAATAGCTCCAAACCGCATCTGCCTGACTCGTCCATGTTGCTGTGGATGCTTTTATTGTTGGAGTGGTGTAGTTCTTAAATCCGTATGTCTGTCTTTGCATAAAGAAACAAGGATGGGTTTGATGTGGGTCCTAACCTAAAGAAATGAAGCACATTTTATGAAACATCAAGTTTCGTGACATATGGTGTGTGACATGCATGTAACATATATAATACATCTCCTTTTAGTGCAGTATATTATGGAAGTATTTAATAGAAGGGTTTTAAATTTTTCATTGTTGTGTGGCATAAAGATGGTGTTTTATGTTGCTGTTGCATTTTCGCCTTGTAAATGTTTTCATTGGTGTCATGTTTGTGTTTTAATTGCACAAACCTCAATGTATTGCATTGGGTTTTTAGGTGATAGACCAAGCCAAAGTAGTAATTCTTACAAATAAAAATCTGAAAAGTGTGTGCTCATTTGTATTCAGCCCCCTTTACCTTCGTCGGAAAATTCAATTTAATTTCCGTCTGGCTTATCTCAATAGTAGAGACAGTCCACCTGTGTGTAATTTAATGTCAGTATAAATACAGCTGTTCTATGAAGGCCTCAGAGGCTTGTTGGCGAACATATAAGAACAAACAGCACCATGAAGACCAAGGAACACAGGAGACTGGTCAGGTTGACAGTGGTGGAAAAGTTTAATGCTGAGTAAGGTTCTGCAATAATATCCCAGGCTTTGTACATCTTACGGAGCTCTGCTCCATCCAGTATTTGAAAATGCAAAAAATATAGCAAGACTACAAACCTACTTACACATGGCCATTGGCCTAAGCAGAGAAGCAGCCAAGAGGCCTGTGGTAACTCTGTAGGAGCTAAAGAGATCCACAGCTCAGGTGGGAAAATCTGTCGACAGGACAAATCTTAGTTGTGCACTTCACACATCTCAGCTCGGAGTGGCAAGAAGAAAACCACTGGTTGTCATGGATTGTTTCCTTTAAGCAGGATCAAATTGTAGACAGGAGTACAGGAGCAACATGGTGCAATGAATAAAAAAGTAATAACGCAAGTTAACAAACGTTTGTAGCAGATGTAAGGAGAGCAAGGCTAGGAACCAGCACGGTGTAAGAGAAGAAACCAGAAGTGAACAGAAAATTTGTGAACTTAAATATAGAGGAGATGTGATCGGTGCCGTAGAAACCAGTTGAGTCTAATCCCCAGAATGTTGAACAGCTATAGGAGAGTACTGAGCAGGGGTACTAAGTGAAGGAGACTAATACAAGCAGATAACACACAGGAAGCCAAACTAGACACAAGAGGATCTAAATATAAAAAGGGAAAAAGTCTGACTCTAACATAAGAGCACAAACCAAAATGCACAGAGAACCGAACACAAGAAACAACTAATATGGAAAGACCTCAATGACAACAATGAACAAAATCCTATAAAAATATGTTTAAATTTGTAGCTGTAATGTGACCAAATGTGAAAAAAGCAAAGTTATGTTTTCTGTTTTTTCCAGTGACCCTGCAGTGCTTCTCCTTTCCATAATATTCATCTTATCTTGAGTGGATGCTCCCTGTTAACCATTTTCCTTTTACAATAAAACACAATACTTGGATTATGTCTGCATGATGAGCTTCAGGAATCTGTTTCCAACTCGATCTTAATACAACAGGTCGGACTATTTTGCAGGGCATTGTTCTGTGGGACTTTATGAACATTATTTTCACATTTTTCCAACAGATCAAACATAACTTAAATACAGTCTATTGCCTTTTAACTGAGGAAACATTGCTTTATTCTGTCCTTAAAACAACGCTGTTTCTCAAACCATCAATGTTTAAAAGAAGGTGGCATTCGTTTTTGATGTTCATTTAACTGCTATGATTCTTAGGTGTTTTTTGTGTTTTTATCATTTCCGTGTTGCTTTTTTATGTTCTTATAGGTCTTGCCATATTCAGCTGTTACCAACAGGGTTTTGCCATATTAGTTAATTCCTTTGTGTTTAGTGTCTTAGTTTATTCTTGTGTTCTGTTCTTTGAACATTGATGTATTTCTCTTAGATCTCTCCCCTTGGTTAAGTAATTTCTTTGTGTTTGTGTTCAGCCCCAGTTGTGTTAATTAGTCTTCCTCCCGCTGTATGCTCTCCTTGCGTCGCAACAACTCCACATAGTCCACTGACAGCTGCATTTAATGTAATTCTTCACTTTTCCCTTAATATATGACCTGACTGGATGTCATTGTTCTTTGCTGGATTCTTCCATTAGACTGTCTGTTACTTAGGTATGTCCAGTTCTCCTTGTGCATTTCCTGAAAGTTTTCATAATTAAAACCTTCTCTATGCTTATCCCAAGATCCTGTCCTCATTTTGGTCCCTCAAACAACATGCAAAATGTTACACTAGCACTGGAATGCCTAAAAAATTAATTAAACTCGGGGTTGTTTTCCCATTTTGTTGCTTTGATAAACAAAATGATCTTAAATATAATTGTGTTTTTTTGCAAAAAGAAAATATTTTTTATGTCAAAGTGAAAGCTAATACTGAAAAGTTCATATAAAACAAGGTTTCATATGAGGATTTGCCCAAAGGCACATGGGAGACTCAGAAGTAGCAAGCATGAACTAAAGTACGGTTCTTTGGCCTGATGAGACAGAATTTTGCTTTTTGGGCATTAGACCAAAAAGCTAAGTGTGTTTGTGCACACCACCACAAACACACTATCTTCACTGTTTATCATGAGCAGCATCATGATCTGTGGATTTTTCTCACCAGCAGGTCCTGAAATGCATGTGAAGGTGGAGCAGAACATGAATGCAAAAAAATGCAGATTTTTTCCGAATCAACTGTGCAATTCTGACTAGTTTTAAGCTGCTACTCTAAATAGATTCAAAACACTGTCACCGAGTTTTAATTTTTAGGTATTAGAGCTCTCACATTGTCATTAGAACATTTTAAAAACCATTTAGAATATAAAAAAACGCCCTAACCATTTCAGAAGCCCTGAGAAAGAAAAAATAATGTGTAAGGCCAGCGGATAAGACAAGAGGTGAAGAGCAGAGTTGTAGAGGTGGAAGAATAATTGTGAAATCTGGCTATGATCGGGAGGAGGAAGAAGCAGCCTGAGCCAGACGAGTTCACAGATGTTTTAAAGTGCTAATCTAATCTTTATGCCAGGCCTTTCCCTCTCCGCAGCCTTCCCTTTCCTCCTCTCAGTTTTGCTTGAGGGAGGCTGGAAAGAATCCAGTTTATGTTAATGCATCTCAGGAGCATCATGTACCGCCGCTGCTCAGTGACGAGGCCTATTTATTCATGCGCCTGTTATCAGCCCTGTTTTCAGATTCAGACACATGTGGAATTGCAATGAAGGAATCTGGAACTAAGAAAAAGAAACAATGAAAAATAATCTTGTGCAGAGATGCCAACAGAAACAGATAGTAAAGAGCTGAAGAAACACTGGAGCAGATTGCATTTATGTATTTTTAAAAAAATTGCCCTTGTTGATAATTCTTTAAGTTTAACAATCTTCCTCCTTTTCATTTTGACATTGCATTTCGCTTGTGTAAGGGCTGCCAAAAGTTACATAGTTGCACATGTGGCCTATTTCAGATTCAAGCGCCGGATGAAGGATTGGTGTACATTTTTCCCTCACAGATTTCTTCTGTTTTGGCTTTTTTGTCAAACTTAAATGTTTTAGATAATCCAAGAAAAAAATACATCAGACAAAGATACCATTACAAAGCCATTTATGTGGCTATAGGAACACCAGTAACCAAAAGGGCGCGAATTGGGAACACTGATGAACCTTCCTTGGAGTGAACGGTCTACCAAAATTACTTCAAAAACATCTCAACGACTCATCCAGGTCACAAAACACCCCAAAACAACATCTTAAACTCTGCAGCACCCTCTTGTTTAAAAAAATTTGAAAGAAACTTGGCAAAAGACCAAAACCACTGCTGACTGAACAGAACATAAAGATCTGTTTCATTTTAATATCGCATATTCAATACTGTGGATATAAATGTAAGTATAGCAAATGAGCAAAAGAGGAATAATTTGACATATCTCTGACTGCTAGAAGCTGCAAAGTATGTGTGCAATATGCATTTAACCTGCAGAAGTGGGGGCCATGCGCCAGCTTGGCTGCATAAGGAACAGATGTAGTTAGAGGCAAATTTACGGCAGTAGTCGTCAAGGAGTTAAGCTCAAGCACACCTGGGTTATTCAGCAATACAATGATCCAAGGCACACCAGCAAGTCCACATTCGAATGTCTAAAAAAAATCTGGATTTGAAGTGGCCTAGTTAAAGTGTGGATTTTAATTCGTGGCCTGACCTTAAATTGCACAGGCTTTAAAACCCTCCAATTGAGGTGAATTAAAGCAATTATGCGGAGAAGAGTGGGAAAAAAAAAATCCTCCACAGTGATGTAAAAGTCTGGCTGCCAGTAATCAAAGACACTTCAAATAAAGTTTTTGCTGCCTATTGCTTCAAGAGGGTCCAGGCTTGTGGATAGCTTTTTCTTTTTACTTGAATAAACAATTTCCTCATTTATTTCTTATTTGTTTAGTCATCTGAAACATTAAAGTGTCATAAAAAACAGTTTTACCTTAATTCCTTCTCTTTTCTTCTTCCCCAGTTCCTCCTTTTCCATTTCCTGGCTTCCTTCTTCCTGAGTATTTATCAAAAATGCCAAAACTTCCTTTAGATTCAGCAAATAAACAGAGGTTTTCCCACTCCACAGAATTAAACAGAAAATCCTGAAGGTTAAAGTTCTTCCTGCTGACATGTCGGACAGGGAAAATGAGACCACTGCTAAATACAAAAATCCCCTCATCCCCACAACTGGATATCTAGCCAAAGATTAGAGTTACACACTGATACATTAGAAGAAACAAAGCACTTCTATATTTTTAAGATGATGTGAGCTGTTAACCACTTCCACATGTTTTTTCTTTCCCTTAAATATAGTTCTAAAATAGTTTTCCTCTTAAAGAAATTACAGACAATTTATGGATATGACTTTGTCTTGAGCATGATGTTCATTTTGTTTACTATCCAATAAAACCTTATAACAAGCTTTACAACTAATTGAACGAGCCAGTTTGCCTAAATGTACCACTAACTAAAAACTGTCTGATGCTGTAAACTGTTCTTAAAAAAAGATAACAATACTTTTAAAGATTTTATGAACACTGTGTCTGAAAAACACAGACAACCAAAAGATATCCATTTGCTAAATGTAAAAAAAAAAAGACAATTTCTGCTGTCAGAGAATGCTTTATTACTTTCATTCAAAGTTATACGTTTACATACACTCAGATTATTGTGCCTCTAATCAAATTGGCAAAACCCAGATGATGATGTCATAACTATGTAAGTCTCTGATTGGTTAATTCACAACATTTGGCTAAAATGGAGACCATCCAAACTGTTACGCACGGGTGTGGCAGCATCATGTTTGTGGGGTAGTTTTGCTGCATGAAGGACTGGTATACAACAACATCTCAAGACATCCTTTTGAGGTAGCCATCAAAAAGCCCTGATTTCATTTACATGGAAAATTTGTGGGCAGAGCTAAAAAGGTGTTTGTGAGCAAGGCGGCCTAAAAACCTGACTGAGATACTTCAGTTCTTTCAGGAGGAATGGAGCAAATCTCCAGAGAACTACTGCAAGGAAGCTTGTGGAAGGAGACCCAAAATGTTAGAAGCAGTCAGTCATTTTCTACCACTTATTCCATAGTGGGTCACAGGGGAGCTGGTGCCTATCTCCATTAATCTATGGGCGAGAGGCGGGGTACACCCTGGACAGGTCGCCAGTCCGTCGCAGGGCAACACACAAACAACCATGCACACACTCATTCATACACCTAAGGGGCAATTTAGAGTGACCAATTAACCTAACAGACATGTCTTTGGACTGTGGGAGGAAGCTGGAGTACCCGGTGAGAACCCACGCATGCACAGGGAGAACATGCAAACTCCATGCAGAAAGACCCCCTGGCAGGAATTGAACCCAGGACCTTCATGCTGCAAGGCAACAGTGCTACCAACTGCACCACCGTGCAGCCTATGTTAGAAGCATTCAGGTTCAATTTTTTTTTCCGTCTGAACACACTTTATGGCCCCAATTTAGCTCCATAAAAAGGTTAGTTGTACCAAATAAATGTTTGTAAGTTGCTGAATTTAAAGATTCACCATCACATCACTCTAGCAAATTTGAGCAAACAGATATAATTAGGTATTCCTAACTGACCTCAAACATGAAACATTAGTCAGATTTCAAATCAGACAGTGAGGAAAAATGTTTGTGTGTTTTTATACATGGTATGTAAATGTCTGGTTTGAAGTGTATCGCAAACTGTGCTGCAAACCCACAGCCCACAGGTTGCAGAACCCTGCCTGAAAACCAAGATGGCGCCGACGATGGCTGCCTCGGAGTTTCGCTCTATCTTTGTGTATTTTGTGTGTTTTTATGTTTTTCGAGCCACAGTACTGTGGTCTCAGTAGAGAGGAACTTCTCAACATCACAGAGTCCTCTCTTGGGGTTTGTTTTCACCATCTTATGCACCTTTGGGAATAACAAGCCATGGTTTACTCCACATCTCAGGAATCTGCGCAAGGACAAGGAAGAAGCTCACAGCAGTGGAGATAGGGCGCGGTACAGGCAGGCCAGGAACAGACTAACAAAGGAGATCAAAGCAGCCAAGAGAAGCTACAGTCTCTGTGCTTATACGTGACAGACAGAACGAATCCAAAAGGATAAGAGACAGTAGTAAACAATCAACAAAAGCCATAAACTGTCAGGTGCAACCAGACACAGAGTTAATATCAGCAACTAAGTCATATAAACTGGCTTTACTGAACATTAGATCTCTGTCAGGAAAATCATTTTTAATCAATGACTTCATTACTGACCACGATCTTGATGTTATGTGTTTAACAGAAACATGGTTACATGAATTTAATGAAGCTCCCATTCTGATAGAGGCGACGCCTCCGAACTACAATTTTCTTTGTGAGAGCAGACAGCAAAGAAAAGGTGGAGCGGTGGCCACTTTGTTTAAAGATTTACTAAAGTGTAAAAAAGTATTTCTGGGCAAATTTGACTCTTTTGAATATTTGGCTCTCCAGGTAAAGAGCCCGGTCCGAACCATGTTCTTGAATATTTACAGGCCTCCTAAGTCCAAAACAAACTTTATCAGTGATTTTAATGAGCTTTTATCTGTGATTTGTGTTTATTATGACTGTTGGGACCACACAGCCATGGGTGTTCAACACTAAAACTCCGGTACATACTTTCCTGGAACCTTTCAAAATAAAGTGCATTAACCTTCTTCCAGCACAGCCAGGAAATGGGGTAACTGCGGACTTCCTGTGGCGCCAATACCCAAATAAAAGCCCCACCTTTCCACAAGTCTTCCTCTTCCACACCGATGACCATCGGGTCAGGAGGGAACACAGCGCGCTGAATGTCTTTTGCTGGCAAAAGGACATAAATTCAACTGGATCCAAGGACCGATCATTTGCAAAAGTTAAGTAGAATGAAATACTGTCTGTGTATCCGGTATTTTCATTCATGAACGGAGAAATTAAGGTGTAAGAGTTGCTTACATTTTCTCTTCGAGGCCCCACAGAAGCAAACGGTGTTCCGAGAGAAGCTGTTTCGACAAGCCGAGTCTGGAGGAAAGACGACGGCCGCAACCGTGTTTACGGTAACGAACAGCTGGTCACCTTCTGATCGGGAGAAACTGAGGAAGTTAGCGGGAAACTAACTCTTTGTTCACGACGGATATCTTCTTCAAACTTCGCCTTGGGACGACATTCCCTCAACAACTTCAGAGGTTGGGGTTTGGGCAGATTAACAGATTGGTTTAGGATGAAATGATCTAAACGTTTTCATGTTATGAAGTTTGTTTTGTGGAACTCGGCTATCTTGGTGCTAGCATGCTACCTGTAGCACCGAGGCCGGTTCAAGTTCTTTGTATGTGTTAAAGCTAAGATAAACTTTATTTAAAGGGTGGTTTTAACCAGAACATTGCTCATAACGCGCCGTCAGGGCTTATGCATTTTAACCCTGGTATTTTAAAGGTATGTGTTGTATCTGGCGCTAAGCTATCTCTAGCTTAGCACTTTAGCTAGCTTCTTTGTTAGCCCAACGGCCAGCCGGTAAGAACCCGTGTGCTAGCATTAAGGCTAGTCAACAGAAAGGTTGTTAGTTTTCAAGCTAGTGAATAATCGTCCCCGAACATCATTTACTAAAGTTGATAACTAAGTAAACACCATTAAGCCCCATTTCTCCAGAAAGATTTGGCTCTTTTCCAAAATACTCAATAATATTTCTTCAAATATTATTTTAATAAATGAAGGCAGCTAATTAGACACCGTTGAGAATTAGTCATCCAGGAGGTGGGTTTTATTCAGCAGATCATTATTTAAAACATTATTTGATTAAAATAATATTTAATCTGATCTTGCATTGTGAAGGGTTGTCTAAAGGTTGCTGATTATTGTCTAAGTTAGTTCCAAGACTAACTTAACTTCATTTCCAGATTCTTCAAGATAATCCTTGGTTCTCAAACATAAACATTGCATGATAATGTTACATCACTCTTTTTGGTCATGATTTCTAATCATCTTTAATCAACTTGTTTATATTGTACATAGTCCATTAGTCTTCATTATTCTTTAATTCTGCTTGGTAGTTTAGTTGGATTGTTTTAGCATAGTAAAGAGTTTGTTGATTGAAATATGTTGGACTTTGAGTTGACCTATTTTTGTTAATAAATTCTTGTATTTTAAGAAATTGTGTGAATTCATTCCATATATGTGGAGAGTTTATGCTGTTCAATAATGTCAGAGCTCGTCTCACACCTTTCTATTCTGTCCTAATACCATCGCCTTAATGGGGCTGGTATTCACAGGACAATCCTTAACAGACCGGAATATTATTTGGTAAAATATTAATATTAAAATATTAATATTAAATAATATTCTCAGATTCATATTTACAACATGACTGTTTAATTATTGTGGGAGACTTCAACATTCACACGGACAATCCTGAAGACAGAAGTGCAATAGATCTATGTGACACTCTTAGATATTTTGGTTTGACTCAACATGTTAAACAGCAAACGCACAAACAGGGACATATTTTGTACTTGATCATCACTAAGGGTCTAAACATTTCCAAGGTGTCTGTAACTGATGTTTCCGTATCTGACCACTTTTTTGTTATTTTTGAAAGCATCATCTGCAATGACTCAGTTTGCCAAAGAGACATGATAAGAAAACGCATCTTTAAGGACAGTGCTGCTGAAACCTTTAACCAGATTTACTCTTCTACCTCCACTTTGCCCTGTAACACCGTAGATGAGCTGGTAGATAACTCTCATTCTAAAATCTCAGACATCATTGATTCAATTGCTCCAATTAAAGTGAAAGTCGTTTCTGTGGAGAAGTGCTCCACTAGTCAGAAGTGGAAAAAAGGAGTGTTGGAAAAGCTGAACGCAGGTGGCGAAAGACTGGACTCCAGGTTCACTATATTATCTATAAAGAGAGACTCCACAGATATAATCTACAACTGAAAAATGCAAGGGAATCCTTCTTTTCTGAGATTATCAGCAAAGACATTAACAATGCTCGTGCATTATTTGCCACGGTCGACAGGTTAACAAACCCTCCTGTAACTAGCATCTGAACTCTACTCTACCAGGGCCTGCAATGAATTTGCTAACTTCTTTACTGAAAAAACCCAAAAGATCAGAGCGGCAGTCAGCAAATCCACATCAACTCCAGGACCAATGTTGTCTCCAACTAGAACTGGTTTTGACAAAATTCACCAATTTCACCAAATAAACTACAAAATCTGAGAAGAAATCGTACAGCAACCAAGCATCCTCTTCTTCCTGCTGTCTCAATCTTTTGCCCACAGCTTTCCTTAAGAAAGCTTTGCCTGTAATAACATCTGATTTAACTCAAATAATAAACACGTCCCTTTTGTCAGGTGTTTTCCCCAGGCCCTGAAAACAGCAATTATCAAACCTCTATTGAAAAAGAGCAACTTGGACAAGCTGCTACTACAGAACTACAGGCCTGTATCAAACCTCCCCTTCATCAGCAAGATTATTGAAAAAGCTGTGTTTCAGCAGTTAAATAACTTCCTAACAACGACCAACCGCTTCGATGTCTTCCAGTCAGGCTTCCTGCTCACCACAGTACAGAGACTGCTCTTGTCAAGGTGTTCAATGACATCCATATAAATGCAGACTGTGGAAGAACCACAGTGCTGGTATTATTGGACCTTAGTGCAGCATTCGACACTGTTGATCACTCTATTTTATTAGAGCGCCTGGAAAACTGGGTCAGCCTTTCTGGTACAGCACTCAACTAGTTTAAATCCTACTTGAAGGACAGGTACTTTTTTGTGTCAGTAGGTAACTTTACATCAGAGAGCACAAAAATCACGTGGCATTCCCCAAGGGTCCTTCTTAGGGCCCCTCCTATTCAATATCTACATGCTCCCCCTAACTCAGATTTTAATAAACAACGTAAGTTATCATAACTATGCAGACGACACACAGCTATACGTTACGTTACGATGTCACCAGGTGACTATGAACCCATTCAAGCGCTCGGTAAATGCTTAGAAGAAATCAATGCATGGATGGGCCTAAATTTTCTTCAGCTGAATCAAAACAAAACTGAAGTAATAATCTTTGGACCAAAGGAAGAGCGTTTAAAAGTTAGCACACAACTTCAGTTAATACAGCTAGAAACCACCAGTCAGGCATGAAACCTGGGTGTAGTGATGGACTCAGACCTGAACCTTCAGAGGCACATAAAGGCAGTAACAAGGTCGGCCTTCTATCACCTAAAGAACATCTCCAGGATTAAAGGACTAATGTCTCAGCAGGACCTTGAAAAACTAATTCATGCGTTCATCTTTAGTAGAATTGATTACTGCAACGGTGTCTTCACAGGTCTGCCTAAAAAGTCGATCAGACAGCTGCAGTTGATCCAGAACGCTGCTGCCCGCGTCCTCACTAGAACTAAGAAAGTGGAGCACATCACCCCGGTTCTAAAGTCCCTACACTGGCTCCCTGTAGCTCAGAGAATATACTTTAAAATACTTCTGTTAGTCTATAAATCACTGAATGGCTTAGCACCAAAATACATTACAGACTTGTCAGTGTATCAACCACCCAGACCTCTCAGGTCATCTAGCTCAAATCTACTCTGCATACCCAAAACCAGAACAAAACATGGAGAAGCAGCTTTTAGTTCTTATGCTCTACTAATCTGGAATAAACTGCCAGAAACTGTAAAAGCGCCGAAACCCTAAATTGCTTTAAATCAGGATTAAAAACTTCTTTCTTTAGAGTGGCCTTTGACTGTGCCATTTAGGCATGATTAGTTGCATTTTCAGTCCAATTTTCCTTTCATTTTCTTGTCCATCATTCTATTCTCTTTATTTTATTTTATTTTACTTTTTGAAATTAATTAATTTAATAGTCAAATTAAATTTGACCCGTAAAACAACCAACCCCCTACCTTCAGATCCTCTGCCTGCACTAAAGATCTCTGAGGAAGATGTAAATAGGCTCTTTCAGCGCATGAAAACAAAGAAAGCTGGAGGACCGGATAACGTCTCCCCATCATGCCTGAAAGCCTGTGTAAATCAACTCGCTCCGATCTTCATAAGGATCTTCAACAAATCACTGGAGAAATGTGAGGTCCCCTCCTGCCTCAAACGATCCACCATCATCCCGGTACCCAAGAAACCCACCATCCTAGGATTAAATGACTACAGGCCTGTAGCCCTGACGTCTGTGGTCATGAAGTCCTTTGAGCGGCTGGTGTTGAAGCACCTGAAAGACATCACAGGCCCCCTGCTGGACCCCCTGCAGTTTGCTTACCGAGCAAACCGGTCGGCAGATGATGCTGTTAACTTAGGTCTACACTTCATCCTGCAACACCTCGACCACCCAGGGACGTACGCCAGGATCCTGTTTGTAGACTTCAACTCGGCCTTCAATTCCATCATACCAGACATCCTCCACCAGAAGCTCACCCAGCTCAACGTCCCAGCCTCCACCTGTCAGTGGATCAACAGCTTCCTGACAGACCGACAGCAGCAGGTGAGACTGGGGAGCATCTTCTCCCGATCCAAATCAATAAGTACTGGTGCCCCCCTGGGGTGTGTTCTAACCCCACTCTTCTTCTCCCTGTACACAAATGACTGCACCTCAGCGGACTTGTCCGTGAAACTCCTGAAGTTTGCAGACGACACCACTGTCATTGGACTGATCCAGGATGGTGATGAGTCTGCATACAGACAGCAGGTGGATCGACTGGTACACTGGTGCAGTCAGAACTACCTTGAACTCAACCCACTCAAGACTGTGGAAATGGTGGTGGACCTTCGGAGAACACCACCCCCATACATCCCCCTCACCATCCTCAACAACACTGTGTTGGCTGTGGACCACTTCAGGTTCTTAGGGACCACCATCTCTGAGGACCTGAGAGGGTCTTCACACATAGAAACTGTTCGAAAGAAGGCCCAGCAGAGACTGTACTTCCTGAGGCAACTCAAGAAGTTCAACCTTCCACAGGAGCTGCTGGTCATCTTCTATGCTGCCATCATTCAGTCTGTCCTGTCTTCATCCATCTCAGTGTGGTTTGGCTCATCCACAAAACAGGACAGGTCCAGACTGCAACGAATAATCAGGACTGCAGAGAGAATAATCAGGGCTGACCTTCCCTCCATCCAGGACTTATACAGGTCTAGGGTCAGGAAAAGAGCTGCTAAAATCTCTGCCGACCCCTCACACCCTGCACATAAACTGTTTAGAGTTTTACCTTCAGGCCGTCGCTACAGAGCGCTGTTCACTAAAACCAGCCACCACAGAGACAGTTTCTTCCCCCAGGCTGTTTCTCTGTTGAACATTTAACAGAGTACCAAACAACAGCATACAGATGTTGCAAATGCACCTTTTTATTTATATATGTGTATATTTGTACATTGTATATATGTATAATCTGTAATGCAAAAACAAAAACCAGAGAGCAAAGTGTACTGGAGTCAAATTCCTGGTTTCTATGTACGAACTTGGCAATAAAGCTGATTCTGATTCCAAATCTTCCAGTTTTTTAAACACATAGCCCTTTGGTTGTATAAGTAAACCTTGATGAGTTTACTTTGACAACAGCAAAACAAAACCTTAGCTGTTCAAGTGGTTCTGACTCTTTCTTTGGACTTCCTGTTATGTTCTGCATCCCTTTTCATCATCAGCAGGCTTGGAGACATCTGCAGAAGAGAGATATTTTTAAAGTAAACAGCTGAAAACCAGTTTTTCTCTCTCCTCTGGCCATCTATGCCTTCAGTTTTTGCATCGTATTTTTTTTAATTTTTGTATTTCTGTTTACCCACAGCCACATGTGCAGCTGCTGTTTCACTTATAGTCTGTTGGCTTTGTTTCAACAGGTGAGCATCACTGATAGAGGAACATCTGTTTCCTTTGTTCTGCTCAGAGCGGATGGTTACTGCTGACCTGGGGTTTGTGATGAGGGGTACAGATGACTGCAAAAACAAAGGGCAGTTATTTTTCTAGGATTAATCCAATTAAAGGCAATGTCTAATTGGTCTAAATCTAATATTTTTACCGATCTTCTCAGAGGAAGTGAAATGCATTTGAGATCGAGGAAGACCCCAGACTCTAAATATCTGCCTCCCTGCTCTGCAGTTAAACCTGGGAACACATCCCTCATCTCAGCTTCAGCAATATATTTCCCCTAAACGTATGCCTTAGCTGATGTAAATCAGAACCTATGACTGCGAATGCAGCAAAAGCAGGAGAAAGTGAAGGAATTATAGCATTTTTAGGAACTGAAATCAATTTACATTGTGAAACACCTGTGAAAACATACTTTTTCATCCTAAAGTGGCATTGGTAGGCTGGAGGGACATTGAAAGGAAACTGGAGAATGAATGCACAAAGGAAGAATGGGAAAAGCTGATGTGTTTGTTTATCACAATGTTTAAACTAGAATCAGTTTTGATTAAGGCAGTATCTGGTGCACAGATTGTCAAAAATATCTGGTGAAGCACAATGTTGGGAAACCAGCTGGTCCTTACGCAACCTCAGCTTGCTACATGAAACACACATGCACTCAAGAGAGACTGAGCTCTCATTGATTTCAGGGGACTGTTTTCTGGCTCTGGAACCGCCTGTTTCCGGCTGACCTTCCTGAAGCATCACCTGCTTTGCTCTGTGACCCTAAAGGAACAATTTTTCGCTGATCTAGTCGATCTTTGAAGCTCCCAGGTGAAACCCAAAACCTTCGCTATCTGTTTTATATGTTTCTACCCTGAACCACAAACCCAGTTTCAGCAAACAACTGGTACATCCATTCACATCTGCTGCAGAGATTTGGGGCACCATCATTTTATTTTGTGACACACTATATGTATCAAACTGTACTTTAGGGGTTAGTATGATTGAAAACTTTTTCTGATGTCCAGACGGGAAAGGTTCACACCCATTAACAGTCACTTCTTAGGTGTATATGTCATGCCATGGTTCTTCTGCTGCTGGTATTTTTGTCATCTTTACTTTTCTTTCTGTAGCCAAGCACAAATCTTACATTTCTTTACCAAAATCACAGACTTCTAGAAGTAGCAAGTATTTTCTTAAATTTAATACAATGAAATTTGTTAAAGCAGAAATCTTTTTTAAGTACTCAAAATCTTTCTGTCAATGTATGGTCTAAAGATTCAAATGTAATATTCAAATGTAAAAACATACATAAATCTTACACTACTCTTATAGGATATTGTGGAGGTACAGTAGTTAGTCGGTGCAGCTCACTTAGCAGATGAGATTCACTGATCAGGCTTTTGCTGGCTGATACTGATCTTTGGTTTTCATTAAGGTCTTATCTCCCGTTTAAATAGTTTTCTGGTACAAGTTATTTTTACTTCAGGAAATGCCATTTCAAGAGAGAAATCGAGTTTGATGTAGACCCATATTTCCCTGCAAAATCCAGACATAAGGCTTTTGTTGGATCCACCTTCCTTTCGCCATTGTTGCTGTAGTTGACTGTGAATTTGTAGACTCAGTAGACTTTTAAAATAGCTCGGAGCCCTCAAACTCTGGTTTGTCTGTGTTTTCCATGCTGCTTTGTTTTAATGTCTCTTGAGTTGCTGCCTTTAATAAGTTGCATTGCAGAACATGTAGTTCAATACTTGAATTCTGCAGATAAAACTGCATGTGAACTGGTTAAAAATAATGCCGCTTTCTATGTACATGCCAAACTAGAAAGCCCATGCTGAAAGCTTTAGGTCACTATAACATCCCTCAATATTGGCCATGAAAGAAAAAAAAACTGCTGCAGATTCTTTGGGGTAGCAGTTTAGAATCTGACATAAAAAGTTGTGATTAGATAACTATTTCTGTTATTATTAAAATGCTTGAAACAAGGAGCACTGGTGTAGCGGTAGAGCGGGTGCCCCATATACAGAGGTTACGGTCCTTGATGCAGCCGCTCTGGGTTCGGTTCTGGGCCTCAAGACCTTTGTTGCATGTCTTCCCCTTTTTCTTTCTGCCCGTTTCCTGTCTGATAACTGAATAAAGGACACCAGAGCCTAAATAATCTTTGTCAGCCTTCATTTCTATGAACAAGGAAGCAGTTCTCAGACTTGAATGACATGGCACATATTTGACAGTCAATGGCAGAAACACTAAAAATATGTGCACTCCAAAATCCAACTGCAGTATAGCCTTTCCTAACACACTTTAAAGTTCTTCTGTGTGCTCATTATTGTTCCAAGATATTTTTGTATCATGAAAAGGGAAGTAGTTCTTTGAAAAGGCTGTTTTTATTGCCAGACTAATGTTTGTCGAATGCTTGTTATTGGACTTCTGTGCTAGTCACGGATTGTCCATAATGAACACCATGTTCAAACGTAAGGGTGTTCATCGGTGCACTTGGCACCAGGATACCCTAGGCAGGAGGTCAATGATCGACTTTGTTGTGGTATCATCAGACCTTCGGCCGCATGTTTTGGACACTTGGGTGAAGAGAGGGGCTGAGCTGTCCACTGATCACCACCTGGTGGTGAGTTGGATCTGCTGGGGGAGGAGAAAGCCGGAGAGACTTGGCAGGCCCAAGCGCATAGTGAGGGTCTGCTGGGAACGTCTGGCGGACCCTTTGGCCAGGGATGTATTCAACTCTCACCTCCGGGAGAGCTTTGACCAGATTCCGAGGGATGTTGGAGACATAGAGTCTGAGTGTACCATGTTCTCCGCATCTATTGTCGATGCTGCTGCCCGTAGCTGCGGCCGTAAGGTCTGCGGTGCCTGTCGTGGCGGCAATCCCCGAACCCGGTGGTGGACACCGGCAGTAAGGGATGCTGTCAAGCTGAAGTAGGAGTCCTATCGGCTGTGGTTGGCTTGTGGGACTCCTGAGGCGGCTGACGGGTACCGTGGGGCCAAGCGTGCCGCGGCCCGGGCGGTGGCAGAGGCAAAAACTTGGACCTGGGAGGAGTTCGGTGAGGCCATGGAGAAGGACTACCGGTTGGCCCCGAAGCGATTCTGGCACACCGTCCGGCGCCTCAGGAGGGGGAAGCAGTGCTTCGCCAACACTGTTTACAGTGGGGGTGGGGAGCTGCTGACCTCGACTGGGGACATTATCGGCCGGTGGAAGGAGTACTTCGAGGATCTCCTCAATCCTGCCATCACGCATTCCCTGGTGGAAACAGAGGCTGGGGACTCGGCGTTGGACTCTTTCATCACCCAGGCTGAAGTCACCGAGCTGGTTAAAAAGCTCCACGGTGGCAGGGCTTTGGGGGTGGATGAGATCCGCCCTGAGTACCTCAAGTCTTTGGATATTGTGGGGCTGTCATGGTTGACACGCCTTTTCAACATTGTGTGGCGGACGGGGACAGTGCCTTTGGATTGGCAGACTGGGATGGTGGTCCCCCTACATAAGAAGGGTGACCGGAGGGTGTGTTCCAACTACAAGGGGATCACACTCCTCAGCCTCCCTGGTAAGGCCTACGCCAGGGTATTGGAGAGGAGAGTTCGGCCGATAGTCGAACCTCGGCTTCAGGAGGAGCAGTGTGGTTTTCGTCCCGGCCGTGGAACACTGGACCAGCTCTATACCCTCTACAGGGTACTCGAGGGTTCATGGGAGGTTGCCCAACCGGTCCACATGTGTTTTGTGGACCTGGAGAAAGCATTCGAACAAAACACCGCTCGGATTCAGATCGGGGAGGCCATTCCTCCCGATCACGCCTCTCCAGGTGTCACTGTCGTTTCCCACGTGGGCGTTGAAGTTCCCCAGCAGAACAATGGAGTCCCCAGGAGGGGCACTATCCAGCACCCCCGACAGGGACGCCAAGAAGGCCGGGTACTCCGCACTACCACTTGGCCCGTAGGCTGAAATGATAGTCAGAGACCTCTCCCCAACCCGAAGGCGCAGGGATGCGACCCTCTCATCCACTGGGGTGATGCCCTGTGGGGGGTGCTCCAGGAGTATGGAATTGGGGGCCCTTTACTAAGGGCCATCCGATCTCTGTACAAGCGGAGCAGGAGTTTGGTTCGCATTGCCGGCACTAAGTCGGACCTGTTCCCGGTGCATGTTGGACTCCGGCAGGGCTGCCCTTTGTCACCGGTCCTGTTCATAACTTTTATGCACAGGATTTCTAGGCGCTGCCAAGGGCCGGAGGGGATCTGGTTTGGGGACCAGAGGATTTTGTCTCTTCTTTTTGCAGATGACGTGGTCCTGCTGGCCCCCGCTAGCCAAGATCTACAGCATGCACTGGGGTGGTTCGCAGCCGAGTGTGAAGCGGCTGGGATGAAGATCAGCTCCTCCAAGTCCGAGGCCATGGTTCTTGACCTGAAAATGGTGGCTTGTCCTCTTCAGGTTGGAGGGGAGTTCCTGCCTCAAGTGGAGGAGTTTAAGTATCTCGGGGTCTTGTTCACGAGTGAGGGAAGAATGGAGCGGGAGATCGACAGACGGATCGGTGCAGCTGCCACAGTAATGGGGGCGCTGTGCAGGTCCCTTGTGGTGAAGAGAGAGCTGAGCCGAAAAGCGAAGCTCTCGATTTACCGGTCGGTCTACGTTCCTACCCTCACCTATGGCCATGAACTTTGGGTCATGACCGAAAGAACGAGATCCCGGATACAAGTGGCGGAAATGAGCTTCCTCCGTAGGGTGGCTGGGCACTCCCTTAGAGATAGGGTGAGGAGCTCGGCCATCCGGGAGGGGCTCGGACTAGAGCCGCTACTCCTCCACATCGAGAGGAGCCAATTGAGGTGGCTTGGGCATCTATACCGAATGCCTCCTGGACGCCTTCCTTGGGAAGTGTTCCAGGCACGTCCCACCGGGAGGAGGCCCAGGGGACGGCCCAGGACACGCTGGAGGGACTATGTCTCTCGCCTGGCCTGGGAACGCCTTGGGCTCCCCCTGGAGGAGCTGGAAGAGGTGTCTGGGGAGAGGGACGTCTGGGTGTCTCTGCTGAGTCTGCTGTCCCCGCAACCCAGTCCCGGATAAGCGGAAGACGACGAGTACGAATTTATTTAAGTTTTGTTAATTTTTAGCAAGAAATGCATGACTTTTCACACTTTGGATGAGCATATAGGATAGTAAGAATGCTGAGCACATATTCTGCTAAAGATAAAAACTATTATTCTGGCTTTTCTTCAAGTTTGTTCAAGTTTATTAAACTCATTACAGTGCAAGACACATCTTGACCTTAATTATTCCTAAACTTGACATATATCTGTGAGTCCAACATCAGTTAGGGGCAACTAAAAGTTTCAGTTGTAAGGTTAAGGAGAAAATGCCCTCAGCATTTAAACCTGGTTTTTAGCAGCTTGAGAGGATGCATTTGAGAAGGTTTTCTGCAAAGACCAGGCATCACAAATGTATAATTTTCCTCTAAAACAGTGCTCTTTGCACATAATTCAGTGAGTGCAGTAAAAAAATAAGTAATATGCACAAAAAATTGAAAGTCTCTGTCTTTTATTGATGTCTGCGAGATGATCACACCAAGGCTCAGAAGATAGAAGGTTGCTTTTTTAAATTATTTTTACTGCTAATGCAGCAAAATTCTATTATACTGAGCCTCCTTCTTAATCATCATCACTAAATACAAAACATCAGGACAAATGCACATTGTATTTAAATGGAACTTCCTCCCATTTTTCTACTAGCATCATGCCTAAATGTGCAATTTGGATATGTGTGCGCTTCTTTCCAGCAGCGAGCCCCCTTAAGCAGGGAACGCAGTGCATACATATTTGTACATGCAAAGCTAGCAGAGAAATGTTTTCTGATATTCTGTATTTGTTTGAGAGAGTGTAGATTGCTCATTTCATCTGCATGGTGAGATCCTTTTTGACGATGTATTGAGGAGCTGGAGGTCTAAAAGTGGTACAACATATTACTTGTAGTGCTGCTAGACCATTGTGAGCATGAGAAGTAAGCAACCCTAGCATTATGCTAGTCCTCCTTCAAGTTCTATAATGACCAAGCCATGCCGGCCCACAGTCCACACGTCATTGATTAGCTCCCCATGAAGGTCCCAGAACTTAAATATTCCGTGACAAGATGCCGTGATGATGAAGTTCTGTTGATCCTCTAAACAGTCGGAGAAATCTCAAACTCCCTCACGTGTAAAAGAAGCCACACGTTGGATATCACAAAACGTCTCCAAGATCCTGCAGAAGGCATTCATGTTGTCAAATTTTAATCTCATAGGTAAATAGGTGTGAACTTAGGGCTTTTAAAATACATGCAAACTTTCATCATGAGGAAAAATTAGCTGTTTGACAGTAAGGAGTCAGTGTAATATGTTGAGAAAAGAAATTATTGAGAAGCAAAACTGCTTAAGGATACGCCGGTCAGTGACAAATAGGGTGAGATAAAGTCAAGATTTAATGATCAGTTATTTAGAAAGGGGGAAAAGATGAGATAAGCCAGGCTCAGCAGGATATGGATGGGTTGTGAAAGAAATACTGAGCAGGGGCCATGGACTAAAATGGTCAGAGGATATATTTACCACTAAGTGAACAAATATGTGTTACAGCGCATGAGAGGAAATGTTGTGGAGCTAAACCAAAGGCTCATCTGCTAAAAGTGTTTTGAGCAGAAAGGGCATATACCATCTGTGATCATGATATCATATGACTCATCTTAAGCTCTCTGTCTCTCCTGTTTTTTCTTGTCCATCACAGACAGACAGACACACACACACACACACACACACACACACACACACACATACCAGTGTGCAGGAGGCAGGTGCAGGGAGGTGAAATGTGCAGAAAGGAAATTTAGATAGTTCCAGCTGTACGCTCTGGACACTCTTTTATTGCCCTCATTTTCATGCCTATGCAGATATGTGCAGTGAACTGGTGTTAATGTATCCATCTGCAGTCCTCATTAAGATAACCAAATTACAGCTCACAACTGAAGACAAAGTTAACTTAAACACGAAAATAACTGGATATGAGGCAGAGGCCCCTGTTCAAGATGGGATGGTCCGTCGTTGCTGCTGGGGAAATGTAGTTTACAACCAGGGATTTGTTGTATACTTTGATGATAAAATATTCCTAGGAACCTCATGAATTGCATCTAAACAGATGTTTCATGTATCACTTGCTGCATTTGTCAGGTTTTATGGGATGAACCTGGGTCAATTGACAATCTGCCTTCAGAGAGAGCAGTCTGCAGGTCAGAATGGCCTTTTCTGGTGACATTTTAGTGGCGGAAAAGAAAATATTACAAGACATATATCTAATATGTAGACATCTATTTATTAAAAAAGTTTGAGCTTGAAAAAGTATGTTGGAATGTTACTGTGATGACAAAAATGTAATTAATACATGTTACAGATGAGCTTTGATAATTTTAATAACATTACTGCAGAATCTATTATTTCTTGATGTTATTTCTTTCAATCTCCGATGTACAGAAATTGTGTAATGTCTGTGCTCATGAATAATTAATAACTGTTTGGGACTAAATGGCTTATTAAATGGCACTCTAATTGAGTAATTTAGATTAGGAATGCAACAGTTTTTCAGACCACTTCATCAGTGATATTCCCCTTTAAAAAGCCACAAAGTTGATTGTTTCTGCTTATTTGTTTCTGTAAAAAAAAAAACTTTCTCTCTATCGTCTTTATTTTTTCAGATTTTCCATCTGTTGAGGTGACAGGAATGTAAACATTGGCATAAAACAAAATGCTGGTGCTCACTATGTGTTTATCAGTCTTGTAAATATCCACATTATTCCTCGATCCGCTGACATGCTACATGTATTCTGTTGACAACTTCCAGCACTTTTAAATCTAAACAAGTGGTCTCTTGTAATATAAATGTGGGATCCACAATGATTACCTTGTTGACAGGATACTGCTGTCATACGAGCCCCTTCATCTTACCAAGGTTGGGGGAGTGACTTAATTAAATGATCTCTGATGTAAAAAATCCATTAATTCAGTTTTGATCTAACATTTTCTTTGCTTTTCAATCAATCTTAGCAAATCAGTTTTGTATTTGATTATAGTAGGTGGTATCTTCTGTTGTATGTTGAGAATGTGTTGAGAATTCAGGGAGGGAAAAGACCAGGATGCCATGCAGTAAGAAATTATTACTCATCATAAAAGGATATAAGTATGTTACAAGTTATTTCTTAAACCTAAAAGAATGCCTGGTCTAATTAACAATTAACAGCAATTAACAGCACTGCTGTTAATTGTTTCCAGAAGCCAGCATTTCTTTTCTGGTGGTCCATCTTTGATTAATTTTCTGATGGTAAACAATGGTAACTGATCGCAGTTTCCCTTTGAGTGCATGGTAAAAACACACTAGCTGAAAACAGAGGTGAGTCTTAATAAAGATACAATAAGTAGGCATGTTCAAGCTTCAAAAGGACAGGTTAATAAATGTTTGATTATTATCATAGGCGAAAAAGAAGACATTTAGCTAAACAGCCAACTAGTTACTTAGAAATATAGCTCACCCCATATCAATAGGTAGGTTGCTAACAATCTATTCTCCAACAGCACCGCCAGCAGTAAGGTGGATAATTGAAACTGAAGATAGTGTCTTCCTTTAAACCTGTTCAAGAAAATAACCAAAAATACACTACACATTTGAGTACAAACATAGGATTGGAAAACAAACAGTATTTGTAGAAATATATATTCAAATATTGGCATCACATGGGGACTCTAAAGCCCTTAATCAGGTTAATCAGTCTAAGGTTTTGGTGAAATTCACCAAGTTTCTTTTTACCATTTATTTGCAAAATTGTAAAATTATTTTTGTTAGAAAGTATATTTTTGAAAACAATTAATAGGCAAAAGTTAAAAAAAGCTGAGAGATTTTGCTCTTTGGGGCTCGATTCAAACAGTTTACACGGGAAGGTTTCTGAGTTGATCGGGTTCTCTTTCGGTAGTCTTACTTTAATATATATGGTTTTGAATAAGCATTCAGCTTATGGCCACATAAATGGTCGTAAAGATTTTGTGTTTGTTTTGTGCCCATTATCAGCAGCCAACCAGAGAGCACAATGTCAGCAGTGCTATAATGTCCCTTGCTGGCATTGACTGCCTTTACCCAAGCCAAACACCATGAGCCAGCATCAGTGATTTACATGATCATTTACTGACCATGATGACTCAACAATTGCTCACTCATGGACCTTTGATATGTTGACATCATAAAAATCACTGTAAAAAACCTGCTACATGTTATATGAGTCCAAATAAGGGTGATCATTTGAAAACTAGGACAGCGCTTGTGGAGTTCATCAACCCTGTCTAATAATTTCTTAGAAAGGTGTCATGATTTGCAACAGGATTAAAGGTTCTGTTTATTTGCAGCACTTACTGCGCTTTGCAACTTGCCTCAGCAGAGAAGCAATTTAGGTCCACGTCAACCTTTTCTTATCTTATAAGGCAGCCTGATTGTCCAGATATCTGTTGTATGCAATTTAGATAAATGTTGCAATGCCTGGCAATAGTTTTATGCAAGTATTTGTGCATTTCAATGTTATTAAGTTAGGCAATAAATGCACTTTTGGGTTGATAACTTGTAGCTTTTCCATTCAAACTTATTTAATTTTGATAACCATTTTATATTATTAACTTTCACTGTTGTGCCATTTGTTATCTGTCCCTGCACTGTATTTATTTTGTTATTTTACTTTGTAATGATTAAAGCATATTGTTCTACTGCGTTTTATAAACAGGAATGATCCTGCACCTAATGTTTGCAACATCATAATAACATAATTGACATTGCCAAGCTCCCAGGTTTTGTTAGTGTTTAACACAGCAACAAAATCCGTGTGAGACTTATCAAAGTTTTCATTGATTATAGTGGTTAGAGTACAACTATACAAATGGAAGAATACCAGGGGAGTTTGTAGTGAGGTTTTTGAAAGAATATATTTTGGTGCCTCAACATCTACAGATAGGCCTGTTTTGCTGTTTTTCAAAGCAGGTTAGTATCTATAAAACACACTTTTCTGGTTACAGTGTGGAGTGTTGGAGGCAGATCCTCATAATATAGAGCATGAAAAATCATGTATATATATATATATGACATATGTATATGTATATGTATATTTTCTTAGTGTCCGAGCCAAATGAATGACACTAATATTGACTGGAAGTAAGGTTAAGCAGCTTGTTGTGTGAAGAATACATCTTCATGTCTTGCCCAAGGACTCAACGACTGAGATGGACAGAGCGAGGATTTGAACTGGGAACCCACCGGTTAGAAGACAAACCCCTACCACCTGAGCCACCGTCCCCCTTATGGTTATCTCACAAAACCAATGCACAGTTTGTTAATATAAAATATTATGATGACTCATAATACATTTTTTTAAGTTCATGTTTTTATTCACAAATGTGGAGAATTACAGGCAGACTGGTCTTGCCACAGAGCACTTTATGATCCCTGGGTGGCATGCCAGTCCATTTCTCCTGACTTCCTCCTGCCCACTGGACAAATCAACAAATTAATCTTCAACGTAGAAGCTTACATACGAATTGGATAATTTGGTATCTCTACTTGTATCTTGGGAGTTATGCATTGATGACTGAGATCAATGTTTCTTGTAAAACATCAGGTAATGCCTAAGAAAAATGGACTGCTTTAGCAGGAGGACATTTAAACGTCTTTCTAAAATTCACAGCTGTTTTAGTATAGAAATGGGAAGCTGCTTTCTTAATTGCTTTGTTCTAAATACAAACATTTAGATCTTTACTTTCTGTGGGACCTTTTGCCACAGTCTTTTTTTCCACCTGATTTTGATACTAAGCCAGTCCCTGACCAACAAAAAGATTGTAAAGAAAAAACAAATGGCTGATGCAAAAGAAAAGTCACTTGACAGTTGTTCTGCTTGGTCTGTTTATTAGAGGTATATTGGCAAACACTTTACAAGCTATTGCTTAAATGTTTCCATTCATAGAGGAAAATGGATCACGGTAAAACACTCACGAAGCTCAGCAGAGAACAAGTTTAAAGCCCCTGTTTTAAAAGGCACTAAAGGCCGAGTTTTACTATCCATCACATCATACACATGCAAACACAGCTATAGCAAAGACACCTGTGTTACACACTTTAGCAGCTAGAACACACAGAGCTTTCAACTGATGTGTTAGTTCAGTTCCTAGAGGTAATACCACATTTGTCTGCTATGATGTGTTGCACACCAAAAGGCATGGGAAGCGTCAAACACTGTTAATTTCATCACACTAAACATTTGTAGAAGCTACCATTAGGTACTTCATGTGGCTGGCAGGCTTTCATGTTTGCTGTATACTCTAAAGAGTGCAGGTATTTTAAATATTTTCTAGATTAAATACACCATACTGCTGCTTCTTTACATAATGTGTCTTAACTTAGAGTTCACTTATTTATGTAAAAATCATGACACAACCATTACATGAATTTTTGCAAAATAAATTTACAAAATTCTTTTTTTTAAATAATAATGATAGCAATACATTCAAATAATAGCATATTAATTCCTCAGCATTATTTATTTAAATAGCTTGTGATGTAGTTTGCTTGTATGGTACAGTAATTCATTATATTAGCTTTCATAGAAACAAATGGACCCTTCTTCTAATACAAATACTGCAGACAAAACACTGTAGCACAAAGTTTTTAATGCCATGCTGGTGCCGTCGTCATATTTCAAATGCAGTCGATTATTCAGGTCAAGTCAGGCAGAAGTACACTAGGATAGTTTGAATGTTGCACAGGAGCTTAAATGTATCCCGAGGACAGAGATGCGGACAAATATTATTTTTCCCAAGTCCAAGTTGACCCTTAAGTCTTTGGTCCCAAGTCCATGTCAAGTCTCAAGTCTGTGATGGTAGAAAGGAACATCCTCACATCGGATGCATGGAGTCTAGTCTTTCTAAAACACAGAACCTCTGTCAAATCATGATCTTTATGTCTAATTTAATGCATAATCATTTAACATCTTTAAAATCTGTTCAGCGTGTCCAGTTTAATTAAAAAAAACGGTATACTGCTATGAATTATTTTTGTAAATTATGAAGAAACAATATTTAATGCAGCAACAAAATCTGTGTGAGTCTTATCATTCAAAGTTTTCATTGATTATAGTGGTTAGAGTACAACTATACAAATGGAAGAATGCCAATGGACTTTGTGGTGAGGTTTTAAAAGAATATATTTTGGTGCCCGACCAACTACAGATAAACCTGTTTCGCTGTTTTAGATAAGCAGGTAAGTAACTTCAAAGCACAATTTTCTGATTACAGGGGGAGTGTTGAAGGCAGATCCTTATAATATAGAGCCTGAAAAATCATGTATAAATGTATAGATATGGAGTGAAGAATTGCCATTTATAAAACAAGTCTTATAATAATGAAGACTATCAGGTAAGAAAATGTTTTACTGTGTATTTTTGTTTTCATGTGCTATTTGCAAGGACAAAATGTGTTTTGATGTGTATTCATGGCGTTATTATATTAAAGCAATAGACTGTGTCCTAATTTTACCCCCCACATGGTTTTACCAATGGATACATGCAGCGACACGTAGTATTTTCTTAGTTTCCGCGCCAAATGAATGACACTAGCATTGACTGGAAGTAAGGTCAAGCTGCTTATTGTGAAAAGAATAAGTGGTTACAGGCTCTTGGAGTTTAGGTGGCAAAAAATGACGACAATATTTACCTGAGTAAGAAATCTAAATATGCACTTGGGTTCAAAGAAAATGTGCTGAAACAGGGGTAATGTCAAATTTCTTAATACATCTAACAGGAAATGCTTTTCATTAAATTGTATTTGTCTAGTTATCACCTGTTAATCCCACAGTTCAAATAGCCTTATGCTTTACTATACAACAGATTATACAAGGTTACTGGCTTTTTTTTTTTAGTTGTAGAATGAGCAGGAATGTATTGGAAACCATGTTCAAAAATCTACATTTAAAAGCTTTGTTGTTGTGTCTAAACAGTAAAGGTTTTATGGTACCAAGGTAGAATAGAAAGTGAGTAAATAAAAAAGAATATGAAATATCTAACTAAACATAACTGGAAATGCTTTTATACCGAAGAAGTCAAAGTGTTTTTGTCATGGTGCCACCTTACCAGTGGGAGAATAAGGTGTCAGAAGTTAAGTTATTTTCATTATGGAATGATACTGCTGACAGGAAGAGGTTGTTATGAACCATTAATAGCTCGCAGTCTGTTAAACATGAAGGTTAATAAATTAAACAAACCCTTTACCAGGATAAAATGAACATCTCGGCGAAAATGAAAGCTGCCGTAAGCACCTTTTACTGGCACATACTGTTCAGACGTGTTAAAGACAATTCTTGTATCGTCATTTGTGTACACTATGGTATCACAGAGGGCTCAGTGTTATTTATTCAAAAGAACAACATTGACTAGCTTACTTTTTCTCTTGATTACATGAGTTAAAGATAGTTCATGAAACTCAAGTCCCAGACCTCGAGTCTGAGTTGAGTCGTTGGCCTGTAGAGTCTGTGTCAAGTCTGAAGTCATTGTTTCTGCAATTCACATGCAACTCGAGTCTCCATCTCTGCCCATCAGTGGCTCCTATTACTACTTAAGAGTTTGACTGCCTTCCTTTACCTGTGCCTTCCGACACATTACAGTCATTAACACACCTTCTGTTGTTAAAGCATTTGATGTTAAAGCATTGGCTTCTCACAGTTGAACTAGTAGACTGGCAGTGAATGATGTAAACAGCTGCAAAATTGCAAAATGGTTAATAGAGAATCGCTCCTGGCAGTTTATTCTGTCATCACTATGTCTGCTTATCATTCATCTACTTGTAGCGTGTTCTTTCTTTCAAATTTTCTTTTACTTCAACTTCTCCCTTTCAGTCTAATCTCTTGTTGCTGATAAAACTTAGCTGCTCTATCCCATTCTCTCTCTCCTGTCTGCTCATATTTCTAATTGCTACTTTTCTTTCAGTCTCTGTTTGCAGTTTTCTGGCTGTCTCTTTCTGCTTCTTCCTCCCATCCATCTGCCATTTTAGTTTCCTCTTTTTTTCTTTAATGGCCCATTGTCAGTGTCACGCTGTCTGAGCCCTCTGGCTCCTCTACCAGCAGCCGCAGGTCTCCACCACCATGTCCTGGTAATTCTTCAGCACGACTCTGTCGTGATTGTCCAGGTAGAGCAGGGCGATGGGGCTGAGGGAGGTAGGGACGCAGCATGCCCGGGGCACTGCTCCGTTCACAGAGTTCACCATGGTTTGGACCACAGCATGGCTGGAGGCATTCATGTGGTCAGCCAGAGGGTAACGGCACTCTCCCAGGCAGAAGAAGGCATCATAGCCGCTAGGTGCGATGATCCACTTGTGCCAGCCCACATCACTAAAATCTACATATAGAGGATGACGCCGGCACCTGCCACGGGAAAGTCGCTTCAGTTTAGTTGGACCCCCATTTCTTTTCACCCTTCCACGATCGCTCCAGCTTACTACTCCTTTATCATCCCCCCAGCTCTTCATAGAATAACCAATTTTTCTGCCCTTTCCCCAGCCTTGGTCTCTATTGTGGCCTTGGCCGGTTTTCTTGGTCTTTATGTTTAACCCCTTTCTAGCCTTAATCCACTTGCTATTACCAGATGTTCTCCTGCCATGTTTGACTAAAGGCTCTCCATGGCCATCATGACTGTAGGTCACCAAGAGGGGTCTCTCCTGGGCCCAGCTGTGATCGTCCTGCCCCACAGACCTGCACACCCTCAGGTGTCTCTCTTTGTGTTGCTCTGCCTGATCATCACCTGCACCAGAAGAGTAGCTTTGGTCAGGCAAGCTGGTGTTTTTTTCAGGTTTGACTTCCAGCAGGAAGCCCAAACTGCCAGTCCCACCATGGGCCTTCTGTAGGAGCTCCGCATTTAGACTAAATGCCTCCCAGAAACCACCAGCTTTATGGCTATGGAGGCTATTGAGTAACCTTGTTTCAAGCAAAGTAGGCTCAGGATCCTCATGATGTTTAGAGAGGTACAGGTTTAATCTGTGGGGTCCAGGGCCCAGGGATGCGGTGTCACTGCGGAGTAACCGAAGCTCAGCAGAGAGAACCGTTTCATCTTCAGGAATGGAGGAGATATTGAAGGAAATGTGCACTCTTGTCTGATCTTTTGCTTTGGTACTGTCGCCAAGGGGCTCTGAAAGGGAAAGGGGAAGGGAGGAAACAGGCTTAATGTGGCTGGACAATAAATAAAGAAAACAAATAGCTGTTATTTTTAAGGTCTGAACTGTTTTAGTATCATCAGCAACAACATATTGCTCTCTGTCAATATAAAAATGCATTTACTTAAGATACAAGAAATTTATTGTCAAATAAACAGTAAAAACACAAGCTAAGAATACAGTGAAACAATGACTGCCTGCTTTGTTAGCTTCCTGTAACTTAAAAATGTTTTAGCATTTATTCTTAGTGTCTCTGGTGTTTAAATTTAACTAAGGAGGAAGAGATGATTAGTATCACACATATACTCTAAAATATCGCCAAGTACAGGCATTTCTGTAACTCAGTTAATTAGTGTACTATAATAAGCATTACTAAGCATTTTAAACTGCACCCCCATGAAAATGAAAACTATAGCTTTGGAAACATGTCACTGGCTTGACCTGTTTGTTTTTACAAAGAGACATTGTAAGCTAATAAAACTAATACAGGAATAAATAAAACTTTGATTTAAACATGTTAAAAAAGCAATATAAGTAAACTTGGATCATTTGCATAGAGTAAATATGAGTACTGTTCAATGGCATGATTTTGTCCTGTATGTTTTAAATGTTTCTCTGGTTCCTCAATCAAAAATATGGGTCATTTGCAGGCCTCAGCAGAACTTAATGATTTGTTGTAAATAAACCATATTAATTAGTTGTGTTGGAGAAGGGACACATCTTAAACGTGCAAGACACCCACCCTCAAGGACTGGTCTCTCCACACATCACTGATCTAAAGTAATGTCTGGAAAATATATACCAGAAGAGGGCAGCTCCAGTCCTCGAGGGCAAGTTTTAGATGTGTCTGATCCAACACCTGCTTCAAAACATTGAGTTGTCTCCTCAGGCTGCGACCAAGTTCAGCAGGAGCCGACAAATAATGTAATGATTTGAGTCAGGTGTGTTGAAACAAGCAGCATGCAGGTAACAGGCCTGTGAGGACTGGACCTGTCCACCCATGAGGGTCATACAACAGATCCTGTAGGTGTCCTACGGGACTTTGGCAAATGGAAAATGTTGATTCTAACCTTCTCAAAGAAGAAACTTATGCTGTCAGGGTTTAAGAACCTTTCGCTTGTAGATACATCATCAGATGAGTTATTTCTTGGCGAAAGGTAAAACAATTCCCAGAGTCAGCAGCGGGTTAGCTACATAGCTTAAGTCATTGTGATCTGGACCTGCTGTAAATTTCAGAAGTAATAATGGAGGTCATAAAGCTGGCTGTAAATCAGATGGTTACCATGGAGTCTCAGGACCCGTTTAGAGACATTGCTGACCCAGCAGTGAAACGGGTGGTAAAAATGTTACAATAAATAACCCAAAAAGTGAGTTTAAACACATTTTCCCTTCAAGTGGGGCTTCATACCTGTCACATTTTTTCATAATTTGGTTGAGTGAGTACATTATTCATCAAAGTCATGTCTGAAGCACCAACAGGGAAGCCCAACAGCCCCAATACTGCGACCATTTGCTTTTCATTATGTTTAAGTAATTGTAATCTTCAAAAGGTTCAGGATTTTCTCCTTGACCCGAACAATTAGAGATGATTCTAGGTGTGTTCTGATGTAACTTTCCCTGGTTTAAACAAACAGGCCTTGATAGAACAGGTTTCCTAAGCAGATAATGACACAACAAGCTGTGTTAAATAGAGACAATAAATTCCTAACAGGATGTAATTTTCTTGTAAAAAGCTCTTCAGTTTCAGGCTCTAATTTCAGGACTTGTGTTGGAATTAATGGCAACATGAAAGGAAGAGAGGTCAAGAAGGGCCCAACTGATTTTACCCCTAATGCTACTTGACTTGGTAACACAGGTATAATGAGGGGAAAAAGCTTTTTAAACCAGGCTCACCCTAAGTAATTGCTCCCTAAACCCAATACCCGAGCTGCCATCAAGTATTTTTTGATAACTGGCCAAGGAATATTTTAAATTCCTGTGGATGAAGTTTGTCTCTCTGTTTTGCAGAATGATTTTAATTCAGCCACACTAGAGAGTTTTCAGGCATGAATGGTCTGTTTATGATCACACCATAGCATCTCAATCGTATGCACACCTTCCAAAAAGTTCCTCTTTTTTCTCATTTGCAGTATATTGTCACTATACTGCAAATCTTGGGATTATGAAGATTTAGTTTGCCTGAACTGAAATGGGCCTTTGTGTTTATTTTGCCCAGCAGCAATTTGTTTCCTACAACTTTTGCCATG
The DNA here is from genome assembly GCF_021462225.1 of Girardinichthys multiradiatus. Classification (NCBI taxonomy): domain Eukaryota; kingdom Metazoa; phylum Chordata; class Actinopteri; order Cyprinodontiformes; family Goodeidae; genus Girardinichthys; species Girardinichthys multiradiatus. Next base: position 41,743,758 of record NC_061810.1, read on the forward strand.
GATGCCATTTCTGCCTAGCCTCTTTCATGTTTTTGAATTATGAACACTGACCTAACTGAGGAAACGGATATTTACAGAGCTTTAGATGTTCTGGGTTTTTTGAGACCTCCTGGATGAGTTGTCTGTGTTTTTTTGGGGTAATTGTGGTTCACCACTGTTCAATGTTTTCTCAGTTTTGTGGATAATGGTGTCCCAAAGCCTTAGAAATGGTATTGTAACCTTTCAGTTAGTTTATTTTTAATTTGTTTTTACTTGCAGAGTTTATGTTATCTGATATTAAAATTGATTTATTGATCAGATTTATTTGAAACTGGTAGCGAAACTGAGCCCCTTGCATATCTTCTTATCCACACAGTGGAAAAGAATGAAATTCCCTCTGTATGGAAGTCATCTTTTATTCTACCTTATTCTATTCTACTTTATTCTATTTCTATTCTATTCTACCTTATGATCCAACAATTTTAAATAATCACAGACCAATATCCATTCTATCAGCATTGGCTAAAATTTGCGAAGCTTCTGTTAGCAAGGTATTTTTTATTCCAACACTATTTTAGTAGAATGTCAGTCAGACTTTTGAAAAAAAAAAAAATCATATTACAGTTGTAATGAAGGTGGTAACGATATTCTTGTTGCACCTGATATGAAACAAAATTGTGCATCACTTTTTATAGATTTGTCTAAAGCCTTTGAAACTATCAACCATTAGATTTTAAAACTTAAACATAACATTCAGTCTAAGTTTATTCAGGGTTTTCAGAAAAAGAAATTGCTTGGTTCACTAACAGAACTCAGTGCATGAAATTTGATGGTCTGTGTTCTGAATTTGTTGCTGTCCACAAGGGGGTGCCACAAGGTTCAGTACTTGGTTCCCTCTCATTATCTACATAAATGATCTGGGTCTGAATGTGTCAGGTGCCAATTTGCATCTTTACGGTGGTGACACAGTTATTTACTGTCGTGCATCAAAACTTCTTCAGGCTTCTGATTCACCACAGAAAGCCTTTGAAATTATCCACAACCCAGTATTATAACTGAAGCTCATTGTCAATGCAGATAACACCACACTTATGCTGCCTTCCAAATCCAGAAATCAATTGGAAATAACCCCTATAGTGAACACTCTGGAGGGAAATGAAATCAAAACTTTTAACCCCCATGTGGAGAAACTTGTGAAGAAGCCGAGGCTAATGTGTTTTCATTTTCGAATAAGCTTTGTTTTTCTTTCAGTGTAAAAAGCGGCAGCAATTTTAACTGTATTGGATTATAGAGATATTATCTATCTAAGACGCTTTTCCTCACTGTCTTCATACGGTTGACACTACTGCTCTCAAGTTCATCACTAACGTTAAAGCACTGACACATCACTATGAGTTATACTCTCCTGTGGGATGGCTGCTCTGGCCACTAGGAGGAACAGTTACTGGCTTGTTTTTATATATGAGGAAATACTGGGACTTTCTGTTTCTTTCAGTTTCACTTGCCCATACTGAAATGGGTAAAAAGTCTTTTCTTTATTATGTATATTTTGATTGGAATGTTCTGCTGAATGACTGGAAATAAACAGACATAATGTCTTTGAAAGCTTTAAGATTTGAGCTAAATTTGGTTGTATGTACATTTGAAAGTGATTTCTTCTATCAGCCACATGTTACTAGATATTTCCTTGGATTGTTCGCTGTATACTTACTTACTCTTTGACTGTATAAACCTAAAAAATAATTAATTTATATCCTTTGAAATCCTAAAGTTGTTAAAATGTGCTGGAACAATGATGGAGCATCAGTGAGCTTACCACTGTGATGAAAGCTGCGAATAGTGTTAGCCTGCTGAATGTGATGGCTGGGGAAGCTAAACGATGGGTCTTCTAGTAGATGGTATTGCTGCTGGTGGAAGCGATAAAGATCAAGGAGGTACTGCGGCACAGGCACTCCAGGCCTGGGTTTGGGTTGAGACTGTAGGCCCAGTCGGCTCAGGAGGAGAGACTGGATGGTCTGTGCCAGACCAGGATCTGGCAGTGCTGCCGTAGGCGATGGTGAGGAAGTCGATGGGGGCACCCTGCCATTGTTAGTCTCGCTGGATTCTCCACCCTGGCGACCAGACGAGGCTTGAGGTAGCAGCAAGACCATGAGGAGCAGGAGGTTAGCAGGGAGCATGGTGGACCTGAAGGAGAAGGCCGTTATTTATTTCAGAAACTAGCTTTACATTAACATTTTGCACAACCCCAAACCTTAATGTATTTTATTAAAATTTCATCTGATATACTAACACAGAGTAATGCATAGTTTCAAAGTGGAAGGAAAATTATTTTTACATATATATTTTACAGACAAATGCAGATTTTTACAGATATTTGATAAAATAAAAATGTATTTGTATTCAGGTTCCCTGAGTCAACACTTTCTGGAATCACCTTTCTCTGCAAGTGCCCTAGGGTGTGTCTCCACCAGCTTTGCACATATAGACTGATATTTTTAACATTTATTTTTTTTCCAAAATGGTTCAGGTTCAGTCTGAATGGATGAGAAGTCTCTATGAACAACAGTTGTCATGTCTTGCCACAGATTCTCAGGTGAATTTGGGTCCTGACTTTGACTAGACCATTCTAACACATGAACAAACTTTGATCTAAACCATTGTAACCATGTTTAGGCCTATTGTCCTTCTGGAAGGTGAAAGTTTTTATAGCCTTTAACAAGATTTCTTCCATGATTGTCATGTGTTTAGCTCAAACCATCTTCCCATCAGTTCTGTCCAGCTTCCTTGACCCTGCTGAGGAAAAACCTCCCCATAGCATGATGCTGCCACCACTATGTGTCACCATATGGATAGTGTGTTTAGGTTCATGTAGACTGTTTTTTGTCATACATAACATTGTGCTTTGCAGGTCCTCCAAGGTTACCAAGGGGCATATGTCTGCTTCTTTGATTAATGCTCTCTAACAAACTACCAGAAGTTATCATATCCTCGATGCCAGAAGCAGGCAACAGTAAGCTCAGCTTTACCTTATTGTTCATATTAAACTATGAAAGAGATCACCATGCTATTGTTTGATTATTTCTGCTCTATGTCTTTTGAACTTCTCTTTTTGTGAGTCTGGCTTACTTTAATAATGAAGATGCTTTGGATCAATGATAAATTAAGGTTAATGTTAGATTCTATGAGATTTATGTAAGATATTTTCAGTAAATGTCATTGTAAATATTTGATACTGCTTAAAAATAATACAAGATAAGAAGAGTTGGATTAACGAGTTGTATTAAGTAGTGAATACAGCTCATATGAGATTAAATAAATCTCATACGGGCTGTATTCACTCAGTAGATGACTTTTGATGGTAATTGATTTTATTGGATTTTATTTCGAGGCATGGAAGTACAGTGGGTTAAATACAAATGTATACATTGTTTTAGTTGTTTTCACATAAAATCCTAATCAAACACTGAGGTTTGTTGTTAATCTATGAAAAAATGCAGAAAAGCTGAGTATTGGATATTTTTACAAGTTACCCTAGGTGTCTTAAATGTTTGTTTCTGGACCATTTCTGTTTAATACAAAAAAGCAAAGAAATCATATGACATAATGACAAAATAAAGCACTGGTTGAGAAATCTGCAAAAACGATAGCCCTTTACAAGGTGTTCCAGCTCTCTGTATATCATGCTCATGTCCCTTTGCTTCCTGGACACACTAGTTTCTCATTAGTCTTCAGCCTTCATGTGGCATATGTTCAAGAAATCGACTGTCCATAAATCCATGCAAAGCTGTTAGTTTGTTATTCCTGCTGACTTTGTTTTATTTTTCTTTTACTAATTTATGGTGAAGCTCCATACCCGCAAGGCTCATTTATCTCACCGGACACCTCGGCAGGATCAATTAGGCAGCCTCGAGCTGGAATATAATCATCTCATGTGTTTGTTGTCAAAGATCTTAGCACGCTCCGCATCAAAACTTCTAGCATTAATCAGAGGTTGTTGAGTTTGATGGCATGTTATGGAGTTGTAAGACCTGCCACAATGACACAATGACACATGACTTGCATGCTTTTTCTCTTCCCCTTCAAATCACAGGCGAATAAAGGTATTAAAGCATTCAGTAGCTTTCCATAACTTTAACTGCATTCGAGGGAGTGAGGAGAACATTTCCTAAGTGCCAGATAATAGATCTTAATAAAACTTGCAGCTTTGATGGATAGTTCTTTAGATTTCTTTGTTTATGAGAAAAACATATAGCAGTAGTGGCAACTTCTATATAGGTGTTCCATGCTGATGGATCAGTGTTTTAGGGTCAATTCAATTCAATTCAATTAAATTCAGTTTATTTATATAGCGCCAATTCACAACACATGCCGTCTCAAGGCACTTCACAAAAGTCAGGTACATACATTCCAATTAAAAGTCCTTATTCTTTGAAAGTTCATCTTTGCCATTTGTCTTTGTGTTTGACTGGTAAGAAAGAACCAATAACCTTACAAGTTAAATTGACCAAGTACCAAGTATTGTGGTGAAGAGTCTCAATATGTTCTTTTAAATGAGTGTTCCCCAAATATTAGCTACCTTTTCCAAAACTTAAAACCAACTCAATCAAGAGATACAATGCCAAATAATGGCAACACAAACAGCACCAAAAACCAATACACAATTTTTATTGATTTATAAATACATTACGAGTTACATACCTACATACATGTAACAAATGTAACGTGTAAAAAATATGATAAAAATACATTAAAATTGATCTTTTTCTTAAAATTAATTAATTAATTAATTAATTTAGCGTGAAGCTTTATGACCCCAGCTTTGTGGAGCACTGCTCTGTCAAGATGGCCTGCTTTCAAAGAAAGCTTTTTGCTTACTGAACCTTACAGGCAGGGTCACTATTTGCTCTTCTAGATGAAAATAGACATCCCCTTTATAGGGAATGCTGACAAGGCCCGTAACAGCTTGTCTGCTGAAGCGCAACTAATCAGTTATAAATCTGAATTCCATCTCCAGTCAAAGTAACATTTCACTCTTCCTTTTTTCTTCACTCGTCCAGAAACTATAACTAAATGAAAAATAAGACTAAAATACGTGTACAGGTTCTGTTGCAAGTTGACTGTGCAGGATTGGATTGTACACCAGTGTGTAAAATAAGGAATCTGGTTTTCATGGTTTTTGTGGAGAAATGTAGGTTTGATGAGCGTCTTTGTTTTATAAAGTAGAAATAATGGTGCTTAATAATCACTTTTTACATAAGGTATTCTAAATAGTGCCCTTCCCATTTATGCAGGTAAAGATGAAATAAATTATTATTTTTTTAATTAATGAATTATAATCTCACACTAAAATTTTGGAAAAACCTTGAATTTAAGTATATTTATTGCATGGAGGAAATAGAATCCTGTTTCAAGACAAAATCATCAATTCAAACTGAATATTTTCTAAGTAATAATAATAATGAAATAATAACAATGACAAATTTAAACATGACCTTTTCTTTTAGGTACTATTCAAAACTGACAAGACAAGAGAACATGCTGTTTTAACAAGGCACATGTGTGCTGACTAGCAGTAGGTAGCTTCCAAAAAATAGCTACTTACAAAAACATCTCCACATCTATAGTCAGAAATGTAAAAGAAAAATTTAACACAACAGCAACTGAAACAAACAAGTGAGTGTGGTTATCTTGCCATCTTACACAGTGATTCTGATGGTAAGAGAGGCACAAAAAACCATCTTTAAAGCTGTCTGTTAGAGAAGGGCAGCAAATTAATTTCAGTGTAAGAATATTTTACTGCAAGAATAGTTTCTTTGAAGGCTTTTTATACATCTTAAGCAGGTGTTCAAATAAATGTGGAGGATGCTTTCTGTAATCATTGTGCACATTGGCTCTTTTTGAACCTTTGCTTCCTCAAATTTAAGCATCAGGAGTATGGATTATTTACACTTACTGAATCGCAGCTAAATCTGCCTGCTTCAACTAATACAGAACTTGAAGTACCAGAAATGTTTTTTTTTAACATTGAATAATTTGGATCTGTTGATGCCACATTGGAGTTTCTTACTCTATGTCGTGCTGTGTTGTGTTCCTATTGGACCAATGTGCAGAGCAACACTTAGGAGAAGTATGGTGAGTAGATGAGCCTCCTATAAATTTTAATAATAATAATAATGACAGACGAGATAACGAACATAGAGCAGGTAGAAATCAGGGTACTGTACAGGAGGAACCAATGGAGAACAATGACAAAATAGGCAGTATAAATATTAAGGGAGAGAGGAGAATAGACCAGTGAACAAAGGGAGTTAACCAGAGGGGAATCAGGATAAGCTGGTGGGAGAGAGACTAAAGGTAACTGAGAGAGATTGACTAATTAACATGGATGATCAGGAAGGTAACAGGAAACATCTAAGTAAACAGAAACAAGTAAACAATGAGGCTAATTAAACAACATTAGTGCGGGGTGGGGGACCAGACCTATAAGAAAAATATAATCTAACACATCTAACACAGGAATCCAAGAAAATAATCTGAACACAAGGATGAAATAATGAATCTAAACATGAACTAGAATAACAGCAACTGAAGGATGTAAGGGAAAACAGACTAGGAAGTCAAACTAATACCTAATACAGGCAGATCATGACATTCTTTCAGTGCGGGAACCACTCGACTCCAAAATGGGGTCACACACCACCATGACCTGGATAACACCCTGCCTCTTTGTGGTGAAGGTGTTAATAACAAAGGGTAATTACAAGCCAGCTTAGTAATAGGTCTGCTGACTGGAACAAGGTAAGGGAAGTGCCTAAAGGTCAGTGAAATGGACAAAAGCTGGACTGGTGAAAGACAATATCAGCAATGAAAAGAACAAATTTTTGCCGAATATAATGCCCTAAGTTATCCTCAGTTGATTAGAGAAATGCAGATTCCTGTCAGTGTAAGCGCTTCAGGTTTGGTGTAATATCTTTCCTTGGTTGAGCACTCTCATATCTCCAGTTTTCTCACCTCTATCTCCTTATCTCAATTCTGTAGGGGACAGAGAATCAATTAGGGCCTCTGCAGTGAGATAACAGTGGTGTTTATAGGTGAGTAAACATATAATGATGCTGTAATGACTCTCAATCTTGCCACACTGTCAGGATAGAGGTAAGAAATAGGTCATGGGTGTGAAGGTGTGTATATTTTAATGCATGTTGTTCAAACAGTGCACAGTTCAAAGGGCAGGCATGGGAAAATGAACCACCTCCTACCGTGGGATTGTTGCTGGGTATCCATTAAACTCTAGCAGCTCCACCCTGAGCTGTTACACCTGAGGCAGCGTAGCAGAGGACAATTACAGATTAGACACTGCTGGACGGCCTCTCCCTTATGCTCTGGAAGCTTGTCAAGCAGATTAAGGACAACAACACCACCTCTCTCTCCTGTACTTTCCTCACCAACAAAACCACCCAAGTGACTCTGAGGTACAAAGGTTTGGCTGTCACACAGCAAGGTGTGTCTGAGCCTGCTGGAGGCTGAGAAATGAGGAAAAGAAAGAGGGGGAAGGCTTTCCTTGATCACTCTAAAACAGCTCACATTTTCCATCACTTTGTTCGTTCAAAGTCCTTTTAATGAGAAAATTCTAGGGTGACAGGAGTTTTCTGTAACTGTATAGAGTAACGCACCACAGCCCCACCACCTGTTGCTGCACACTGCTAGTCACAGGCTGCAAGAAGTCTATTGCCCTTTTGTGCCGTGTAAGAGAAAGCCAAGTTCTGTTGTTTTAAAATATTCTGGCTCAAAAACACAAAGACAGTTGTGTCATGGAAAATAAAATTTCTTTTTTAAATTTTCTTTTTATTTACTTTTGAACGACAGATACGTTTTAAACAGGCTGGGACAGACTAGTTAATCTTAATATGAGTTTGTTAGACAATTGTTATTTAATAAGGATCCGAACTACAAAAAATAAAAACATTCTTCATAATAGGAACTTAAAAACTACAACAAAATGTAGTAGGTGTTTGATTTATATTTAAAAATACTAATAACATATTGTTGATAATATTTATGTGACTGTGATCATTGATATACTATTTTATTTTAGCAGCAGCAGTAACAGTTAGATGATGTCAAACGTACAATACCTTTAAACCCTGGCATTTATACTCAATTCTATGTATGTTAACAATGAGAGCTGCAGAAGATATTGAATTGGATTCATAATCACAATATCAATTTGTGCAAAATTGATCTGAAAGGACTGCTTGGTTTCAATATTTGGCAGGGTATTATATTTTAAGAGTCATGCATGCAAATTCTGCATGCAAACAATATTTTTGGCCAGTGGGAAATATGTTTCCTGCCCTGATGTTCATTGATGTATATTTTAGCAACAAAGATGCTAAAGCTCACAAAGAGTGGTGGGGACGTTGTGAAAAGGGAAAAGAAAGAAAATATAGGTTAATCATGATCGATGCCATTACTGTAATATTCAGCAACAGTTTCACAATCACATGTTTTCCTAATATAAATACCACGGTTTTACGGTTTTAAACACTGTAAAATACATTCGGTCCTAACGTGGGAGTTTCATGTGAACCTTTTCTTCTTGTCAACCAGAGTCTGGCCTGAACTTGAAGTAATGAAATGTTTGGGGGGTGAACTCTGTAATTAAAGGGTCATAGATAAGGTGAAAGAGATGTATGAAGGTTTAGAGTCAAGCACGGGTGTTCTTCCACCTTTTTTAACCTGACGTTGTGAGTAGACAGAAGTGTGACCCTGGCGTGCAGCGGGTCAGCACTGCTAATGCTCCGACACTGTATCTTTCTGAACTCGCTGATTAAAACCTCTGACCTCTGACGTTGGCCTCTCTTTTTATCTGTTTATTTCAAACTCTGCTCCCTTTCCCCTTCCTCCTTCCTCTCTGCATTCCTTGAACTTTATCCTGTAGCTTCATCCTTTGTGTTGTCCTATAGAGCTGGTTAAACATGCTTTGTCTTTTTTAAATTTAACCTCAGATGTTCTCCTGTTCCATATTTCCCCACCTTTCTCCTCTGTCCATTGCCGTCATGTGTTTGAAATATCTTGCTTTATGCTTTTCTGCATCACGTCCCCATTACCCTATCAGTTGCTCCCCTTCCTTTGCCCGCTATTATTGTTTTTCTTTTTTTCCCCCCGAAGTCTTAAATGAATGGTGTTTTTACGGAAGAGCGCAGCACACTTGTGCTAGGCTGGGGGGCCGGCATGTCACCGCAGCCGGCTAATTTATCCACCACCGCTGTCTTCATGTTACGCCTGGTCCCCTAACTTTCCCTTCCTGTTGTTCTTCCCGTGTTTCTTTTTCCAAATTCCTTCTTTCACTCTCTCTGATTTAATCCCCTCCTCTCCTCTTCTGGGCTCACATTGTTAAATGCAGCCATCCTATTCTTTCTGAACTCGATATGTGCAACAACATGCCACAGGGTTCATTTTGCTCTCTGAACAAATAGTTAAGGAAATATTGGGTCAAACAACCTCACAAGCCAAAATGTGACATACAAGCATTTCATTTCATTATTGCTACTTTTCCAAAGCCATGAGATTGCATGCTCAAGAATATAACAGAAAAATGGTTCCCTGTATTTAATTAGTTTTTCTTAGAAATGCATGTTCACCAGCCAGCATAATTAGGTGAAACAACAGTTTTCGTTGTGGATGCTGTTGCCAAGTGAAGAGAATACAAAGCTTGCTATTTTCAGTACCAGTGAAATGTTTAAACATGACATCGAAGGAAGGACGTCGGTGTAAGAAGCTATTTAACAGGAAATTGTGTTCAATGTTGCTAATTCCTTAAAAGCATCTTTTGGCTGTCCTTAAATTTTTAGAAGATGTTTTAGGTCATTGCCTAATATGCATAATTGGGCATTGGCATGTAATTGCATGTAACAGTAATGGATGCTGTAGGTTAGGGGATAACACTGTTGAAGTGACAATGCGTGAGAAAAAAAACCCTTAATATGACATGTTTACAAAAATATATTAAAATCTTTTGTTTTTTAGTTTAGGTTTTCTGAGATTGTTTGGTTCTTAACCCTATTGTCTACTTAGGAAGTTACAAGAGGTGACAATGAAACAATATTAATGTTTTTACTTTAAGTAATTATTTATTTACATAATTTTGAGAATAATCTACATTATCAGTCTAAATGGATCAAAAAGAGGCAATAGAAATGCAGTGATTTATCACACACAAAGGGCTGGGAGGGACTGCTGTGGAAGGACTCTGTCACTCCAGTGCTTTGAGACAGGATAAGGGGCCCATGGAAGCACCCACTGCTCATTGAGAAGAGTTTAAATCTTATGTGCTTTAACTAATCTCCAAAACGCTCTACTAAAATCAATAAAATTTGCTAGTCTCTTTTTTTTTTATAAAAATGACTTGCTAAAGTGTACAGAAAACTTGCTAAATATAGTTACGAAGTTGCTAAGTTTGCAACAGTCACTGTATTTTGTACATGTTGAAACATGTCTCTAATTCTTTCAGGCTGCGAGTGAGCGAGAGAGAGCAAAACTTTCCATAGAAAGGCTAAATAGAGTCCAGCAAAGTTGTTCTGTTTGATTATTTTGAGTTTTTGGGCTCTGTCTGCCATGGAACATGATGGATCTGGTAATGGTGGAGTCATTTTGGAAGTCTTACTTTTAAGGTTAGTGTTGAAATTCTCCTAAAATACAAACTGTTGATTTAACAGTGCTAGCTGAGCTAAATGCACTGATTGTTAATACAGACGGCCAAACTCTGTACCCATTAGTTACAGCGGATGGTCTCTCACACACGACATGACTCCACCTCAGATCCTCATATAAATAATTACACTCACAGGAGGGAGGCTGGGAAAACATAATTTGAATGCTGCCTTTTTATTGCAGGTGTTTAGGAAAAAGTGAGATTGGTTAAGCAGGTAAAATCCTCACAAAGCATTAATGATGCATCTCTAGTTTTTATTGCATGACTTTCATCTATTATGCAGAAGAAAAAGTTCAAATTTTTATAAAAAGAAAAACGTTTTTAAATTTATAAGATTGTTAAGAGACACACAAACACATGTACACACATGCTGTAAACAGAGCAGGACTCCTGGAAACAGCCAGAAGCATTAAGCACATGCACACAAAAGTACGTGTAAATGGACAGACACAGCTGACATTTAGGAGCTGAGTGTATCTGGAGAACCCCTGTTCCACCACACTGATCAACCAAGACGCATTGCTTTGGTCTCATCTGCAAGTCGTACGAGAGCGTAAATAAGTTTCATCCTTTTGTGGCTCATCTCCTTGGCCAGACATGCTTGGAGGTCTCGGCATTAGCAGTGCGTTGTGGTCTACAGGAGGCCCTCGCTAAAGGTGCAACTCTTCAACAGCATCAGTGGAAACACTGACATGTCCAACCCACAGCTGCTGAAAGCTCAGAGACTGCCCCGGGTATGTGTCTGACAGCTAAAAAAAGAAAAACACCTCTGCTTTTTGCATTAAATCTGATGAGTGTTAACACTAAGGGCCAATTCATGCTATGCATGCTGAAGCTGTGGTGAGTTACGCTCTTTGAACCTATAATGGGTGCATTACTCTCAGACAAGTTCCTTACTGGGATGAGATTTTGATTGAGTAAAAAAAAGTTTAAGGGGAGGGTTTGCATGTGTGTGTTTTTCCCCAGAGTGGCTAATGGTTTCAGCAGCGCTGTTCCTGTGGCCTGTAGCATGACGGATAGATATGTATGTGTGTGTGTGTGTGTGTGTGTGGGTGTGTGTGTGTGTATAAGGATGGAGTACTCACGTCCAGGTGTGGTGGGATGTATGCAGAGTCCATGGTATATCCTTGAGCTCCAGTGTTACGATCCCTTGCCTCGTGCTCTCACTTCTTTGGACAGAAAAAGGCAAAGGGGACTAATTACCTTGTCTCTATCTGTTTGCCTACAAGACCAACTAGGCTAAGTGTTTTGTGTCTCTATAGGTATTTCTGCTCACTCCATGTTCTTTCCTCTCAGATTCTCATCCTGTTGTCACTGTCAGATAAGCTTGAAAACATCCACATGCTTCTCTTTCCTTTGCCTGCCTGACCTCTACTGGTAAACACCACCCTTTCTTATTCCCCTGCACTTCAAGCCCTGGTTGCTGAAAAGTAGTTGGCGGCTGCAAGACAAAAAAACAAGCTGTATGTGTCTTTACTGGTATCACCGGCAATAACTCCCTCTTGTTTCTAAACCTCCTCACTGTGTCGGTCTTCTTTCCTCTCCACTCTGTTCCTCCCTTTTGTATCTCCTCCCCCTTTCCTCCCTCTCTTTCTATCTCTCTCACCAACATACTCACCTCCGCACACACACACACACACACACACACACACACACACACACACACACACACACACACACACACACACACACACACACACACACACTTTTTCCCCGTATGCTCTAGAACAAGCAAACTTAGTTTAACTCTGACTTTGCTTGTCAGATCTGTAAACATCATGAGGCATTGTTCACATAAGTCCTCCCATTCATGGACAAAGCCACTTTAAAATGAAACTAAACACACTGATTTACCTGCACACTAACTGGTCAAGATAACCCTGGTGGTCATTACCTACAAGCAGACCAATTGTTTCCCTCCTTCAACGAACTCCCCTGCTGTGTTTCATTGGCAATGTTTGACTTTTTCAGCCAGCATGCGCGCAGAAGGTCTCCCAGTCATTATAAATACCCATGACAATCAGAGCGAAGAGACTCAGTTACAAAACAGATGTATGAATGGATGACTCATGAGACCTGCCATGAAGTCACCACAGCTAGGATTTGTGATTGGATCAAAGTAAAAAAAAAACAAAAAAAACAGGACTGCTGTGCTTCTCCATGATGGGTTGAAGCAAGGTGCATCCGTCCTTCCCGAACAGAGCAGGCGGGCGGGGGTGAATTTGTATTCATGAGGTTAACCCATGAGAAAACGTCTCTTTTGGATGCCTCGTCTCTCATATTAGATCTCATCTGGAGAATCACTCACCCACGTCCCTCAGCTCCTCCTCCCTTGTCCCCTACGATTCCTCTTCTATTCCACTCTTGTACAAACACACACACAAAAAACTCAACCACAGACCTCATTCATCCCCAGGTGGAGTTATTGTCCCACTGCAGTGACACACAGCACAGGCACACAGAGACATACTCGGGCTCAGGGCATTTGAAGGTTTTGTAAAAATTTGACTAATAACTGAATAATGAAATTACCTCAGAAATGTATTATTTTGCCTTTAGATTGTTGACCTGCTGTCAGCACCTAAAGCTAAAGATCCAGACCTACTGAATTGACCTCAGAACATTAACATTATAAGATGAAATACCCATATTATTCTTTGAGCAAAGTGCTTTTAAAATTAATAAACTTGAACCTGTTACATTAGATTGTCAATAAAATCTTTTGTCTGTTACATTTTTGGGATTTGGTGAACTCAAAGAAAGCTGTAACAACCAACCAGTGTACTAGGCCACTGAAAGACCTAAACCTCCATAAATTTTGTAAAGGAAGCAACTAAAATAATTCAGTAATGATTCAGTTGTCCGTTAACCTCATAGCTTTTGTGGATTACAAAGTTTCTCCTCTTATCTCTGACGCTGAACTCAGATATCTTCTGGAGGAAGCGTATTTCAGCTGCTTGTATCCAGGATCTTGTATTTTGGGTCATATCTCTTGACCATAGATGAGGTTTAGAGTGTAGATGGATGGTGCATTGATAGTGGCTGAGCTCTTTTGGTACCATGACTGGAACAATAATGACATTACTTCAGCTGAAGCCTCCTATCCGTCTTTCCATCCCCCACTTCATCCCACCATCACTCATAAATATGGCTTCAGTCCCTCCACTTCAAACAGAAACTAACTCCTGACCCAAAAGGATGAGTTTACTGTTTGAAGGCCAACTCTTTGAGACTCCAACAGAAGTATATCATCTGCAAAAAGCAAAGATGAGACCATAAGTGTCATGATTTGTGGGTGTTTTTGGGTTCTTCTTCTTATTATTATTATTATTCTTGAGAGGCTTTGAACCATGCTTTTGTTGTTTTCCTGGTCATGCTTGAATTTTGTCTTCTAGTTCATGTTTTGTCAAGTAGGCTTTTGGATCTGGTTATGCTTTAGTTTCATGTTTGTCTAGTTATGTTTCTATTAGTTTGTATCCTTGGATTTCTGTTTTGCTCCAGTCACGTTGTGTTCTCTCCTGTCTGTCAATTATCGTTATTCAGTTCACCTGCACCTTGGATTCATTCTCCTCGTTTCACCTGGTTCTTGCTCCATATATACACCTCTGTTCTGTTCATTCCTTCTGGAAACATTTTGGATCACTTTCTCTGTTCATGTCTTGTCCTTTGATCATGCCAAGCCTGTCTTGCCAGCCTGCCCATGTGTGTTTTTGCCTTCACCGTCTGTAGTAAGTTTTGTTAATTAAACCTTTTCACTTACCGTCATACTGCCTGCTCGTCTGCATTCCGGGGTCCTCCGTTACACCGCACCTGACAATAAGGTTATGTCTATAGCCACAACAGGGACCAGTGACAAGGGGAGGTTGCGGTGGCTCTCCCTTGTCAGTATTGGACATAGTTGTAAGCTTTTTCCCTGTCTACGAAACACATATAGGACTGGACAACCAAACTCCCCTGAACCTATCAGCATCATTGTGGGTGTAAACATTTGTTCCACCACCAGGACGAAAAGCCTCAATGCCAACCCCCTGAATCTAACCTTTGACAATTAGTCCAAGTCTCCTTTTCAACAAATGTTTCCAAGTAGGAGGTGTGATCCATCCATCCATCCATCCATCCATCCATCCATCCATCCATCCATCCATCCATCCATCCATCCATCCATCCATCCATCCATCCATCCATCCATCCCTTCTTTTCCTTGCAGGATCCAGTGGACGATTTTAGAATAGAACAGAATAGAATTGACTTTATTGCTCTAGTGTCCAAACACTTTGAAACATTTTGAAAGTTTTTTTTTTATTAAAAAAACAAAAACTTATTTGTGATTTTTGTTTTTTGCATTTTCAATAATAAACACAAAATTTTATTGAAACAAATAGAGTACCACATTTTTGATTAAATTGTTCTTTATTTTCTTGTTTTCTGTTTTCAGCAACAAGAATGGGATAAGGGTGAGTCTTGTTTTCAAAAATGCTTGCTGTGTTTAACAAGGTAAAAGAAATAAGTGAGCTCAAGTCTGCTACTGAGCAAAAGTCGCTGGATGTTTGTGATAGTTTACCAAAACATGTAAACAAAAGCACAAATGTGGTCATTACAAGGTAAATACTTTGTGTTGCACCTAACATTTTCAATTTTTAGAAGATTTTTATTTGTCAATGAAAATCTAAAGCAAAGCATGAAATCCTCATAGTTATTCTAAAGGTCTGCTGAGCTGAGTTTAGCCTTAAAAGACGATCCTTTCAGAGTTTGTTTAGGAGTTTTTTTAGGAGTTTGGAGAGCTAGATTTATGTCACATATCTCTTGTTAGGACTTGATTTGGCAATCAATTTGCTCTTCTGATGACAATTGTTTTGAGCAGTAGATTGTGGTTAGCTCCTTCTTTGTAAATCTTCCTGCTCCTCTAAAGTGAGAGCACCAACTTAACTACGAACTGTTAATAAACCTTGACTGTTCACAAGAATTTTACACAAGTTGGCTTGAAAACACGTGGAACATATCTTTTAAAGAGCAAGAGAAGGCTGACAATATCATCGCATCAGCTCTCATTTCCTTCCCTACATTATCTGTCTCTCAGCTGATTTTCTTGTTCCTAATTGCTTGACTGACAGTTTTTTTTTATTTCCCTTTTAAAGCTGTTAAGCTAGAAAAAACGTATATTTTCTTCCTTTAAGGAGAAAGAAGTGAGCAGTGATTTCAGCCTCCAGCTTTCCCATCCTCTGGAAAAGCTCTCAGTCGTCTGTCCCATTTACTTCCGACGGAGGTGGAAACAAACTTTTAAAGAAATAGCTCACCGCCCTCCTAAAAAGCTGTCCTTCCATCCTGTATCCCAGTGTTCCCACCTCCTCTTTCCCCTCCATGGAAACAATTAATGAGGCCCCATCCAGAGGAGAGGAGGAGAAGGCATTTGGATTTATTCCCAGTTCCACCACCTCTTTCCATATCCTCTCTCACCAAATTGTCACACATAATAACTCATCCATCAATGGGATCATCAGTCATTCAGTGGTGGGAGGAGGAAGCTGAGAGAGTCTGGATGAAGAGGTGACATGGCATCTTTGCAAAATGAGCAACAGCTCTAAATACTTAGAGACACAAAAAAAAGCTTGTCCTTAGAGTGCCTGTAAAAAGTATTGATGCTATATTTTATATTTTGTCACATTACACCCACAAGCTTCGGTGTGTTTCATTGGGATTTTATATGACAGACCAACGCAAATTAGTGCCTAATCAAAAAGAGGAATGAAAACATACATGGTTCTCAAACGTTTTGCAAATAAAATCTGAAAAAGCGTAGTGTACATTTGGATTCAGCCTATTTTACTCTTATACCCCCTATGTAAAACCCAGTGCAACCAATTGTCTTCAAGTTACCTAATAATTAAACAGAGTCCACCTGTGTGCAATCTAATCACAATATAAATCCAGCTATTCTGTGAGGGACTCATATGTTTAGCAGAGAACATTAGCCTCACCATGTCCTGGATGATTGAGAATGTACACTAACCCATATAGGGGACACAGCAAATACAAGGAAGGTGCTTTGATCAGATGAGGTCAATATTTAACCTTTTAGCCTACATGGAAAATGCTATGTGGTAGAAATACTAACATGTCAATGCATGTTTCCCATAGTGAAATGTGGTGGTGGCAGCATAATGCTGTGGGATGCAGTGCTTCATGAGACGATCAAAGCTTAAAATATTGTTTTATAACCTAATCCTGCTTTAAGCTTCTCCACAACTTTCTCCCTGACATTTTTGCTGTGTTTGTTGACCTTCAACATGCTGCATTTTCACTACTGTTCTCTAACAAACCTCTGAGGCTTCACAGGGATTTAACAGCTGGATTTATACGAAGATCAAAAATAAAACTGGTGGATACTAGCTAGTTAACTGATGTCTGTGTGTTGCTCTGTCTGGATTCTATCTTGGGGTATCAGAATAAACAGGGCTAAATACAAACACAAACCTTCCACAAGGCAATAATGTACTACTATGTGTTAATCTGATATAATGTCCCAGTAAAATACAGAAAGTTTGTGGTTGTAAAGTAACAAAATGTGAAGATGGGGTAAGAATACTTTAGGGAAGCATTGCTTGTGTAAATGTATGTATGACCCACCATACATCCCATCAATCAGTTGTCCAACATTCCATATTTTCTGCCTTAAAATGATCATTTTCTGCTCAGTTTCCACATTGTTGACTCTGAAATGTCTCTTCAAAGACGTTTTGACATAATGTTGAGAAGTTTTATTTCCTCACAGCTATATATTTCTTAGCTTTAGCCTAAGACAACTTAATTTCTTCTAGCAGAGGTTTCATTGTTATAAAGGGATGTGTGTGATAAAGAGCTTGGCACAGCAGCAGTAGATGATAAGGTATCTCATTCATTTCCACATTGAAATATAAGAAAAATACCCTTGTCCACTTAACAAAAAAGTTTATATCTTTTGATCATCCTGGTATTCATTCATCCAGAAATGCCAAACTGTTCTTTACAACATTATCAGAATTAAAAAAATTTTTTATATGATATGATTTATATGATAAACTATGGAAACTATTTTTGTTACCTTTAAAACTACTGACTGGTCCTTGGAAGGCAGTTCTTAAAACATGGACAATAATCATAACCAAAACACTGAGGTGACACTGACATTTTGCCTGGATCAAAGACTACCTGACAAACAGACCACAGTTTGTGAGACTGAAGGGTTGTGTGTCTAACCAAGTTGTCAGCAGCACAGGAGCACCACAGGGGACTGTACTCTCACCATTCCTTTTCACTCAGACTTCCAGTACAAGACAGACTCCTGTCATCTGTAGAAATACTCGGATGATTCTGCAGTTGTGGGGTGGATCAGAGATGGACAAGAAGATGAGTGGTGGACCACTTTGTGGCATGGTGTGGAAACAATCATCTCATTTTGAACGTGACTAAAACAAAGGAGATGATTGTAGATTTTAAGAGAAACAGGAATAAGTCAAAAACTATTTCTATCATGGGAGAAGAAGTGGAGGTGGTGGAGGAGTATAAATACCTCGGTGTTCACCTGGACAACAGACTGGAGTGGAGATGCAACTGTGAAGCCATCTACAAGAAGGGACAGAGCAGACTGTACTTCTTGAGGAAGCTTAGTTCCTTCAGTGTTTGCAGCAAGATGTTGCATATCTTCTATAAGTCTATAAGAGTCTGATCTCTTCTGCCGTCATCTGCTGGGGTAGCAGCTTCAGAACCAGGGACTTAAAAAAGCTCAACAAGCTGATAAAGAAGGCTGGCTCTGTTCTGGGGACTCCTCTGGAACCTCTGGAGATCATTGTGGAAAGAAGGATTCTTCATAAAATGAAGAACATTATGGAGAACCCTGAGCATCCTCTTCATGAGACTGTCCTACAACAACAGACTGTCTTCAGTGAGAGTCTTCTTCAGATCTGCTGTAAGACGGAGCGCTACAGGAGATCCTTCCTGCACACAGCCATCAGCATCTACAACAGCTCTTTGAAGGAACCCACATAATGAGCTACAACAGCACTTAATTTCCCTTTGGGTTTAATAAAGTATTTTTGAATTGAATTGAATTGAAACATCAGTCTAATGTGACATGCTATTTACGGCAACTTTTGGAAACAATGGAGCTTAATCACTTGGTCATCTGCTGCCTTTTCCCTATTTGAAAGTTTCCTTTGCAAATATGTATGGTTTCAAATTGGACATGGGTTTGCTTCAATGCAATTAAGTATACTGATTAATAAAGTTGCTGGAATTAGAGCACATAAAGCTCACCGATAACAAAACTAAAGTGACCCACAAGAACAAAACAGATGCTCTTTAACATTTACACAGCCCTGTTGAAGCTGCGGGTTTTTGTAATATGAGTAACATTATGAATCATTTCATTTCTTTTTCCACACTCAGTGTCACATGTACCCCGTACAATTAACCTAAAGAATAACCACATCTGTAGGGGAGAGGAATATTAAAAAACAACCCTGAAAAGTGCAATAACCTGGCTTTAGAAGTGTTTATACCCTTAAATTGAAATGTTCTGTCATTGTCATGTTGGTTCTGTTTGAGACCCTCATGCTGTCAACAATTACGGACAACAATGAAACTGTTTATTGACACAAGTAAATGAATGAGGAAATGCAAGTGGTTATTAAATGAATTATGATATAATCAGTATATGGTGGAGATGATGGAACAGATCTTACTGCTGAGGGGATGGTGAAGTTCCCAGGGAACAGGTGAGTATACTCAGAGATGAGCATACCCAAGAGGCTTAGACCAGCAGGTGGTGATGAGTGGAGCTTGTTGATAATGGTTTCTTTGTTCTTCTTTCCAGGAGAAGGTGGAGAGCTGTAGTGGTTGGATATGGAGGAGTATAGAATCTGCCTAAGGGGATCCACTCCTTTTTCAGCTCCTCCTGAATGGACCTTATGGGCCCAAGCTGTGAGTGTGCCCGTCACACCCTGCAATCAGAAAAGGTGGAAGCACACACACACACACACACATGCACACACACACACACACACACACACACACACACACACACACACACCAACCTGCACACAGACTTGTGTATATGACAGTCATAAGTTAAAGTAAATGCGCCTGAAATATAAGCTGATCTTAGAAGAATTTCCCTGACTTTTGCTCATTTGCATTCTTTGTCCATCATTTGTTCAGCGGTTTCCAAAATGACCTCATTGTAGAATGGTATCAGTCAGGACAAGAATACAAAAACATAACTTGAACAATTTTGGGCCAACTGTGTTGGACATTACATAAGCTGCAGGAATTTCTGGCAAGTATTGGTTGGCTTCCACATGGGACAACAATCACCTGTTTCCTCTGAATGTCTGGAAGAAGGAGAAGGGCTGTAAGACAGAAATTTTTTCTTCCAAAGAAAACATCCAAGCTGGACTGAAAGCTCCCAAAACCTTGTGGTAGAATGTGCTTTGAAAACAGGCCTCAACTAGATAAGCACTTATAGACTCATAGAGAGCAGACCTTCACCAAAACAAGAGGGTCATTGATGTATGTCAGCTTTTTTCCATGCTCTGGATGACTATTGAGCACTGTATATCAGCTGCTGACAGGGTGATGAACCATGTGGGGATTCCATGTTGTTGTACCATGGTTACTAGAAATAAAGAGTTCTTCAAAAACATCATGGAAAGATGGTGAAATCCTACAGATGGTGCTCTGCATCACCACCAGAATCATTTGTTCCTTGTCCTAAAATGCACCAAAATCCAAATCTGTTCATAACCTTTTGAGATATTTTGCAAAGAGACAGATGGACGGACAAACGCAGACAAAAACATAATTATTTGGTCAAAATTCTAAAAGGTACATTTAACACAAACCAGTTCTTTGGCTGCCTTATAGCATGTTAATAGGTAGAAAACCTTTTGATCTAATCAACATTTTTGAATTAAAGACTTTCTCAATATCAGTATTTAGGAATCTCAAACCTGATTTGAGTCACAAAAAAAAACTTTATTTAGGTTCAGATTTACTGTAAATGTAGAGTTTGTACTGAAACATGAAATTTTAGAAAACTGTAGTCTGGAAAAGTATAGAAACCTAACTGTTGAGAGTTCTTGCAGTTTAATTCCATAAATTTTATTTCCTCTCTAGTAAAAAGAATAGAGGAGGATATATGGAGCATGGTGCAGGTGAAACGAAGAGACAGATTGCATGGTGCAGGTGGACCGAATGAAGCTGATAACAAGCTGTGGCAGGAGTTAAAACAAAACATGGCTGGAACTAAATTGTACATGGACTTAATCAAACTTAAGAAACATAGCTGTGACAGAACATAAATGAGATTGAAACAGACTACAAGAATCATGAGAAAGTAAACCTAAGCAAAGAACTAAAGCACCACCTGGAACACAATGAACAGAAGCAGGATCCAAAACTCAACTGTGAGAACAAAATAACAGAAAAATCAAACACCCCCAAATCATGACACAACTTGGGAAACAATAAATTATTTGAATGCACAATATAATGAAAACAGTTGAAATCAGCAATAAGTATGTTAGAATTATGAATCTGAGAGTATTATTTAATATTTAATATTAATATTTTAATATTTTATCAAATAATATTACGGACTGTTATGGGTTGTCCTGTGAATACCGGCCCAGTAAGGCAATGGTATTAAGACAAAATAGAAAGGTGCGAGACGAGTTCTGACATTATTGAACAGCAAAAACTCTACACACACATGGAATGAATTCACACAATTTCTTAAAATACAAGAATTTATTAACAAAAATAAGTCAACTCAAAGTCAAACATATTTCAATCAACAAACTCTTTACTATGCTAAAACAATCCAACTAAACTACCAAGCAGAATTAAAGAATAGGGAAGACTAATGGGCTATGTACAATATAAACAAGTTGATGAGAGATGATTGAAATCATGACCAAAAGAGTGATGCAACATTACCATGCAATGTTATTTATGTTTGAGAAGCAAGGATTATCTTGAAGAATCTGGAAATGAAGTTAAGTTAGTCTTGGAACTAATTTAGGAAAGAATCAGCAAACGTTTAGACAACCATTCACAATGCAAGATCAGATAAAATATTATTTTAATAAAATAATGTTTTAAATAATGATCTGCTGAATAAAACCAACCTTCTGGATGACTAATTCTCAACGGTGTCTAATTAGCTGCCTTTATTTATTGAAATAATATTTGAAGAAATATTATTAAGGGAGTATTTTGGAAAAGATCCAAATCTTTCTGGAGAAATGGGGCTTAATGGTGTTTACTTAGTTATCAAATCCTGTCTGTTTTCCACACGATGATGCGGTCTCTGCTGTCTTCCTTCCTGACTGGGAGACTTTGCAGGGGTTTCTCTCGAACACCGTTTGTCTCTGCAGGGCTCGGAAGGAAAGTCAAGCAATGCTTGTACCTTAATTACCCACGTTCATGAATGAAAATACCGGATTCACAGACAGTATTTCATTCGTACTTATCTTTGCATATGATCGATGATCGTATGACACTCTTGGATCCAGTTTGAAGAGTTTGCCAGCAAAGAGACATCAGCACGCTTGTCTCCCCTGTCCGGTCTCTTTCGAAGGCCGTGTGGAAGAGGGCGGATGTAGCAACAGCTGTGCTTTTATTTGGGTAGTGGCGTCACAGGAAGTCCGCAGTTATCCCATTTCCTGGCTGTGCCAGAAGAAGGTTAATGCACTTTATTTTGAAAAGTTCCAGAAGAGTTCGTACCGGAGTTTAATGTTGAAATCCATGGCTGTGGGTCCCAACAAGTATGAATGAGACTGAGTAACGGTTGTCTTTGGATCACTTTGTTCAAGTTTTGAGCAAATACATTATTTTTTATACAAGCTTTTTGTAAAAGAGGCAGGATGATTTGTGAGTGAAGCGAGCAGAAGAAAGACAAATAAATGTCAGAACGAGATGAGCAGAAAGAAGATAGGGAGACTAAGATGAGATTTCATTAGCTGCTGCTGTGAACGGGTCCTCTACTGAAGTGGACACGCATCCTGCATGACTGGAGAATGACTGCAGAACACACACACAGAAGCAATAATAAAGTACAGACAGACTCTACCATGCACACATAGATTGATTTTTCTTGTTTAGCAGCAATGACTTGCAGTTCTTTGTGCCTGAGGTCAAAAGGCTGTTATGTTGTGCCAGTATCAACATCTCATACCCCACTAATTCACTCAGACGTTGTTTTACCTGTCAAATGTTAGTTTATATTAAAACAAATCAAAATAAACACAAAATATTTCATTAAAATTATGAAAATAAATCAGAATCTCACTTGAATGCAGAGGTGACCAAAAGCATTCTGCTTCATGTTTAAATATGGCTAGACATCATAGCATTGGTCATGACAAATAAGTTATCAGCGTCTGTCATTTAGACCACAGGTGGCACAAATTGCCTGGAAAATGTCATGCAGTTATAACAGCTGCTTGCTTAGGGCTCTATGGCGATTGGGTGTCCAGTATGAGCAGCACGTGTGTAGTACAAAAGAAGAAAGCAGTTTTAAAAGTCTACAACATGCTTCTGTGGCTACACTGATTCTAGGTGAAAATTTAAAAGGTTTTCAGACCATATAAATGGCTAAAGATCATAGGACAGTTGATTTGCTTTCCTACTGTAAGAGAACTGCACCAGGGTTCATGAGCTGGTGAACCAGGATCCATGTATACAAGCAAATAAGAGTTCACATATTTGGTCCACACCAGAATTTAAATGAGCATTCACACCTGCCCAAATGCAGTGGACTATTTTATTTAAGTCTAACTGTGGACCATTTAAAACAGACCAAAAAGCTCTGGTGTGAAAGTGCCATAAGTCTGACTAACCTCAATCTATCCACTCATCTATATGGACCTTATTAGCTGCAAAAAGTTGTAGTGAACTCCAAATCCCCT
Organism: Girardinichthys multiradiatus; assembly: GCF_021462225.1. NCBI lineage: Eukaryota > Metazoa > Chordata > Actinopteri > Cyprinodontiformes > Goodeidae > Girardinichthys > Girardinichthys multiradiatus. The sequence goes on from NC_061810.1 coordinate 41,767,392, forward strand.
TGAAATGAAAACCTTTCACCTAATGTCCATGCTTGGAAATTTTTGTTCATCCAAGTTAGGAATTTTGTAGACAGACTGTCTGTGGTGGTATACTAGAGACAAGTGTTAAACTGATAGCTGAATATCAAATTCAGGAGGACCCTTAACAGGCTGTTAAGCACACAACAATCTCTTTATTCTCCTAATGGCATCTTAAGGGTGAATGAAAATTTGAAAGGGAGCAGATATCAGGGCATTACTGGACCACAGGTGTGGGTGGTTTGATCAGTAGAAGAATCAGAACAGGTTGAAACAGCATGGCTGGAGCATAAGCCACCAACTGGACACTCCTGGTGGGAGTTGTTTGTTAGACAATAAAATTGATGTATTATCTGACACTGGCCTGACACCACCAGATTTAAATCTGTCAGAGAATTTGTGGAGAGAGCTGAAAATTAGGATGATGGTATGGAGGCTTTCCAATCTTGAGGACTTGGAGATGTTTCCAGTGATTATAAAGAAGGGTACACCTATTTTTCAATACGCCATGATTTAATAAAAGTGTAGATGGAACATTTTATTTTTATTTTTTTATGAACTGATACTCCTTTTACTCCTAGTTTTATTATCATTCTATCAATTCCAAACAGAAAAAAACCTCTGGTTCAATAAAAAAAATAAACTTATATCTACCAGGTGTATGAATACTTTCTTAACTGTATAAAGTGTTGCCTCAGTGCCACCTGATGTCTTCATGTCTCCTTCTTGGTAGTGTTCCCTCCCATACCAACTTCATAATAAAGTCATTATCATCTCCTTCTCATTGCCAATAAGAATTTTTAAAGACATTTCCATCACTTTATTTATTTGCTCTGACAATAAATAAATTAAGCAAAATGTGTTAAAGATAAACAGAGAAAGTTTGCAACCAATTATCTAAACATTTGGAGAATATCACATTGTATTTGTTTTGTTTTATTGTTCTCTAAGGAAATATGGAGAAAAGTGTTTAACTTCTTCAACGACAGTTGATTTTCAGAATGTAAGCGATGCCTATTCTTTTATAGGTGTTTTATTGACATTGTATATTTATAACCTAATCAGGATTAAATGAATGAGTCTTTCCAGGAAACGTACTAAGACAAAATGATTTGGAATTTATGGATCCATAAGTCAAAAGTTTATCAAAAGTGTCATTATGACCAGAAGTGTTTGGATTGATCATTAATAGTCTGATCAATCCAAACACAAATGAAAGCAGGAAGTCCAGTGGTCACACTCTTCCGCCAACATGCCTTTCAAGACAAGGACATAGACGAGGCCGACATGGATCCAGGGTGTGTGGGTGTGTGACTGCATCCTATAAGCTGGTGTCCATTTATTATCTTGCTCAAGGACAAACACGCACCTACTCGCTCCAGACGCTACTACAACTGATGCACAAATTCATTCAGTAATTCAGCTCTGAGAGGGAGGCAGTGCCTAAGTTCTCCCTGTCTCAAACACACAAACAAGCAGTAGATCAATTCAAGGTATCTGTCTTTGTTGGAGCAGATTGGACAAAAAGGTACCTGTAGATTGATCTCTAATCTTTCCTTTCGGCTCACCATCACTGTTTTCAGTATTTTTGATGGATAAACAGCATCTTTGAGTTTTTCTTTTCTTTGAAACAGCATAACATAAAACTGAAGTCATGAGTATTATTGTATAACTTCTTGTTCTAGAGCTGTAACATCAATAAAATGTTCTGAAAGTAATGAAATGTTGATTTTAATGGCCTGTATACTACTGCCTATCATTACAGACAGATCCCTAGATAATATGCATGTTTTTGAAGGATAGAAAGAAGCTCTTCATGACTCATAGACCCATTTATCGCCAGGTAAAAAGGCTGCATATTGTCTTTTAAATTTGATCAAGATTAAAAAGATTCATTTGCAATTTGTCCTTTGACCACAAGCTTCAGGAATTTGAAAGAGAAACTGAACTGCCAGTCAGTCAGTCAACTTTACTTTTTGTCACTGTTAGAATGTTTGAATTGTTGCTTTGTACATGAGGCAACTTAAGTTCCAGCACTGATTAAATTTAGATACCCAAACCTTCATAAAAGGTTACAGCACATTTAAAAATACTTTATTTACACACACACACACACACACACACACACACACACACACACACACACACACACATATATATATATATACACTACAAGTAGTTGTTTTTGTAATTTCCTGCTTTAAACACAGAATTATCAGCAATACACCTCATAGCACAAAATACCATTCTTCCATTTAGGTCTGGACTTTGACTGTGTCATAATATGTTGCGACTTTGTTGGACCAATGTGCCGAACAACGCTTGGAAGCAGCATGGTGAGTTGAGAGCTTTAGTTAAAAATGAAAATAAAATAGAAAAAGACTTGCAATGGTAGCCCAGACTGGGTAATGGACATGGAGCCAGGTAGCAAACAGGGTAGTATACAGGAGGAACTGGTAGAGAGCTATGAAAACTAGAGTATAAATGCTGGGAAGAGTGGACCAATGAACCAAGGGAGCTAATCGGAAGGGAATTAGAAGCAGCTGGCGGAAGAGGGACTGAAGGCAACTGAGGGAGAGAGTGACTAATTAACAGTGATGAGCAGGGAATAACACATAACTCTGTATACAGAAACATAGGTTGTAAACAAGGAGCTAAAGAACATAAACAAGGAGAAACCAGACCTATAAGGAAATACAAACTAAAACATCTAAACACCAGAATGAAACTAATAAACCTGAATGAACTGAAATAAAGCAAGGGAAGAACATGGAAGTGCAAGAAGCAAACAGAACACAAACTCAAACCCCAAACACAGGCAGATTATGACAGACTGAACCATTCCAACACACAAATATGCTTTGATTTATATGTTCTTTGGCTTGTGACAAACTGGAAATTGCACTTCTTATCACTTTCTTTCAAGGTTTTTTTCTATGTTTGCCTTCTCCTTGCTGCTCTTCTATAAAGTCCGGATTATTCTTCTTCATTGTTCTAATTTTCAAGCATTCTGGCTGAGAGTATCCAAAGATACTCGCTACGGTGTGGTAATTTTCTCAATATTTATAATGTCCAGATGTCAGGAGGGTTCACCATCCACTTTACAAATATAAATATTTGTAAAATACTATAAGTTACTATGATCGATTTTAATAAAACTATTTTAATTTAGAACAACTTAACCAAATCAAATTAAATCAATTTAAGTCATTAAACGTTTTACTTCAAGCATTGCTAAACTGCAAGAGTATGACTGCAAAATAACCATGATGAATGAAAATTTATCAGATGAGCAGATATAAGAAGAAAGAACAGTCCTCACACAGTCCATGTGTCCTTCAGAATCTGCGGATGCTGCCATATAATTACAGTATTTATAGTAAATTACAGGTTCGTATATGTATATGTGTGCGTGTGGTCAGTAATAACAGGAAGCTGGCCCTTGATGTTGACACAAACCTGCCCAGCTGATTGGCTGTTTGATATAAATAAACACACAAGTGACCCACTATGTCCATAAGCAGCAGAGTTCTTGGTTAGACTAAAAATAAGAAACACTGAGTGCTCCACAGCGTCAAACCCAAACAGGAACACCTGGGGCTCCCCCCCTTAGGTGCACTGCAGGCAAACAGTTTACAGTCGGATAAATATGGTGGTGGGGGGGCTTTGCAGATGTTGGAAGGCTTGAATGATAGTGAAGAAACTACGACTGATCTCAAACACTGATTATGCAATTAATGGATGGAACAAGAAAAGTCAAAAGATAAAAAACAGGTAAGAAACAATAACATACACAACCTTAATACATATGTATTCATATTCAATAATTTAGAATATGTGTTCCGATGATGCTCGTATGTTAGAAAAATGTTTTTATATTCATCTGATGTAATATTCTAATCTCAAATGTCTTGCTTTCATTAGCTGTTAATGAAAAATCCTCATAATTAACAGAAATAAAGGCTAAAAACACATCTCTCTCTCTCTCTCTCTCTTCCTCCCTCCAAACTCATTCATGTTTGGGGTTGTCTCATTGTTGTCCCTCTAGTGCAGCTGTTATTTTCACCAAACAGCTGACAGTAATGAACAACTCTGTCTACTACCTCCCAGATAAACATTCCAGAAGTTTTACTGACTTCATATTATAGTCTGATCAAAAAGTGGTCCTTTATTTTCTTTATTTCGTGTGCCACCTTGGCCCCCAGGGCAGAGGTGGCAAGGTCAATACCCATCAGTCCAACTCTTTAAAAAGTAAAAAGATTATTATTCACTCCAGCATCCTGTGCTGATCTGTTGTGCCACTAAAGTACCTTCCAAAGTAAAATTATAAACCTGAAAATCCTTTCTTGAGTGTCAACATAATTTTACCATTGCTCTACCATTAATGTCATTGCTCTGGTATTTAGGGCTCTGAGGAAAAATCGTGAGTGAAGCTTAAGCCACGATGAATTAACTTTTCAAGTTTCAATTGTAAATTATTGCCCGGAAACATGTTGAAAAAAAACAACCATGGACAGATTATATGCGTTTTATCTGTGGTTTACTTTGGGATGTCCTGTCCACCACTGTGGGCTCATCTGGGAGGTTAATATGCCCTCACAGCTGCAGCACCTGCACATATTTCTCCCAGAGACAGCACAATAAAACACAAGTGTCTTTTTATACATAAAAAACGGAAAGGCTCGGGATTCATGAGATGGCCACACCGACCATCTGCATCTGGACTCTGTGCGTGTGTGCATGTGTGAGAGAGATTACACAACCTGGGAATCTTTTTGTTGTCTGTGTGTGTCTACATTCAAACACATGTGTGAGACCAGCAGAATATTTGTTCTCTGGGAAGTGCTTGCCTGTCTGCGTTTGTGTATTTCTTGTGAGTGACATACTGTACATTCGTGAGGGTGTTATTTATGCACCTCCTCAGTGTCTCTGAGCGTATCGGCTCCAGATGTGTAGGGGGTCAATGCTGGGTTGCCCTCCCTGTTCCAGAGGAAGCCAGGTGTGTATGATCGCTCTCTTTTTCCACATACAACTGTTTAATAGAACATTAATATACTGACATTTTCAACAATTCATGATACAGTGCCTTGCAGGTATACATTTTGTCAGATTACAGTAATACATCTCATTGTATTTCACTGGGATTTTATGTAACAGACCAACTCAAAGAAGTGCCTAATTATGAGGTGGAATGTAAAGTATAAATTAGTTCAAATGAAAATCGGATGTGTGGGACCCTTTATATTCACCCTAACCCTCCCAGGTTAAAAAGTCACATTTTCATATCGTCTGACCAGAGCACCTTCTTTCTTGCTTCCTGTGTCACCGGCATGGCTTGTAATGAACCTGCTTCCCTTCACTTGCTGGAGAAAGGCTTTCCCACAGCATGATCTTGCCAGCACCATGTCCCATAATATAAAGGGGGATATTAGTCATTTTACAACAATCTAAGGAAGCTCTGACATTTCACACAGAAAAAAGAAGGCGAGATGCAAGGCAAGTTCATTAGGATAGAACCAAACAGAGCAACTGAAGACCAACAGGTTTAAATGGGCTAACAATATGGTTTTAAATGAAATTATATCAAATAATGAGGATTCAGGTTTATATGCCATCACAAATCCAGTGAGGGGTACTTGGTGGGAAGGAAGACGAGCTCTTCTTGTTATCTGGCCTCATTGTTTACTCAGATTCCTCTCACAGATAGCATCAGCAAATAAGCTGCAAGCATGTCGACGTGCTGTTAGACCAAGCCAAGACTGACCTTTTGCGTCCCTGAACACACACACACACACACACACACACACACACACACATACACACACACACACACACACACACACACACACACACACACACACACACACACACACTCTTGTTTTGCTATATGTAGTGAGGACCATGTGTTGACTCCCATGGACTTCCATTGATTTTCTGTCATTTTCAACCCTTTCTATGACCTAACCCTGACAATAACCCTAAACCTAACCATTACCAGTGCATGCCTAACCCTAACCTTAACCTAAACTCAATTCACACCTTAGTCCTAAACCTAACCGTTAGCAAAATAGGTTGTGAGGACCAGCAAAATGTCCTCACTTTGGTACAAACGGTCCTCAATTTGATAGTGAAATCGGGAAAATGGTTCTCACTGTGATGCCAAGACAGGAACACACACACACACAATATGCATACATACACACACACGTAGACAATCCTGCTGTTCTCTACATTCTGCTCATTTATAAACATTTGTGGTTCCAAAGCAAAACAAGACCAGAGTTTAATGGAAGAAAACTCATGAAAAAACACATGACTTATATTTTGTTTTGTGAGCCTCTGTGGGAGTGTGAGTATATCATCCCTATTTCTCATATTTTATGTGTAGTTTCTTTTATGTGAAACTGTACAGGATACATTTAAGGGCCACTTGACTTAAACTGAAAAATACTTGCCATTTTATGTAATAAGGAAATATAAAAACACAGTTTGTGATCAGTTTTTTTTGTTAAATACCTGACTTTAAAGTTAAAGTTAACCATAGACTCTAGTTGTGGAGCTTATTTAGCTCAGGCAATTTAGCCTCTATGAAACAAACCTCTGAAAACACACAACCACAGTCTCTACGTCATGTGAGAATGTCAAAGATCTCCTACTGCTCTCCAAACACTGGAGGTCCATGAAAATATTTGTATTACTTTTTAAGGTTAGGCAGTGCAAGCCTTTATTTAACCCAGCAGAAAATGGTAAAAATTTGACTTTTTGAAGTCACAGATTCTGTCCCAGTTTAGCCCAACGAAAGACACTGGAAGTCAAGCCTGGTCAGCCCATTTCTTCAAGCACAATGACCTTCAACCAAATTTGGACATCAACAGATGTCTTTATGTGGATGTCTTCAGCCTCAGTGTTGTCTAGACTGAAGTCAGTGTCTTCTTTCCTCCATCTATTCAATCAAACTTAACTCAGAGGTTGTGATTTTAATGCTGATTGAAAAAGGTTGAATCATGCTCTGTACTGAGATTGATTTAGGCTATCACACCAGCAGACTCCATGGTCTTATGTTGCTGCAGGTGGTTCTTTGGCTGATGTTACTCTAGAAGTTAAAGCTTACAACAGAAGGACTCTTGCACACAGTGTCATTTATATCAGTTTATGCATTTGCCAGATGACATAAAGTTTTAACATTCAGGCACAGCCTGTCATGTAAAGGCTCATGCATTCTCCACAAGGACAGAGAAATATGCCCTCTCTCCCAGGGCTGCACCAAATGACACCCTACAACACTAGTTTGGGAGTTCTGCCAGTCTGTTCTTCACAGATAATATTGACAGAACCTTTTTCTTGCGTGGTGTCAAAGGTGAAAGGTACATTTTATTATCCGACAACTATTAAATACAAATGCTGTAATATAATGAGAGGACTTTGCAGGATTTCTGCACTTGAGTTCTTGTGAGGTATGAAATCCTATGGGTAGAAAGAAACATTGTTCTTGTTCCTTGGACCTTGAGTAAAAGAACAAAGTTTTACAATATGCCGGCTACAGAATGAGTCTCCTGCTCACCATGACCTTCTTTGGAGATATTTTACAGATGACAGAACATTTAAAACAGCTATTTGTTACATATTTTGTGCAGAGATCTAGGGCATTGAATGTTGTGTCAGTTAAATATGGAAACATTTACTTATGAGAAAACTGTGCACAGCAACACTCAGAGCTAAACAGAGAAGCAACCACGAGCTTCAGAAGCAAGAAAGAAGGCTAACTGTGTTACATAAAGTTGCCTCATTTTATCCTTTTAATTAAAATATTTGTGATATTATTCTACTTAAATGGTAAACTCGTACCCTTTATCAGTTCAATTCAAAAATACTTTATAAAACCCAAAGAGAAAATAAATGTTGTTGTAACTCATATTTTGCAGCTTACTTCACAGAGCTGCTGTAGATAAATACATGTAGCCATTATATAGCCATTATTTATCTATTTGATACTATACTTCTCAAAATATCTCATATAAACACATCTTGTAATCTCACCTCTGCTGATAAAATAATAATAAATGGCCGTTCACTGCTGAAAGACTTGTTTACTGCACTGTTACAAATTGCAAATAGTTTTAATGCTGAATTAGTGGCTTTTCAGAACAATTATTAACCAGATTTGAAAGCAGCAGCTTTTCCTTTAACCAAAATACTTTGTAAAGTCGAGTGTGCCTCCCACCCACTCACTGTGAAAAGTCTATAGATTCAGATTTAACAGTTCTGTAGCTCTGTAGCGTGAGCTAGTTTGAGCTATTTTGCAAGGATGGGCAAAATAGTCTCCAGATGTGCAAAGCTTGTACTGATATACCTCAAAAAACATTCAATAAAAGGTTGTTATGCAAAGTATTGACTCGGTGTCTCTGGATATAAATGCACACACTTTTTATTTTGAAAGCCATGTTTCATTTTCCTTCCCTTTCGAAATGTAGCCCTACTTTTTAGGTCTAATACATCACTGTGTTTTATGGGATTTTAAAGTTTTTGGTTGTAAACAGTTCAAGGATACTTCTGAAAGTCACTTTATTTGTCTATATTGCATTCCTACACCATTTGAAACCCTGATGCTGCGGGCTTTGCCCGGTAGTATACAGATAAAAGTAAGTACCCCTCAGCTACCAAAGTAAGTGCACCTCAGGTCACAAATTTAGTTAAATGGTTAGTTGGATTAGCTCCAAGTCTCCTTTATGTCTATTAATTAGTGTAGATTTAACATAAACAGTACAACTGCTATTTGATGAAGCACAAAAAGATGAAGCACTTCTGTATGTCTTCCTTTTTTTCTTTGGTCTACTGAGTGGTGTGACAGTAGAGAGCAGACAAAGTCGGGTTACCCTGATAAGTTAGGAGGACGGAAGCATCGTGGACAGGAAGCGTCCCTCCTCCTTCTGCAGCGAGAGAGTCCCATTGATGATTCACCGGTCTGCACGACAAAGGTTGGAGACCCCAATTTGAGTAAGTCATGAGGAGGAGGAGCGGGAGAAGACGATGGATGAAGAAGGGGCATAATGAGGAAGAGGGGACGCCAGTGCCTACGTCAGAGCCGCTTGCTAACAGGCTGATGTCCTTGTCTCTGTCACAAGTAAATCATGTCTCTTAGGGGGGAAGAATGAAAGAATGAGAGGAGGAGGAGGAGGAGAAAGCATAGATTGTAGTCTGTAGAAGCAAGGTGCTGGGTTGGACGTTGGTACGTGCCTAAGAGATATTATCAGAGATTAGTTTACCTTCTGAAACCAAAGTGGGAACGTTGTTTTGATGAAGACAGAAAACGAGAAGCGAGAAATCCTGAGAAGATGAAGATGGCTAAGTTTAAGTGTTTAAATGCCGCTTAAGACTGAGCGGTCCTAAAGCCATAGGAAGAAACAGTGTTATACAGTGATTTGGCCATTTTTTGTAATATTTTGAGAAATGTCAGATTTAAGAGCATGAAAACATTTAGATGTTGGAGAGGTTTGATGGTGAAGTCTCATCTCAATCAGTCAAGTGTCCCTCACCTGCAATCACAGTTCTTCTTTCAACCATCTGAAACATTTTGGTAACAGGGTTTTTTAAAAACTACACAATTAGAACGCTGTTAAAAAAATATTTGCCTTCTGTTGTAGCTTTTCTCTACGTGTAAATATTTCAGATTATCAGTGTTTTTATATCAGACAAAGAGAAGCGAGAATTAACACAAAAATGAGTTGTCAAATTATTACATAAATCTAATTTTTAAGGTAAAAACTTCATCCAAACCAGCCTAGCACTATGTGAAATAAAACACTCCTGGGTAACTGCCATTGCCACCCAGTAACACAGTAATGTTCACTATTTTCAGCGGCCCGGCTTGCTCTCGATGATGGCTTGCAGCTGTTGAATCTGCCCCATCAGCACAGACATCAGGCGTCCCTCAGCCTCACAGACACTAATTAGCAGCATCTTCCTGTGTTTACTCTTGTGGGAAAGGGAGGGGACCCTGATGAAGTCCGCAGACTTACAGATGAACTGAGATAACTTTAATCTCACTCTAATTAGCGTTCCCGTTTCTTCCCCACCTCCTCATATGTCTTCCTGTCTAGACATGAGAGGTGCGTTAGTGTCCAGGTTCCCATATGATCTGGTGGCATCATCTTGATAATGTGCTCAGCTCCCATTTCCATCTAGAGTGGCTGAAATAAACACGGACTGACCTAACCTCTGCCTTTGAGGAAAAAGAAAGCTTTGTTTATGTCTTCTAAATAAACTATAAAATCTTTGTAAAAAAATAAATAAAAGAAGCAAAAATAAAAGATAATTCAATATTTCGATTCAAAGACTAACTCATATTATATACTATATATATTCATTAAAAGCACAATGATAAAATTCCAGAATTCATTTCTGTATTAAATGATTGAGGCTTATAATTAATGAAAACACGGTGTTCACATTAACTCTGAAAATATGAATGTTATAAAACAATTTTCAAACATAAGTGTTACGTTATGGCCTCTGCAATTATGGTGCAGACTGCTGACTTGACAGTTGTCCAGCAGACAGTCACTGACACCCTCCACAAGGAGGATAAGCCACAAAGGTAACTGCTGAAGAAGCTGGCTGTATTCAAGCAGAATAGAAAGTTGAGTGGAGGGAAAAAGTGTGATAGAAAAACGTGCACAAGCAACCGGAACAAACTGCAGCTTTGAAGGAACTGTGCGGCAAAGCCTGTTTATGAGTCTTTATTTACTTTGCTTAACCTTATTCACCTCATTATTTCTTAATTGTCAGTCATTTTCTACCGCTTTTTCCATAGTGGGTCGCGGGGACCTGGTGCCTATCTCCAGCAGTCTATGGGCGGGAGGCGGGGTACACCCTGGGCAGGTCGCCAGTCCATTGCAGGGCCACACAGACACACACTGGACAGACAACCATGCACACACTCAGTCACAACTAAGGGCAATGGAGAGAGACCAGTTAACCTAACAGTCATGTTTTTTGGACTGTGGGAGGAAGCAGGAGAACCCGGAGAGAACCCACACATGCACGGGGAGAACATGCAAACCCCATGCAGACAGACTGGAAATCAAACCCTGGACTTTCTTGATGCAAGGCAACAGTGCTACCAACTTCACCACCGTTCAGCCCTTTTTATGGATGAAAGTCCATTTTGCATTTAATTTGGAAATTAAGGTCCCAGAATCTGGAGGAACTTGATCATCAATAATATCAGAAATAAGAGCTTGAAATATATCACTTTGTGTGTAATGTATCTATGTGATATTTTAATTTAACTTTCTTAATAAATTACCTTTTTGATGGTATTTTCAATAATTAAGATGCACCTGTAATCTTTTAAACAGTCAGTCAGTCATTTTCTACCGCTTATTCCATAGTGGGTCACGGGGGAGCTGGTGCCTATCTCCAGTAATCTATGGACGAGAGGCGGGGTACACCCTGGACAGGTCGCCAGTCCATTGCAGGGCAACACACAAACAACCATGCACACAGTCATTCATACACCTAAGGGCAATTTAGAGTTACCAATTAATCTAACCTTTAAAACAATCTTTTAAACAATTAAAGCTTAATTCAGTGACAGCCCTGTTTTTTAATTTCTCTTCAAACCCACATAAAACTTAACATGTTATTTGCTAATGTTCTAGTGCCTGGATCTCGGCCGGGTCCAGCTGGCATCATACACTGCTGGCCTTTTTATCTCTTCTGGCCACTTAAGTGTTTAAAGTGAGGCTGCCTGCCCACACAGTGCCTGGCTTTCACAATCACTGGAGCTACTCCAGAAATTCCCCCCTCTCCAGAGTCAACTCAAACAAACCTGGGGACAAAGAGTGACTCAGCCATTCCTTTTTGCGTCAGCCTTTCTGGCTACTTGAACAACACATCCAGAACAATGCTGCAGAACTAATAGCAGCAAGAAACGGCGCAGCCCTTAAAGACTTTCACCCCACCCTGCAGAAGATGGGCACGTTTATTGGGTGTTTTCAAAGCACATCCAATATAGACTAAGTAAATATGTTTTATTATTTTCCCCCTTATAATGGCAAAAGTGGAAATAGTTTATTTTATTGTTGTCTGCAATTATAATTTAGAACTATGTAAAGTTTAATTTAAAAGTACATTCTGCAATTGTGTTTCGGCTATTTATGTATAAAGACCCTTGTGTTATCATCGAGAGTTGTCCAACTGAAAGATTACTGTGAACAATCATAATAAGAAACTTATTGGTAGATTGGTGGGTGAGAAATTCTGAAGCCTTTAATTTGACATTTCACAATCGGAATTTCCATCCATTACTTAATTTTCTGTAACACATTTGCTGGGGCCTTTCCTAGCAGTCCACAGACAAAATGCTGGCTATGCCTTGGTTGGCCAGGAGTTATACACTTTAAATTAAAATGTGTCTCTTTGAGGCTAGGTTCCAGTGATTAGGGCTAAATGCTAACTGATTACAGTGTTTATGCGTGAGTAAATGTGTGGTTACAAAGCAAACTAGGAATTTGGTTTAGTGAATCTGACACGAAGGACTCTGTATTTTCTAATTTGTTTTGATAAGCTAAAGCACATTTTGGATGGTCAAACAAATGATGCCCTTTTTAGAGGAGCTCTGTTTGCCATTATCAGCAACATTATTGGACAACATCGTTTTAGGACATCGGACAAGTCAGAAACAACAGTAAATATGAGATTAGTATAGAAGTACATCGCTGGACTAACTGGCCATCTGTTAGAAATTACATTAGTAAATAAATTGGGTGACTGAGCTGCAGATGAAGCTTGTCTTTGTTGGGTGTTATTATATAGTGCCTTGAAAACATATTCACAATCATTGAACTTTTTTTTAAAGCCAGAAACTTCTGTGTTTTTTTAGTGCAAAACAGCAGAAAAATGTTCCATAATTTTCATAGAAAATCAGTGGAAATAACTATCTGTGTCAGAGCTTGAGTATGCCACACTTGGTGTTTGTTGGTCCATCACAAATGACTGCCTGTAAGTTTAGAGTTTACCTGCTGAAAGGTAAACCTCTTCCTCAAGTATTTTGCAGCCTATAATAGGCTTTCTTCCTGGATGGCACTTTACTTTGACCCGTTTCCCTGTTTCTTCTAAAGATAAACAACCCCACAGCCTGATTCCGCCACTACCATGTTTTACAGTAGGGTACAAGTTTACGTATTTGGCTACACATAGCGTTTTGCATATAGTTCAGAAAGTTCAGCTTTGCTCTTATCTGGCCTGTCTGCTGTGTTCTTTGGTCTTCATGATGCTGTTTGTCCACTTAAGTTCTCTAACAAGCCTCTGGTATCATTCCCAAACAACCGGTTGGCATGTAGATGGCTTCTAATGGTTTTTATGGAGACTTGCTGACCCTGATATGCAAACGGGAGATTTGTTTCTCAGCCTAGTGGCCAGTGGGTAAAAGTAGGGTGCTTCCTCAGGGAAAGAGAAAGTGATAGATTACTAACTTGAAGTTCCTAGAAACTCTGATCCATTTACATAAGTAAAGTATTAATGAATATGGCTTTTAAAATGATTATTAGGGGTACCAACAACTAAACCACTGGTGATTTTGTAAAAAACAATTACTTTTTAACATGAGATTTTTCTCCCAACTGAATAAATATCCTTAAATCAACATTTGGATTTTTATTTTTTACTTCTTTCTATGTGAGATTTTACTTCAGATTACGGTATATCCTAAGTAATTTTAGACATCTCTACCAGGGTTGCCAAGAGATGTATCCATGTCTGACATGATAGAAGCTATTCTCCTCAACATGTTTTATCAACTCATCCATGACTGCAAAAGCAAACGTCATCTTCTGGGAAAACAAAGGCAATCCACGTGACATTTATCCATATGTACATTTAATTTATGACAAAACTGATGTTGCCATACTTCTGCAAGGATTAGCTAAGAATAAGGAATGTATTTAAAATATTGTCATTAAACCAGCATGGAGGAACACGACACAGATTTAATGATTTATTACTGACGGCGTAAAATCCCCGCAGAAAATTCTCATGTTCATAAATTTATGAAGAGCTTTTGTTCTCCTCATGTCCTAGGATATTTGTTTATCAGTTACACTTTGTGTTAACAGACAGATTATATATGGAGACCTGAGATAATGCTTGTTCCAATAAATCAACAAATGTTACAATATGAATTATCATCTCCTTTCTTTCCAGTATTGAAAAACGCTAAAAATACACACTCATGAAGTCATTGGCTTATTATTTTTTGTCTGCTGGCAGTAGTTTGGGGCACATGGGTGATTAAGTGTTTTTTGTGAGATATCAGACACTTGACAGGAAGTGAGAGAGGGCCACAAACAGGAAGCAGAGGAATGTGCTTCCTGTTGGCCGGTGGTGCTCTACAGGGTAGATTGCATGTACCATCATGACTGACGCACTGATACAGCAGCACACACACACACACACACACACACACACACACACACACACACACACACATACAAGTATAAACACACATGCATACAAGGAGGCAGGAATGTTTTTCCACTGAAATCAGGGAGAAGCAGAATGTCAGGAAAGGCAAACAGTAAGAGAAGATAACATCGAGACAGTGTGTCCACATGCAGGCCTGCAAATGAGGGTGAAAAATTTCTGTTCCCTAAAAGTAACCATTGCAGCTAAATTGTTCTTCTTGCTAAACTGTTTGGTTCTTTTACTCTTCAATTTTCTGAAGCAGGTGGGACACAAGAAACGGCAACATAACTGGCCAATAATTTACCAAAATGAACTAAGATCTGAAATGAATGTGGTGTAACCTGACATGTCAAAGCACTAATTACTATCATTTAATTACAAAATAAGATTTAAAGAAGTAATTAACAGATTTGATGGTTAATTAAAACTTAATAGTGTTATAGTAATGCTGTCATTAACTGTCATTGGTCAATTTTCTGTCAATATTTTATAAGTCTTAGTTAAATATGGGCATCTGCAAAGGACAAATAATATATATGTATTTCTTTTTAAACTTAATCTAGATGCATTTTGCTTCCATTCCAACATTTGCTGACTTTGTTATAACACTTTCAGGTGGTCTTGATCAATATTTCTCTAGGCTTTCTAATTTTGCTTGTTTTTTCACCAATTTCCTGTTCGTTCATTGTGCCTCACAAATGGCAGCATATTGTGGAGTTTGTAGACAAGATGAAGACACCTGAAGAGGTGGGAAACCTTAAACAATCTTTACAAGCAGATGAACAGCACCCAAAGGTCATTTCTTAAAGAAGCAACAAGACATCCTGCAGAAATTTACAAAATTTAAGATCAAAATCATTCACATTTAGAATAAAGGTTATTGTCACTCAGCCAAGAAACTTGTTTGTGATTGTAAATGACACAAGAATTTCTTTAAAGATAACAAGACAGTGTATGAGGGGAAATATTTTGAGAAGAAAAACTCTGTTTTTTTTTTTCTTTTACATTTTAACAAAATGATATGTTGAAAATTATTTGCACCTGCCTCAGTGATCAGTGAACAAACATTTATTGGGATTACAATGAAATACTTCCTTATAATTGCTGACTTTTGCATGTTTCCACCAGTGTTTTTAGTGATTTATCTTTCGCAATAAGCTCTAAATCTCTGAGTTTGGAGGGCATCCTTGTCATCACCAAAATCCCTCCACAGATACTCTGTTGGATTTAAGATGGGACTCTTGTTGGTCCACCACAAACATTTCTATTACTTTTACTAACATGTTTGTCAAAGGTTACTTTAAGTCTGCCAGGAGTATGAATAACTTTGTGCTCACCTGGCTAGTTTTAAAGTACTATTTTCTGTTTGATGTTTTATACTAAAGAAACAGGAAACTGTTTTATCTGTGTTAACTGCTGTGATGTTGTTTCCTATGTTGTCATGCATGTTGACGTATCTAAAAGCACTTCTTACATGGGTTCATACATGAAGAAATAAAATCTATTTTCTGTCCTGTCACATTTATGAAGTATGTGTTCCCCTCATAGTGCAGGCCTGTTACATAGATTAAGTTTGTACTGAGATGTAAAATTTACCATGAGCTAACGATAATAATTTTAATAAAAACTACCAAGACGGGGCACCACTTGATTATCAGTAATTAAAATCCAAAGAGCTCTCAGTCTTGAGTATTGAACCCCTACACACATATACAGAATAAACACAAACAAATTATCTCCAAAATACAAGAAATTAATAACAAAACACTGTAACTTTAAGAAACTGTTTAACTAGGCT
Organism: Girardinichthys multiradiatus; assembly: GCF_021462225.1. Taxonomy (NCBI): domain Eukaryota; kingdom Metazoa; phylum Chordata; class Actinopteri; order Cyprinodontiformes; family Goodeidae; genus Girardinichthys; species Girardinichthys multiradiatus. The sequence goes on from NC_061810.1 coordinate 41,783,671, forward strand.
AGTAACATTCAACTAAACCACTAAGTAAAAATTAAATGAATAAGGAAAACTAATAAACTACAAAAAAAAACCATAAGATTATCTTTAAGATTAAACCAAAAAATCAATGACCAATAAAACAATGCAGTAAGTGGAGGTGATGGAGGAGTATAAATACCTTGGTGTTCACCTGGACAACAGACTAGAGTGGAGATGCAACTGTGAAGCCATCTACAAGAAGGGACAGAGCAGACTGTACTTCTTTAGGAAGCTTAGGTCCTTCAGTGTTTGCAGCAAGATGCTGCATATCTTCTATAAGTCTGTTGTGGAGAATGTGATCTCTTCTGCCATCATTTGCTGGCATAAGGGACCTAAAAATGCCCAACAAGCTAATAAAGAAGGCTGGCTCTGTTCTGGGGACTCCTCTAGAACCTCTGGAGATTATTGCGCAAACAAGGATTCTTCATAAAATGAAGAACATTAAGGAGAACCCTGAGCATCCTCTTCATGATACTGTTGTACAACAACAGAGTCTCTTCAGTCAGAGGCTTCTTCATATCTGCTGTAAGATAGACTGCTACAGGAGATACTTCCTGCCCACAGCCATCAGTATCTACTCTACAACGGCTCTTTGAAGGAACCTGTATAATATGAGGTACGTCAACTTTTTAATTTCCTTTTGGGATTAATGGAGTATTTTTGAATTGAATTGAATTGAACTGAATAACAGTTCAGTGTGGATATGTTTGTATCATCACCAAGGCTTATTTTGAGGAATTAGAAGTTAGGCCAAATTAATTCAGAGAACAGCAATTGTTATATGTTCAAACAAACACTTTACAATGCAAAACAGAAAGCAAAATAAAACACAATATTGTATGTAAAATAATGTTTCAATAATAATTTATTAAATTTGAAATTAATAATAGTTAGGACAACTGAGTCAGCAGTTTGTTAAACACAGCTGAACTAATTGTGGCTACCATCTTAGCATTAGCAGAGCTTTTACCTTTAGCATTAGCAGCTGGGATAATGGAGACACAATTTACCACATTTATAGGGACTATTAGGACACTTTTAATTCTGGTTAGTGGGACAGGTGGAAGGGAAATCAACGATAAAACGGAGCAAGCTCACGTTACAAGACCTTTAGAAAGTTTCTATCCTGAACTAATTTTTCATTGCCCAGACACAACCTCTTACTGTGAACTATTCAGATGAAGAGGAGGGCACGATGAGTTCAGCAGGGCTGATGAACAGAGAAGCATGGTGGCCACTCTATTCAGCGCTGCGGTGGGACCATTTGTTCGGACCGGCACACACGTCAAGTGCACGGAGCTTCGGTTTCAAATGCTGTCTTCTTCAGCACAGTGAAAGGAAAACCGCTTCAAAAAACAAAACCTTTTTCTTCTTATAGAATCGATGACTCGGATTCTTCTCTGCAAAAGCTCAGACAGCCAATTTTAGGCAGCTAGTCTTATTTTCGACAGGATACACAAAGAGCAAACCATACTTTACTTTGGAGCCAAGGGTTCTTCCAAGATGCAGTCTTTTTGTAGATCAGCGTGATCAAGACATTAACATGGGTGTCGGCCCCAATGTAGGGTGTGGAGAGCTGTGGTCAAAGAGTAAGAAATGCTACTGAGGGCATAGTTTTGTAGCTCTTTCATGTCACAGGGTAAAGAACTATTTGGAACTCCTCCTCCCAGGGAGCTATGCATGAGAATGGGTTGATGTGCATTCTGGGATTCATAGATTCTGCCAGTCTCTTCTGTGTGCAGTTCAGTTTTTGTTCTCCATCCATGGCTGGGCCCAAAAGTGGCATATCTGAGATGTAATGTTAATAGATAAGAACTTTTCAATGTGTCCGACATGTATGTTGCATAGTATAATGTGACATTACATATGCTATAGTATCGGACGCATAGAAAACCAACCCTCGATTCATTGTCTATACTGGCTTGTCCTTGCAGGGTCGTGGTGGGCTGGTGGTGTCACTGGGTGAGAGCACAGAAAACCTATGCTGGAGAATTACCTACACTGGAAGTATTTTCATACATCAATAAAACACAAGACAGATCCTGTGACACGGGTGTTAAGAGCTAAAATGCCAAATAATCCAATGTAAAACTGGTTCTTTGCTAAGTTGTCAGTTATGTTTAGAAATCACATTGGTTCAACACTTGCTCTATAAAAAGGCATTTTGGAGAATATCAAATATAGTTATCTTTAGTAAATGTAATGTTCATTGATGCTTAAATTCTACCAAGTTTAGTTACTTTATTTTGGTAACAATTCCTACTTAAACATTTTTAGGCGAAAATTTACTTATGTTGGTTCGGTCTAAGGTTTTTATAATTTTTCATGTTCACTTTATAAGCAAAAGCGGTATGGATTTTATGTGTATGAGTGTTAATATGAATAAATATATCAACTTAGTTAAAGTGCCCTGCGATGGACTGGCGACCTGTCCAGGGTGTCCCCCACCTCTCGCCCATAGACTGCTGGAGATAGGCACCAGCTCCCCCGCGACCCACTATGGAATAAGCGGTAGAAAATGACTGACTGACTGACTAACTTAGTTAAAGTTAAAAACTATCATAATATGAAAATTTCAAGTTTGTATACAGCTTTAACTAGTTTTGCAACTTTGGCAATACTTACAGTATGCTAAAAACGTCCTAGCAAGATACTTAACTTTAAAGCAGTTGTTGCCATTGAACAGCAAACCTTAGCTATGGTTGTCAGAGGGGTTCAAATGCAACATTGTTAGGATAGATTTAAAAGAAATAGTTACTCAGCCTTTTGTAGCTTAGCAACAGCACCAATTTGCTAGATAGCGGAGTTGTTAACCTTGAGAAGAATGAACATTGCCAATGAATGACACATCTTAGCTCTGGTTTTTCAGGCACAATGTTTGGATATCACCTTGTTAGAATATATATAAAGAATTGAAATCTAGCTTTAATTGGCTTTAAACGGCTTAGCAGCAGTTATTACCAGTGGGGACACGTTAGATGTGGTTGTCAGGGAAAATGTTTACAGGCCATCTTGTTTGAATAGATTTATGTGGTTTATTCCTATTTCAATAAGATCACATGCATTGATGTAAAGTCACTTCTTTTTTTGTTGTTAAGGGAGGACAAACCAAACCAATAAAGCAATCTCTAATTAATTTGAATGTAATAATAATTTGTTTGAATTTAACTCAAAAAAGTAGGCAATTTTTAAAACCATTGGTTGGTATTTGACCAATTTATTTGTCTGTTTGCTGTTTTAACTCACATAATATCCACTCTGAAACATTGAATAAATCTACCCAAATTAAATGTATGTACTAATTTTATTGGTTATTAACAGCTTGTTTTTGTTAGTGTGTGTTTAGGAGTTGGTTTATGCCTGAATGATTCATAGATCAGAGTTCAGTGGCTTAAATGACTAACAAAAAAAATCTTGTGAATATTATCAGGCACTGGGCCTAATTAAAATGAGTGAAACAGAAGCCATACATGAAAGATAAAAAATATTAGATTATTTTTAACAACTATTGATCAAGAACACTTTAAAAGATTACAATACAGCTTGCCTCAATGGAAGCATCAAGAAAAGGACTTGTACTCAGTTCTGTATATGCCTTTTATACATTGTGAGGACAAAGTGGAGGTGAGAGTAAGAACTAAAGGGGTTCAGAGTTGCTGATCACAAAGCAGCATGCCTGTTCTGTATATGAAATTAACATTGGTTGTCCTTGAGGGCTTCCTGATTGAATCACAAAGGCTCGATGACGTCACGAGAGGTTTAAGTCATATTTGGGATAGGGAAGCTGAGAGGGAGTACAAGATACTGATGTTGAGGGTGGCGGTGGGGCGGAGGGCTGGTGGTGGGTGTATGTGGGGATGAGTCACTGCCTCAGTGATGACTGTCTCCACTGAGTTGTCAGATAATTCAGGTACAAAAAGAGACACAGACACAGACATAACACGGCCACCTAATGGTACTCAAATAAAATGACTTATTGGGAACTCGCAGAATACACCTTTTAAGAAGATTAAACTGTAGGTGCACCCGCCTCCCCAATCCCCCTCCTGCTGCCACCCAAGAAATGGTACCGGTGTTAAACAATGATGAATCCAGTTGTTCTAAATTTAATTTATGGGCAGGGATTTAAGAAAAACTAATGTCTTTTCTGCTGTCATAAACTGGTCCCTGTGCGACATTTAACAAAAATGATATGCTCCATTTAAGAGCTGTTTATCCTTTACTTAAATTAATGTCCCACTTTGTAAAAAGCCTAGGTTCTGTGACTTACTGCTTCAATTACAGCATCCTCTGCATTCATCCTTTGACTACTGAACATTACCCGCAATTCTAAGTCTCAAACACATTTATTAGGCAAATCTGAACATGTTTTAATGCCATCACAAACCAGGAAATATGACCATTAAAAATGGCTGTACTGTCATTTTTCATCAAACAAAAAGAAGAGTTTGAAATCATGTTTCATTTGTCTGTAGAACAAACTTTAGCAACAGTAATTTAAAGAGGTCATTTTCTGCATGGCTCTACCAGTTTCTCAGCTCATTATGAACTAATTTTGGTTCACTTTTCCTTTCCTAAAAAAACACTGATCCAATCTTAAGGACAAATTGCCTCAATTGTGACTAGAATATTTTTTTTATGCAGGGGAGTATACTGAGTATACTGCTAGAAACCCTGGCCCAGTGAGGCTGTAAAACCAGCCCAGATCATCACACCTCCACTACCATGCTTGCACTTGGTTTTTAAAAATAATTGTGCTCTGCATTGTGGGTAGACATACTGTATCTACTTCTCCTTATCTTATCAAAGGACGCTTCTAGAAGTTTTGCGCTTCTTTCAGCTGAAAATCAGCAAAAAAAGAGAAAATGGGCTTTCCTGTCTTCTTCAAGTTGTCTAGCCATAAACTTTAATACTTTACCATAGCTCTTTACCTTTTTTCACAATTTCTAGAAACATTGCACGGTTTGATCTTGCTAGTACATCCATTCCTGGGAAGATTGGCAATTTTATTTTACACTTGTTCACACCATAGAATGACAGACTCTAAATACCTGGGAAATTGCCTAATAACCATGCTCACATTAATGGCAGCTATAACAGCTTCTTTAAGTAATTGCTCATCTCTTTCCAGCTTGCCATTGGGTTCACAATAGATGTGGCCACATCTGATGATAATGAGTTAATCGTCTAATTAGCAGCACCCAGTGGTGCTTTCTCTCCCAAATCCAATAGGAGCAGCCTCAGTGTACTTATCTTCCTTACATGGCCTATTTATTTTGGATTTATATTTGTGTGTTTTTATTGAGGTTAGATTTAAGAGGGTGTGCTTTCTTTTTAATATGACGTTTACATCGATGGTATGCCGTCTTCATCTTCTTCTGAATCCGAGCAGACAAACAAAGCGGGTAGCGTACTGCTACCCCTTCAGTTCAGCATATAGTTTATTAATGACAAGGTTAATAAAATGTTTAAAAGTGTACACGTTATACTGTCTAAACAACATAGGCTATGTTTATACAGAATAATTTCTTTTTGAAAAAATTAGATTTGTCTTTAGATTATTTTCTTGAGGCGCTGTGAAGGGGTGGCCGATACAATGTAAAAGAAAATGGTAATTTTTGTCATGATGTGTCCAAGTGTGCTTGTATGACAAAGAAGCCAATGCTTGTTAAACAACCATTCAGTATTTTGTTACATCTCCAAGTAATAAAAATAAAATGCTTTCAGTTTTAAGAAACATTATTCAGATATTTTGTTTGGATGCAGTGTTTTTTTCCCCCACTTGTCAAATAAAAAGTATTCAAAAGACTCAAAGGATTTATTCACAAGTCTTTTCTTTCTTTATTTGCAAAGTACAAAAACAAGCAAATACAAAGCCAGAAAGGTAGAAAGTGTGAGGAAAGGAAACAAATGAATGCTTCAAAGTAAAAGCTTGTTGAACCTCATATACAAAGATGGGGGTGTTGCCATCCAGGTGAGACGTGTAAAATAATTTTTATTATGTCAGATTATTCCAAAACCACAGTAAGTCATCAGCAATAATATAGCAGTAGCAACATTTCTGTTCAGTTCAGTCAAGACAATTGTTTAACAAGTATGTGCCTAATCTATCACCCAGAATGGACTGAGCAAGTTTCAAACACTTATTTCATGAAAAATAAATGGCTCCCTCTTGTGGCGAAACGGTTTATGAACGTCAAATCTAGACGTGTTTATCACACATTTCGTATAAACCTATTCCACCCGGAGTGTTCACCAAGACATTGTGCAACAATGCCACCCTAAGTAGAGAACACTTTGATAATGTATTTTACAGAATCAAAAGAGAGACAGTAAGGTGCTTCTGGCAGGAACTGGGCTCAGAGCATCATATATCAAATGTGAATGAAATGACATCCTGACATCTGATGAGAGCTTCTTTTTGCACCCCGATGGGAGTGTGCAGGTCAGACACCTGAAAGTTCAGGACGTCAATATCCGACGCCCCAAATGTAGCCTCAACGTTCACCTTCTCATGCATCTGAAACTGAACTTTCTTGTTGGTCATCGCAAGCAGACAACGTAGGAACCGCTCTCTCAGCACAGAGCGTGCATGCTGCTCTTCCTGCAGCTGCACAGGGTCCGACTCCGCTGCAGCCGAAGTGGGGATGGACGTGCGGCATAGAGCAATGAAACGAGGAGAATTGGGGTCGAACCCGCGGCTGTTTGGGTCAGGACCTTTTGGTAGGCGGAGCACAGGCACTGGTGTGGCCATGAGGAGATTCTGTAAATAACAGAGTAAAAAACCCCAAATAATTATTAAAATATTAAAGCAGAAAAAAAACTGCATGTGTTTATTTCTATTCATCTGGATGATGATGGCTTACAGCTGATAAAAAAAAACTAAAAACTATTTTTGAATGTTACCAGGTAAAAGATTATTTATTGCTTTATACGTTATTTGTGCCGTTTAAAAATGGACCAAATCAGCCAGTTTTAGGTTTTAGACTTATGGAATGGATTTGTGTGATGTCTATAATGAGTATTATGAATCATGCTGATTGCTTGATTTTGCAGTATAAATAATGGTTCCAGTGCACATGATCACCTGCACTGTTGTATTGCTCTTGCATCTTATACTGCTCTACATTTACTCTCACTCACTTAAAACTGTGCACATATATTTATATTATATTGTAGATATGTTTATACTGTTTAATTTGTATTGTATTGCACCGACTACGCCAAAACAAATTCCTTGTATGTCCAAAAACGTACTTGGCAATAAAGCTTTTCTGATTCTGAGAATTATTAACCCATGCCTCCACACAGTAATGTAAATATGGAAAAACAAGTGAACAATAGAGAATGAAGAGTGACTTGTAGTCCAGAACATGTTTAGCTGTACTCTGTATGGCAAAACATCTGGACATTTTGTTTTGTATGTATTTGATAACATGTTTCCTATTAGTTTTTTCTACTACTTGGGTATTTCTTCTACACCTTCCCAATAGCAAGATATTAGTTTTACTTAAGTTCAATGATAATTAATATCTGTCAAACCATATTTTTAATTTACACATTTCTGAATTAAATAATTTCACCAACTCCTGTAAATTTAACACATAAATTCAACATAAATATTAATTATATATAATTTGTTATTCCTGTAAATTTTTCCTAGAACAAAACAATATTAGTACAATTTGCAAATGAAGCCAAATAATAAGCCTACACACTATTGTGAAAACTACTCAGTGACACCCTCCACATAGAGGGTAAGTCACAAAAGCTCATACCTAAAGAAGCCGGCTGTTCCAAGCATATCTAGGAAAGTTGAGTGGAAGGAAAAAGTGTTGTAGGAAAAGCTGTGCAAGCAACAAGGCTAACCATGGCCTTGACAGGAAAAAGCCCCTACAAGAGTTTTAGGGAGATTCACAAGCTATGGACTTAGCCTGGGGTTAATGCTTCAAGATTCACCACAGACTGCTGTATCCAGGAAATGTGATACAACTGTTGCTTTCCTTGTTTTAAGTCACTTCTAAACCACAGGGCTAAGGAGAAAATACTTTGCAAACTCTCCTAAGCTAAAGCCCATAGAAGATTTAAGGAGTACTGTCAAGATAAAGAGGAGAAGCACCAAACACAACAATGACGATAAGCTGGAGTTTACTATTAAAGCAACCTGGGCATCCAAACCACCTCCTCAAAGTCACTCGCCACATCCGATACAGTAATTCATGCAAAAGGAGCCCTGACCACGTATTGAGGACATGTACAATGCAGTGCACCAATATACTTTTCAGTAGGCTGACATTCTGTATCAAAATATGTATTTTTATCAGTTCTAAAACCACAATTCTGCTTTTCAGAAAGCTTAATTACCGTATTTCAGAGAAATATCTTTAAAGGTTTCCTTTGTTGATTTGAATTAGTAAAATACATTTCTTAACTATTTTCTAATCTATTCAATGTACCTGTAACTTATTTCAACTTGGCAAATTTGTCATACAGCAAAAACAGGATAATCTTTGACTGACAACTGAAATTAGCTTTTTAAGAAATTTTATGACTGTAAACACTTGCAGCTTGCTCACTGAAATTTGGCCTCCGTTCGTTTGCTGCTCTTCCTAACTGGAATTCAATTTAAAGATGACTATTATTGCACCTCCGCTTGGTTTTGTGCATAGATATCTTTTTTTTACATGACCTTACCAACACGGTTTATCAATCAATCAACAAATCAATTTATTAACAGGCGTAGGTCCATGGTTACACAGATAAAAAAAAAAAAAAAAAAAAGAACACATATCATAAAACCATAGGGAATATAAACAAACAGTTATAAAACTATAATAAAAATTAAAATGAATACAAACATAAAGATTACACATAACATCATTGGCAACAACAAGCGGGCAGAAACACTGCTTCCACTGCTAAACCAACCAGTAAGAGAACCTTTACCCCAGAGCCTCGTGTGGCTTTAATTTATCAAAAAGTTAATTACAAGAGTTGATTCATGTTAAATCAGTCAGTTTTCAAACATGGCAAATCTTTTACTTCAGCTAACTTTAAAAGTAAACGCGTCTTTGTACTGTAAGTCTAACCCATAACGTGGGAAATACTTGTAAGAATAAACATGATAAATTCCTTTCCTGTTCGCGCTGGTGATTCTCACAGAAGCTTCGTGAAGCTAAATAAAAAACTTTAGCACAAACATTTCTCAATATTTTCTGTACTTACTGACAGCTCCCTCCTGTTAGCAACATTAGCGGTAGCTTCAGGTAATGTTTAAATCGATGGTCTTCTTCGTCTTCTTCTTCTTCTTCTCCATTGCTTGCCAAGCAGGCAAACGAAACGTTAGCGTACTGCTACCCCCTTCAGTTCGGATAGTCCCATTGCCTATAATCCTGTGATATAATCCAGATTTTGAAACAATATAACTTTTTTATTAGCTTTCATAATTTTCACCTTTTAACTCTATTCAACCTCCGCTGAACAGTGTCTCAATTTGTTCACATCAACATTTCCCTTCTGGATGCTTCACCATTAGAGCTATTGTCTACCCAAGTCTTTACTTCATCGACATATGCATACAAAAATGTGAAAAAGCAGCGCATTCAAATTCAATTCAATTCAAAAATACTTTATTAATCCCAAAAGGAAATTAAATGTTGTTATAGCTCATATTATGAAGGTTTCCTCAAAGAGCCGTTGTAGATGCTGATGGCTGTGGGCAGGAAGGATCTCCTGTAGTGCTCCGTCTTACAGCAGATCTGAAGAAGCTCCTGCCAACAAACGGTGGTAGATCTGTTATGCTGTGTGCCTCCATAAGCTCCTGTGTTGTCAGAGCTCATGGCATCATGCTCTTAAAATATCACTTAAAACGAAAAGGGTGAATGATAGACAGACATTTACTTCTCTTAGAAATAAAGTGGTAAAGGAAATTCGATTCGCAAAAGCAAATTTTTTTATTAATGTAATTAGTACTGCAAGAGGAAATGCTAAAGATATCTGGACAAATATTAAAAAACGGGAAATTGTATAGTGCACAGAGAAAGTAGGAAGCTAAAGTTACAGGAGAAAGTCATTCATGACCCAAGGGACATTGCAACAACTTTGATTTTTTTATAGACTCTGTTAAAAAACTGACTCGAAGCAGTTGCCCCCAGATAGAATGCCACCCATCAATGCCACTAAACGCCGGTAAACCCTTTCTTAATTTGTGCGTAGTGTCGCAGTCACAAGTTGATAATGCGGTGTGTGGCCTTAAAAGCTCTAAAGCCAAAGGTGCATTTTGTATGGATGTAACATTTCTAAAATATCAGGTTTAAAATATCTTTCATCGCATCCTGATCTACTATTATGAATAAATCCATAAATGAAAGTTCCTTCCCTGAACCCCTGAAGTGCTATGTCATTACACCAATCTTTAAGTCAGGTAATCCTGCAATAGCCAGCAATTACAGACCGATAAGCATACTTCCAGCAGCCTCAAAAATAGTAGCGGAGCAAATTGTAAATCATCTTAACAATAGTCCATATACCTTGAACAGGATGCAGTTTGGCTTTAGAAAACATCATTCTACTGAGACGGCGGTTTGTTTCTTTTTAAAAAACATAAAATAAAAATTTGATGCAGGTGGTGTCGGTGCTGTTTTCAAAGATCTCAGAAAATCGTTTGACACCATTAATCACCAGATACTGCTTACTAAATTGTCTAGTTTTAACTTTTCCCCACGTACTCTGAACTGGATTGAATCACATATATCTGCAAGATCACAGTGTGTTAGGATACAGAACATTAAGTGAACATCATGCAACAACAATCTTGGGGTACCGCAGGGTCAGTGCTAGGTCCACTGCTTTTCAGTTTGTTTATAAATGATCTGCCAAGGTGTTGTCCTTTGAATGTAATCTGCTGATGCTGATGCTGATGATGCTGTTCTGTATGTCCATGCAAAGAATAAAAAACATGCTGCGCTAGAGTTGACAGATGCTATGATAAATGTGTGTAACTGGCTTGAGAAATCCCAACTATGCTTGAACATATCCAAGACTGTGTGTATGTACTTCTCAAAAAGAGCAAATACTGACAGTGATCCTAACGTTTTTGTGCAAGGTAAAACAATTGATGTCGTACAAGAGTTTAAATACTTAAGAATAACTTCTTTTTAAATGACAGATAAAAAATATTGTGAACAGAATTAAGTTTAACTTGTCAAACTTTAGGTTTATTAGACACAATCTATCTCTTGAGACAGCAAAATTGTATTTTGATACTATGATCATGTCCCACATGTCCTATTGCATAACAAGTTGGGCATCAGCCTGTAGACGACACTAAAGCCGATTGAAACAGTTTATAAACAAGCTCTGAAAATATTGGATAAAAAACCAAAGCTATCACTGTCAGATATTAAAAAAAACATGAGTGCTTAAACTGGGACAATACTCTTAAATATATCAATGCTATTTTGGTTTACAAAATCTTCCATGGCAAAGCACCTCCTCCGTTACAAGAATTTGTGAAAAAAAACCTCAAGCTGGTTCTAGAGGTGACTGTGTGGTTCCTTTTAGAAAGAGTGCCTTTAGTCAAGCCAGTTTTTCTGTTCGTGCTTCTCGCACCTGGAATTCAATACCAAACTCAATACGTGAACTTCTGACTCTGACCTCTTTTACCAAACATCCTAAAGCTTGGCTATTGGAAGAACAGTACTGTTGCCACAACCATGCCTAAACTTGTATATTTGTCTATTACTAGCATATACTTTCAGCACTCTGCACTTCAAATAGTCTTTTGATATTTAATTTTAGTTTTTTAACACTAGTAAAATACGTATGGTCCCCTGACACACTTGGCCTGTATGTTATGATCCACTATATTTTTCATTGTTCTTGCTTCTCTTTCTATTTTTTATCCTATTGTTTTTAAGGAACTTTTATCTCTCTGTGTACTTACTCTACCTGCTTATATTGCTCACAGTCATGATGGCTTACTATTCTAATTGTTGTTACTGTTGTTTTATTGATTTCATTACTTTATGTCATTGATTCAACCTGCCGAAGGGACTACAGATGGAAATTAGCCGTTGGCTATAATCTGGCATTTTTACATGTACATGTCCATTAATATGCATTGTCCCCTCTTTTTTAAAGAAACTCAAACTCAATCATGAACTCTTTAAAATACAAGGATATATTAAATCCATTTCTTTCCCACAAAGCAAATGGGTGACATTTTCCTAATGATGTACAGAGAAACCCTAAAAGGTGGTCTGATAAAGATGTAGGTTGCAGACGTATCTAATTTGTACCGTTATGATCTGTTGCCTTTTAGGATGCAGACTGAAAATGATCATGATTTCCCTGCTAAAAATTAACTTAACTGTATGGTCATATTAGTCATAGAAGACATGCTTCTGCAAACTGATCAAGATCACTGGGGTTTTATTTAAAAATTATGGGACAAGACAGCTTGAACAACTGGCTCTGATATATTAAGCATAACTTCATCCACAAATCATTCAACTTTGATAAAACACTAATGAACCTTTTAGAATTCTAAAACATTATCCATTGTGAGCTTTTCTCTAAGCCTGAAAACTCATTACATTTCTGATCACCAAACATTACTCAACTATTCATGTACATATTGTTATTAGTGTAATTACCATTTAATTTGGTTGTGTAAAGAGGTTTGGTTGAAAGCAGCTTAATGGTTTTAAAAAAATGGCTTGTTAGCAAGTCTAGCTGCATTCAGATGCCTCGCCATGGCAACAGTCAGTACAGCAGATTTTTACTAACAGCTGTAAATACTGTATATATAATTGTAGCTGTAAATAATCCGTTCCTTTTCCTGTGTGCAGTCATTCTAGAGTACAATTGTGTTGGTTGGTACCTCGTCAGAGCAGGGTTCTTTTCATCTGTCTCGAGTCAAAAGTGGAAAAGTTGGAGTGAGTTCACTTTGAAGGTCCACATACTTTCACAAAGAAGAAATACTGATCTGACACTTGCTCAAGGTGTGGCCGAAGGTCGGGAAAGATTTAAGTCTTTGCAGTTTCTCACGTCATAGCCACATATTGCCTAAACACTTCATTGCCATTGCATTTAATACAGGACAAACTAGCATACATTGTACAGCTGTTTTAAGTACCATCCTCTTAAAACTAACTTTTTTAGAAAGTTGCAACAGATTTTACATTCCCATTTCTCTATTGTCCCAGATGGCCTGTTCAACAGCCTAGTTGATGAGTTTCGTAGCTTACAACCATCAGGTAAAGGTTTGTGTCCGATGATTGTCTGGAAGAACTTTCTCTTCTTTTTTTTCCCAAAACAGTTGAAGATCAATCAAATTGGATCAGAAGTGTCTACAAAGAACGGTTTTCAAGTCTTGCCCCTGATTCTCAGATTCAATCTTTGGATGAGCCATTCTAATAAATGAATGTGCTTCAATCTAAACCACTCTGTTGTAGTTCTGGCTGTGTTATGATTTGGGGTTGTTTGGTTTTTGGTTTCGGGTTTTTTCCTTATGTTTTTCACTGCTCAAGTTTTGAATCATGCTTCTGTTTATTATTTTCCTGTTTATGCTTTTGTTTCATGTTTTTCTAGTTATAGTTCTATTAGTTTGTTTCCTTGGATTTGCATTCTGTTCAAGCCATGTTTTGCTCCTGTCACGTTGTGTTCTCTGTTAATTATCTTTATCCGGTTCACCTGCTCCAAACTAATCTGTCTCCTAGCTCCACCTGGTTTACACTCCATAAATACACACCTGTTCAGTTAGTCATTGCGGAAACATTGCTCAGATCATGTCTTGTTCTCAAACCAAGTCTTGTTTTTTTGATCATGCCATGCCTGTCTTGCGTGCCCTTTTGTTGTTTTGTTCCTGCCTTCTGCTGTGAGTGAGTTTTTGTTATTAAACCTTTTTGCAATTACCATCACGCTGCCTGCTCGTCGGCATTCTGGGGTCCTATATCTCGCAAGCCTTAACAGGCTGTATGTTTAGGGATATTGTGGTGGAGTGTTCCTGCTGGAAGATGAACCTCCAACCCATTCTCAAGCCTTTTGCAATATGTTACAGGTTTTCTACCATGATTGCCCTGAATTTAACTCCATCCATCTTCCCATCGACTATGACCAAATTACTACCACTATATGTTACTATTGGTATGGTGTGTTCAGGGTAATGTACAGTGTTAAGTTTCTACCAAATATACAGTTTTGCATGTTGGCAATGTTTTCCATCCACATGGCTTATGGTGAAATATAAGCAGGACTTCTTATGGTTCCTTTAACAATGGCTTGCTTCTTGCTACTCCTCCACAAAGACCAGATTTATGATGACTATGAATCCTCTGGGTTGAGTGGGATGGGATTTTGTTTTTTGTGTGTTTTTACATAGATAACAGACAGAAGCAATATTATTCTTTTTTTTTTAGAAATAAATAATTATTGTGATTTCTTTTCTTTTTAACACTAGTTATGTTAGTTAACACTAATGTTCATTTTAAAAATGCTAATTTTAGGATGAGCAATTCATGTAATACACAAGCAGTCCACTAGAGGGAACTATTTCACAAGAATTTGACACCCTGCAGTACAACAAGGAGTCTAGATTTGGTATAAAAGAAAAAAAAAGCCAAGAGGTCAAACGTAAATGAATAAGAATGAATAAAAATAACAGAGAAATTCAAAGAATGCAACTATAGTATTTTATTTGTTATTAGCACTTCTATTTGCTAAATTAATGCACAAATGACACACTTTCAAAACAAATGACACATGAAATAAGATAAATTAACCAGGTCTGATGATTAAAATTATTTTAGCAGTGTTATCATACTAAGACATGGACATTTTTTTCTTTTGTTCGTGAGAAATATGAGAGAGAGAGAGACACTAAATGTGAAACATTTGAGAGTTAATGGCTTTATTTGTTGTAACAATACGTTCTTCCTGCAGTGTGCAGAGACTTGTTTCTGACATTGTCTCTGGGGAAACCTGACCTTCAGGTGGCCTTCATCCCTGATATACAAATACTTTCAGAAATGTTTCATGTTCAGAAGATGTAGCAGGTAGTACATCAATTGCAGGCTTTAAGAAGGCCAGGATTTGAGGTGGTTCTGAAGAGCAAATGCCTGAAGAAGGTGATTCCTCAGAAAATCCAGGTAATAAAACAACTTTCTCAAAATCTTCCTCCAGTGTTAATCATACTCAGTCTCGCTAAAATAAACCAATCATAAATAGTAGCTCATGATCGTGAGGTAATCACAGCTTTTTTCTGCCAGTGTCTTTTAAAAATGTAAGCTATACTAATTGCAATGAATACACATCTTTTCCATAGTGGTCTCCAGAAATTGTGTGATGCGGGCCAAAAAAAAAAAAACTATTTGAAAAACTAAAGTCACAGTATTTTGAGATTTTCTTTGGTGTAAAAATAAACTAAGCATGCTATAGTTTAATTAAACGAAGAAAGTAGTCAGATTTTTAGTCGGATGGGGTTGGGTCACTTTTGGTCATTGTTGAGCCAAAACATAAAAAGGTTTTTCACATTTGACTACAAAAAAGGTATCCAGTTCCCAAATTCTTCTGGCCTTGATTGAAAAAAAAATGTAATTCTCGTTTATTCTTCACATTAAGAGCAGAGTTTGGATCACTTTTTGTCTCATTCTTGCTGTATTGATCCAAGTTTATTAAATTAATTAAAAGCAGATTTGAGTGCACAATAGAGAACTCTAAATGTTACAAAAAATTGTAAACAATAGTAAGGACTAAAATAACAGCAATTAAAGAACATAAACAGGGAGGTGCAGAAAAACAAACAAGAAACTCAACAACTCAAACAGAGGTGAATCATGATATCACTGGATAATTGTGGTCATATGAAATTAAAAAGAACACAAAAAGCATGGGTATTAAAAGATTAATACATTATATTGTACATTAGATCATGTATTGCAAAAAATTGAATGGTTAAATTGACACAGTGCTGGTCTTACCTCTAGTCAGAATTATAAAGGAGGAATGCTTAATGCTGATGTAACTTCACTGGTTCTGAAGAAATCATTGAAACCTCATTTTATTTTGGCAGCTTTAAAAACAAGTCCTATCTACTAGCTTAAAAATCCCTCTTTTCTCAGCTTTCAAGCTGTCAAAAAATCTTTTCAGGCAAGAAATCAGAAAATTTAAAGAAAGGAGTTCAGACTGAACAGCAGGTATACACTCAACGGCCATTTTATTAGGTACACCTTGCCAGTACCGGGTTGGACCCCCTTTTGCCTTCAGAACTGCCTTGATCCTTCGTGGCATAGATTCAACAAGGTACTGGAAACATTCCTCAGAGAGTTTGGTCCATATTAACATGATAGCATCACACAGATGCTGCAGATTTGTCGGCCTAACATCCATGATGTGAATCTCCCGTTCCACCACATCCCAAAGGTGCTCTATTGGATTGAGATCTGGTGACTTTGGAGGCCATTTGAGTCTAGTGAACTCATTGTCATTTTTAAGAAACCAGTCTGAGATGATTCATGCTTTATGACACTGCTGGAAGTAACAATCAGAAGATGGGTACACTGTGGTCATAAAGGGATGGACATGGTCAGCAACAACACTCAGGTAGGCTGTGGCGTTGACACGATGCTCAATTGGTACTAAGGGGCCCAAAGTGTGCCAAGAAAATATCCCCCACACCATTACACCACCACCACCAGCCTGAACCGTTGATACAAGGCAGGAAGGATCCATGCTTTCATGTTGTTGACACCAAATTTTGACCCTACCATCCAATGTTGCAGCAGAAATCGAGACTCATCAGACCAGGCAATGTTTTTCCAATCTTCTATTGTCCAATTTTGATGAGTTTGTGCGAATTGTAGCCTCAGTTTCCTGTTCTTAGCTGACAGGAGTGGCACCCAGTGTGGTCTTCTGCTGCTGTAGCCCATCCACATCAAGGTTCGACGTGTTGCCCGTTCAGAGATGCTCTTCTATATGCCTTGGTTGTAACGAGTAGTTATTTGAGTTACTGTTGCCTTACTATCAGCTCGAACCAGTCTGGCCATTCTCCTCTGACCTCTGGCATCAACAAGAGATTTGTGCCCACAGAACTGCCGCTCACTGGATATTTTCTCTTTTTCGGGACATTCTCTGTAAACCCTAGAGATGGTAGTACGTGAAAATCCCAGTAGATCAGCAGTTTCTGAAATACTCAGACCAGCCCGTCTGGCACCAACAACCATGCCACGTTCAAAGTCACTGAAATCACCTTTCTTCCCCATTCTGATGCTCGGTTTGAACTGCAGCAGATTGTCTTGACCATGTTTACATCCCTAAATGCATTAAGTTGCTGCCATGTGATTGGCTGATTAGAAATTTGCGTTAATGAGCAGTTGGACAGGTGTACCTAATAAAGTGGCCGGTGAGTGTATTTATTTTACAGATGTATGATGTTAACTTTCCAGCACTGAGCCATTTAAAAGCAGCAGGAAATAGCCCCAGGCAACAATAGTTCATGACTCTTATGTGGGTAAAATTTTAGAAAAAAAAAAGTATGTAACTGCAGTACAGTGTAAAAGTCTTGAGTCACCCATTCAAGTATTTTATGCTGAACTTATGTAATACACTGATACAAAGACATGCATGGCTTTGAAGTAGAGTCCATCTATCTATCTATTTACTCTTAACAACTTCCCTGTCCAAGCTGAAGTGAAGTATTCCCACAGCATTATGCTGCTACCACAGTTTTACAAGACACAAAAAGGTTGTTTAGGGTGTTGTGCCTTATTCAGAGAGAAAAGCCAAGCCAGCTTGTACCTTAATTACTCCATTCATGAATGAATACCAGATACACAAACAGCAGTTCATTCCTACTTAACTTAGTGCATATGATCGCGTGATCGTATGACACTCTTGAAAAGTTATGTCTGTTTGCCAGCAAAGAGCGCGCTGTGTCTCTCCTTCCAGTTCTGCTGCGGACCTGTGTCGAAGAGGTCAGTTTGTTGCAAAGCGAGGTTTTTATTCAAACAGTGATGTCACGGGAAGTCCGCTGTTACTCCTGTTCCTGGCTGTGCTGGAAGTAGGTTAATGGGATTTATTTTGAAAGGTCCAGAAAAGTTCTTACTGGCCTTTAATATTGTAACCCATGGCTGGGGTCCCAACACATCCACATCAAGTCCAGTACCAAAGTTGTCTCCAACTAGAACTGATTTTGACAAAATGTCCCAATTTCACCAAATAAACTACAAAAACCTAGAAGAAATCGTACAGGAGCTAAGCTGTCTCAATGTTTTACCCACAGCTTTTATTAAGAAAGCTTTGCCTGTCATGACGTCTGATTTAACTCAAATAATTATCACATCTCTTTTGTCCGGTGTTTTTCCCCAGGCCCTAAAAACAGCAATTATCACACCGCTAATGAAAAACAGCAACTTGGACAAGCTGCTACTACAGAACTACAGGCATCTCAAACCACCCCTTCATCAGTAAGATTATTGAAAAAGCTGTGTTCAGCAGTTAAACATCTTCCTAACAACGACCAACTGCTTCGATGTCTTCCAGTCAGGCTTCCATGCTCACCACAGTACAGAGACTGCTCTTGTCAAGGTGTTCAATGACATCAGTATAAATGCAGATTGTGGAAGAACCACAGTGCTGGTATTATTGGACCTTAGTGCAGCATTCGACACTGTTGATCCCTCCATTTTATTAGAGCGCCTGAAAAACTGGGTCGGCCTTTCTGGTACAGCACTTGATTGGTTTTAATGGTACTTAAGGAGAGGTACTTCAAAACAGACCACAAAAATGACATGTGGCATTCCCCAAGGGTCCATCTTAGGGCCCTTCCTATTCAACATCTACATGCTCTCCCTAATTCAGATTATAATAACAACATAAGTTATCATAACTATGCAGATGACACACAGCTATACATTACAATGTCACCAGGTGACTATGAACTCATTCAAGCGCTGGGTAAATGCTTAGAACAAATCAATGCATGGATGTGCCAAGATTTTCTTCAACTGAATCAAAACAAAACTGAAGTAATAATTTTTTTGGACAAAAGGAAGAGTGTTTAAAAGTTAGCACACAGCTTCAGTTTTTACAGCTAGAAACTACCAATCAGGCTCAAAACCTGGGTGTAGTGATTGACTCAGACCGGAACACAAAGGCAATAACAAGGTCGGTCTTCTATTACCTAAAGAACATCTCCATGATTAAAGGACTAATGTCTCAGCAGGACCTTGAAAAACTAATTCATGCGTTCATCTTTAGTAGAATTGATTACTGCAACGGTGTCTTCACAGGTCTGCCTAAAAAGTCGATCAGACAGCTGCAGTTGATCCAAAACGCTGCTGCCCGCGTCCTCACTAAAACTAAGAAAGTGGAGCACATCACCACGGTTCTAAAGTCCTTACACTGGCTCCCAGTAGCTCAGAGAATAGACTTTAAAATACTTCTGCTAGTCTATAAATCACTGAATTGCTTAGCACCAAAATACCTTACAGGCTTGTCAGTGTATCAACCACCCAGACCTCGCAGGTCTTCTGGCTCAAATCTCCTTTGCATACCCAGAACCAGAACCAAACATGAAGAAGCAGATTTTAGTTCTTATGCTCCACTAATCTGGAATAAACTCATAGAAAACTGTAAAAGCGATGAAACCCTAACTTGCTTTAAATCAAGATGAAAACCCATTTGTTTAGAGTGGCCTTTGACTGTACTAGCTAAACATTAATAGTTAAGAGTTTTGTCCAACTTTCTTTTCTTTTTCTACCATGAAGGTGGAGGTCAAAGGAGGTGTCTGGGTAGAGGGGAATCTGGGAATCTTAGGTTAGACTGCTGCCCCAGATAAGCAGAGTAGTGTGAGTATGAGCACGAATGTGAGTACGAGGTATAAAAAGGGACTCGAGTTTAAACAGTGTTGCATCTCTGACGAGCAACCTTGAAAACATGATTATAAATCGCTTCTTTAGTCACATTAATAGCAGCAGTAATAGACTTGGCAGGTTCCTAACTTTAACCTCTTGATAGCTCCAGGATGTGACTGATTCCTTTCTAATAGAAAGCTTCTTGACTTCCTTTCTGGCCTGCTTTACAGGTTAGGTGGTATTAGCTGCACAGCCTAAGGCCTTAAACTACACACAAAAACAACACAGTGAGTAGTGACGTACAGGATACGTGCAGAAGCTCATATAACTAAGTGTTTCAGCACGCTGGGTTTTGGCTTCTGCCTAGTTGACTCCTGAGTCACACCAGTATCTTGAAAAACAGAAATTCCTCCCTTGGCAGGGACAGCCAGGGATAGAAAAACATTGAGCATAATAATGTGTCACAGGCACATGCAAGGAAGGATTTCTATTACTGACATGCAGTTGTTTAACAACAATGGTAGTTAACATTGGGGTCAAAGGTCAGAAACTTTACAAAAGAGGTGTTCATGGCATTTATTCCAACTGAATTAATTTAATTCAGTTTCAATTCAATTCAGTTTGGGAAAAAAAAAAGTACACTGCATCATCCAAACAACAACTATGCAGCACAACTCTATCATAAAGTTCAGGCACTTTAAACTTAAACTTTCAATTCAATTCCGTTTTATTTATATAGCACCAATTCACAACACACGTCGCAAGGCACTTCACAACAGTCAGGTACATACATTCCAATTAATCCTAACCATTGAACA
The DNA here is from genome assembly GCF_021462225.1 of Girardinichthys multiradiatus. Taxonomy (NCBI): domain Eukaryota; kingdom Metazoa; phylum Chordata; class Actinopteri; order Cyprinodontiformes; family Goodeidae; genus Girardinichthys; species Girardinichthys multiradiatus. The sequence goes on from NC_061810.1 coordinate 41,804,360, forward strand.
GTGCAGTCAGGGTTAGTTATTTATTCAAATTGGATAAAAAGTTTTTCTGTCTAAGGAAACCCAGCAGATTGCATCCCGTCAGTGACTTGCAGCATTCACTCCTCCTGGATGAGCTTGTAGAGACAGTGGACAGTCACTGGCGTTGACGTTGTAGCAATCCCTCATACTGAGCATGCATGTAGCGACAGTGGAGAGGAAAAACTCCCTTTTAACAGGAAGAAACTTCCAGCAGAACCAGACTCAATGTGAGCGGCCATCTGCCACAACAGACTGGGGGTTTGAGAGAACAGAGCAGAGACACAAAGAGAACAAAGAAGCACTGATCCAGGAGTACTTTCTATGGGAAGGAAAAGTAAATGTTAATGGATGTAGCTCCTTTAGTCGTTTCACCTAGAAAGAAAGAACATATAAACTCTGAGCCAGTTTTCAAGTTTTCAAGCACATATAATTAGTTACAGTAAAAGCTCAGTCAATCGCCATGTCTAGGAGAGAGAAAGGGTTAAAAATTGAAAGACGGGGCGAAGTGTATCATCGGTAGAGGGTGAGCATTAAGTTGTTGCCAGCAGAAGCTCGGACGATTCCCCTCCCCAGAAAGGTGTCACAAGTAGACACAGAGCCAGGCCAGGTGTAGCTTCTAGGAAGAGAAAAGAGAGAACAAGGTTAAAAGCTGCAATAACAGCAAACAATGCAAAATTGGAGAGTAGTGTGAGAATGTAGCGAAGAGGGTGAAAGTGGTCATTATGTCTTCCAGCAGCCTAAGCCTATAGCAGCATAACTACACAGATAGTTTCATTTCAGATTATTTAGTTAAACGGCGCTTATTTACAACAATGTCGTCACAAGGCACCCCACAAAGGGTCCCACTGATGGTCATTGTTATACTAAAAACTATAATGATTGGGATACCTCTCTCTGTCAGACTGATTATAACCATTGGAAAAGAGAAGGGGTCATACAGGTAGCAGAAATGGAGGGTGTGTTTGCACCTCAACCATAATTAACACTTCAGAGTATGAGTAGCCAGACATTCCCATCATCAGGGGCTTAGCCCACTAAATATTTTATCATTACAAGGATGACTTGGTACACTAAAAAAGTAAGAAATCATTTAATCTGTTGGTGTGGTCAAAACATTTATTCAATAATTGCCTTTACATATCTTAGCAACAGCAAGTTTAACCAGCTGTTCTTTAATAATTTGATAGTATATACCAAGAGTATATATTTTCTAATTTGAATGATGGAATGGACAACCACTAATGTTAAAATTCAGTCTTGGTGTCTCTCATCTTATTGGACATTTAATCATTATTGACAACTCAATACTTTTAGGGAAATAATTAGTCATCTGAGAGGATATAGGTAAGGAGTAGGCCTGAGTCTGGATGTTTTTTGCAGGAGAAGTTTATTATCATAGTTACAGGACCCAGAGAAACAAACCCAAGACATTGTGTATAACTACATTGAAACTAGTGGATCCAGTTAACAGTCCGGATCCATTTTAGAAAAAGTGGAAGAAGTTAGAGAAGCAGGGGTTTTATTTAAACAGAGATACTGTCACGGTGTGACATTTTGGACTTTCTTTGTGGTTTTTGGTTTCTGTCTTTTTATTAATTAATCCCTTCGCCCATGTTTAGTCTATGCATTAGTTTCACCTGTTCCTTCTGTCTCCCTGCCTCCTTGTCTCACCTGTTCCCTCTTCCTTTGATTAACTGCCCTTTGTATTCCCTTAGTATATTAGTTAGTGTGTTTCATGTGTTGATTGCTGGTTCCTCGTCTCTCAACTCGGATCTCTATCCTTGACTGCCATGTGTTTCATGTTCCTGCAGTGATTTATGTTACGTTTGGATACCTCTGAATAAAGCTGAAGATCACTCAACATGCGGCTGCCCAGCTCTTACCTGCATTTTGGTCCGACAACAAATATTAATGTGACAGTTCTTTGGACTGTGGGAGGAAGCCGGAGTACCCGGTGAAAACCCACGCATGCACGGGGAGAACATGCAAACTCCATGCAGAAAGACCCCCGGCTGGGAATCGAACCCAGGACATTCTTGCCTTTTTTTTTGTCTTTCATTCTCTCTCCAGCAACAGGAGGCAGGGAGACAGAAGGAACAGGTGAAACTATTGCATAGACTAAACATGGGCGAAGGGATTAATTAATAAAAAGACACGAACCAAAAACCATAAAGAAAGTCCAAAATGTCACACCGTGACAGATACAAGCATTTGAAAATCCCCTTTGTGGTTTCAGTGTGAAGGACATTTATCAGGTTTGGCCCATCACTGCACTTTTTTCACAAACCGATGCTTATCTAGCCAAAACTCAGTGCCACCACATTATCAAATTCTATCACTAAACGTGTCCATCCATCGTTTTGAAACACACATCTATGCTCACTGCATAACAACTGTCATGATTTTAACAGCTGACTTAACCCACATGCAGAGACTCTCAGAGAACTTGTTAAATAAGAAGGTTTATTGCAAAACTTGGTCGGGCACAACAAAAGCAGCAAGTCTAATCTTTCATCACTGAAAAACACAAAGAGGAATGATTAGTGGCTGAACCTCAGAATATGACCCAACTAAAACGTTCCCTTACTGGAGAATCCGGGAAAACCGCCAGGGAGAGAATTAGTGTCAGGTCTACTTTTAAGGCTAGGCTTAAAACTTTCCTTTTTGATAAAGCTTATAGTTAGAGTGGCTTAGTTTATCCTGAGTTATCTTCCTTATTTTTTACCTCCGTCTTCTTCCCTCCCTGTTGGATGGAGTAAGGGGGAGTCAGGTTTAGCCTAAACCGGCTCAGTTATGGTTGAGGTGCAAACACACCCTCCATTTCTGCTACCTGTATGACCCTCTCTCTTTTCCAATGGTTATAATCAGTCTGGCAGAAAGAGGTATCCCAATCCTTGTGGTTTTTAGTATAACAATGACCATCAGTGGGACCCTTTGTGGGTTGCCTTGAGACGACATTGTTGTAAATAAGCGCCGTTTAACTAAATAATCTGAACTGAAACTATCTGTGTAGTTATGCTGCTATAGGCTTAGGCTGCTGGAGGACATAACAACCACTTTCACCCTCTTCGCTACATTCTCACACTACTCTCCAATTTTGCATTATTTGCTGTTATTTCAGCCTTTAACTTTGTTCTCTCTATTCTCTTCCTAGAAGCTACACCTGGCCTGGCTCTGTGTCTACCTGTGACACCTTTCTGGAGAGGGGAATCGTCCGAGCTTCTGCTGGCAACAACTTAATGCTCACCCTCTACTGATGATCCACATGGCCCTGTCTTTTAGTGTTTAACCCTTTCTCTCTCCTAGACATAGCTACTGACTGAGCTTTTACTGTAACTAATTATATGTGCTCTCTTTCAGACTCTAACCTTGAAAATTGGCTCAGAGTTTATCTGTTATTTCTTTCTAGGTGAAACGACTAAAGGAGCTACATCCATTAACATTTACTTTTCCTTCCCATAGAAAGTTCTCCTGGATCAGTGCTTCTTTGTTCTTTTTGTGTCTCTGCTCTGTTCTCTCAAACCCCCAGTCGGTCGTGGCAGATAGCCGCTCACACTGAGCCTGGTTCTGCTGGAGGTTTCTTCCTGTTAAAAGGGAGTTTTTCCTCTCCACTGTCGCTACATGCATGCTCAGTATGAGGGATTGCTGCAAAGTCAACGCCAGTGACTGTCCACTGTCTCTGCATGCTCATCCGGGAGGAGGGAATGCTGCAAGTCACTGACTGGATGCAATCTGCTGGGTTTCCTTTGGATAGAAAAACTTTTTATCCAATTTGAATAAAAAGCTAACTCCGACTGTAATGTTCAATTTTTAGGATTAATAGGAATGTATGTACCTGATTGTTGTGAAGTGCCTTGAGACAACATGTGTTGTGAATTGGCGCTATATAAATAAAACTGAATTGAATTGAATTGAATTGAAAGAAGCCCCGCTTGCCAGGTACAGTCAAAATCCAGGAAGTAACCAGAGCCACTACAGAGGACTGGAACAGGTCAGGCAGAAATCGCACCTGGAACAGGTAACAAGGGAAGTTAGAGTTCACACAGAATAATCCTTAAAAATGTCTTCATAGTAAAAATCATGCAAAGTCTTCAGAGCTGGCCAGAAGATTACCACGGAGGCAAAACACTCAGGCGCCGAAGTGTTGGCAACCATCCTCTTTATGCTTCTCAGCTGATGAATAGATGCCTGTCGCCTCAGGGGCTCTCCTGCTGGCGGCACCTAGTGTTGGAAAGGTGTAAGCAGCAGGCAGCAGATGACTCCAGATCCTGACAACAACATAACATAATATCTAGCAGGGACCAGAGATGGCAAAAGTTATGGAGAAGGTAATAAAATGGGGACACAAGCGCTGTCATCTTTTCTGACAGGTTTGTTTACACTTAGTACGTGACCACTACCAACCAAAAAAACTTTAGATTGTGTTAGTCTGATCTCTTACTTCTCTGCTCTGCCTCCCACCGTGAATGAGTGAGCTGATAGGAGATGTTGCCTGCAGGTCCGGCTGTGCACCAATGTCCTTTGCTGTCAGAGTGCCAACAGTGAGCGCGCCGCCCGCCAGTTTAAGGACTAGAGCCCTACACACAAACGCCCACGTGCGGGGCTGACATGCCGACCAGACCAAGTTTAGGGGGTAGTTATGGCGTGCGAGAGCCCCTTTTTTGGACAGTTTGCACATATTGTATAAATGAGACTGGTTTTCAACTCTAATAATAAAAAAAAAATACTTTTGAAAAAACATTCCAGGCTTAAGCCACACCCCCACTCTGCCATTGGGTCAGCACATCAAGAGCTACTATGCACAGACAGATCCTAAATATTTTGCATTCCTCTTGTCAAGCCACTCCTGAACCAGACAAAACATCAGAGGCATCCAACCAAGGCCAAAGAGAAGAAGAACTGGACTGTTGCTCAGTGGTCCAAAGTCCTCTTTTCAGATGAAAGTCAAGTTTGTATTTCATTTGAAAATGAAAGTGCCAGAATCTAGAGGAAGAGTGGAGAGGCAAAGAATCCCCAATGCTTGGAATCCAGTGTGAAGTTTCTACAGTCAGTGCTGATTTGGGGTGTCACGTCATCTTTTGGTTATGGTCCACTGTGTTTTCTAAACTCCACACTCAATGCAGTAATCTAGCAGAACATACAAGAGTATGTTATGCTTCCTTCTGCTATCTAGCTTTAAGGAGATCCTTATTTCATTTTCCATCAAGGCTTGGCACTTGCCCACACTACCAAAGGTACCAATCCAGTGACCATGGTGTTACTGTGTTTGATTGGCCAGCAAAGTATTGTCAAGAGGAAGACACCAGAGCCACCAAATCCAACAATGCATATGACCTCAAGGACGCCATCAGAGCAACCTGGGCTTCCATTACAGCTAAAAAGAACCACAGGATGAACACCTCCATTTTATGCCGCATTGATGCAGTAATGCATGCAACAGGAGGCCCAATCAAGTAATGAGTGCAGCCTGACATTTCTGTTGAAAATATCCTTTTTTATTGATCTTGTGTAATATTCTTTAACATAGAAAGTGCTCCTGAATCAGTGCTTCTATGTTTTTTGTGATTCTGTCTGAGACACTGAAACATGGGTTTTCATTATCTGTAAGGCATAATATTCAAAATACCAAAAAATGAAGGCTTGAAATGTATCCCTGAATGTGCAATGAATCTATACGATATATGAGTTTTACTTCCTAAATTGGGTGACAAACAATATTGAACTTTTTCTAATCTATTCCAATTTTTTGAGACTTATCTCTACAACTGAGCACTACATTTTTCACATTTTTATATATAAAAAAAAGAATATATAATTTTACTTCCACTGCACAGTTACATACTAACTTGTGTTAAAATCCAAATAAAACTGATATAATTCAAACAAATGTGTGGTTGTAACAAATTTTTAAACAAATTTGTGGTTGTAACAAAATGTGAAAAAGCTTCAGAGGTGTGGAAACTGTTGCTAGGCTCTGTAACACTGTAAGTGAAACAGGCTCTTGAGTTTGGGTTATCTTGTGCTAATGATTTACAGTTTTAAAGAATCATGGTTTGTTTTGTTTGGGCTCCATGGTTTTGTAAACGGCAAAAATTTAAAAGGTAAATTTTACTTGAAATGCTTCGTTTTCAAACATTACAGTTTTGAAAATGCGATGAAGAGCTTTTTTCCTGAAAGTTGACTCTTTCGACTCTCTTTATTTAAATGTTTATTACTCATTAACTAAAAATAGAAAATTATTTTACACCGAACTGCAGATAGCTTCATAGTGACAATGTAATGTTTGTGTTTTTCATGGTCATAAACTGTTTGGTTAAGGTTAAAGGACTCAGAGGACAGATACAGCTGGAAGACATTTATTTGTGTTTCCCAAACAAATGTACAGGCTGTTCATCGGCAATGTCAGATGTGTGGGTGTTTGTTGTTAGGAATCTTTAAAGATGATGTGTTTAAAGGAAGCCACATGCCGTCTGGTTGGTCTTATGTTTGCCTAAACATCCATTACACCCACACAGTGTGCCTCATCTATTTGGTCATTTTTGTGTTTTTCTAAGTTTTCACATAATATCAAGCAGATTGTTGCAGATGTTTTCGTTCTAAAAGGGTAGTTAGTTTTATCTCTTTGGTTTTGGGATGTGGAAAATACATTTAAGATGAATAAATGAATTATCATCACTAAAACATTATTTATCGATCTCACTGAAACATATGTTCATAATTTTCTCCTTGGTGAAAATTAACTATCCATGGACCAGGATTATTTTTTCCACAACTAATTTCAACATAGTAAATGAAATCATCATTTAGCTTTTTGTATTCACCCAAGCTATTTTTGTCTGCTATGACATTTGTTTATGATTTATTGAGATTATGACCAAACATCCAAAATATACACAATCAGTCTGTAAGTGGCCAAATACTTTAAGAACCACAAAGACAACTGCATTGCATGAAACATTTATTTCTGTATTTCCTTTCACATAAAACCGTGAATAACGTAAATTGGGTGTGAGCCATGCCACAAAAAGGAAATGTGCTTTAAAACCCATAAAACCCCAAACTGTGATCTAATCACATGATTCAGTTGCATCATAGCTTATGTCTGTGTGTTAGCTGCCTGACATTTTTACTAAATAGCAGTTGTTGTCATTTCCAGGTCTTCTTCATTTTTGCTTCTTATTTATATGTAAGTTAATGACTGGATTAGATGGATATTTTTAAGCCTGAAGAATGTAATGTTTATATACTTATATACTAAGCTTTTGATTTGCTCTTCCTATTCCTGAGTATTAGAGAATTTATAGTCATTCAGCAATTTCCTGTGGTTTCACCCACTCCTTCCTCTCAAGATGTTTCTACCAAATGAGAAATCCTGAATGCCTCTATGTATTTATTTTTCACCAGTCAGCAGGGATTCATATGTCGGAAGTTGAACACCCACTCAAATTTAAACACCCAGAGAGAATTTTACTTTAGTCATTTACAGTGGTGTAAAAAGTGCTTGCCCCTTCCTGATTTCCTTTTGTTTTGCATGTTTGTCACACTTAAGTGTGTAAGTGTCAGGACATGACAGTTTGGACTTAGTTTGTTGTTTTGGGTTTTTACTTTTGTTTAGTTGTTTCTAGTTTGGTTTTGGCTTCATGTTTAGTAGTTCATTTTTCTCCCTCTACCATCTCCGTGTGTGTTTTGTCTTCCTCTAGCTCTTAGTTTCTTTTGTGGTTGCTTTCTTATTACTTTTTGTGGTATTATTATTATTATTATTATTATGATTATTCATCCTTGGATTCTTAGTTAGGATCTCTGTGTTTTATTTATGGTTATGTATTTGTTCTTATCCCAGCTTTAGTTATTGTTTACATTTGGTTTGTTTATGTTGTAATTTAGATTTTTCTTGTGGGCTCTTTGTTTATTCTTAGGTCATTGTTATGATTTCCCTCTAGTTTCTCTGTGTACTTTAGTTCATAGTTATTCTAGTTCTTTTTCCTCCTCTGATTTATTATCTTGCTTAGTTTGTGTTTTCTGTTTATTAGTCCTTCACTCTTCCTCAGCCTTTGTATTTGTTTCACCTGTTCCTGCTGCGTCCCTGCCTCCTTGTCGCACCTGTTCCCTGTTCCGTTGATTATCTGCCTTTGTTGCCTCACAGTATATAAGTTGGTTTTGTGTCTTTGTTTGTTGCTGGTTCCTTGTGTTTGTCATACTTCGTTCTTGCCCATGTTCATGCTACGCCTTGCCTCGCCTTGGTAAACCTATGCTATGTCTTGCCTTGTTACCTGCAGTGATATTGTGAGTTTTTGTAATTGGACTCTGGTTCAGTCCTGCAGTGTTTTTTGCTACGTCTTTGGATCTTGTAAATAAACCGATGAATCATAAAGATGATCCAGCCGAGCTCTTGTCTGCAATTTGGTCCGATCCAAAACCACACCGTGACAGTAAGAGGGTTCTTAAGCACCAGGAACCCTGAAGGAGGTGTTAAATTGTTAACTCTCGTGAGTGGTGATCAGACCAGCAGACCACCCCTTGAGATTCTTGTTTTCCTTAACCGTGTCTTAACCCTGAGTTTTGTAGAGTTTTGTATAGAGGGATTCTACCCTGAAGACCCCAAGCTGGATTTTCCCCTGGGGCTGATGTCCCATGTCCAAGTTCGCAGTTCACTGAAAGGACCTTCACTATGCATGGTGACATAACTCATAAAATCCCCACGAATCTTGGGAAAACCTTGATTGATTTGTGTGTGGTCCCTTATGATTAAGGGCTGTGAAGCTATTTCACAGATGCAACAGGTTTATTTTATTCCCGAAACATATTTGGTTTTTGGAAAACAATATTCGCATAACTTTACTGATAATTGGTTTACCACACATCTGCTCTAATGGGGTAAATGATGTTGGTTTACGTGTAATTGCATGGTATTATTATTATTTTAGAATCAGAAAGATTTTTTTTATTGCCAAACTAGCTTGTATAAGATTCAAATATTTTTTGGTCAGTAAAAACCTTCAGTACTTAAATGTACTCCGCAACACATTTAACAGCAACAAAAACATTAGTAGTGACAAAATCCTACACAACTGTACTGTAGGCAGTTGGTTATAAATGAACAGAATGCATGTCTTTACCATGTTAGGACAAAATAGAAATATCCCGTATTGTCTCACTGTGGGGAAATTCAGGTGTACCTGTGGAAAAGTGAAAGGAAAATGCAGGCATGCAGATACACAAAGGTAAAAAACCTAAAAAACAAAAAACAAACATACCTTTACAGTAAGGGAAACTTACAGCATAAGTACAAAATACTGTAGAGTTATTAAAAAAGTTTTCTCAGATTAAAGGAAAAGTGCAACTGAGTAGGTTGATTTTAAACATTTACAAAATGTACATGTATGTTATAGAACATAAAACAACAACAGACAATGTGCAAATAACAGCAGAGATGTCAGCATTTATTGAGTTTGCTGGGAGCAGTGATGGTATAAAGTCAGCCGCTGGGAAAAATGCTCTTTTGTGCACAAAGGGAGCAGCAGACTTTCACTAAAGAAGCTCTCCAGCTACAACAGCTTCATGCATGTGGTTGGAGACATTGTCCAACAGTGATGTTATTTTTGCTAAAGTCCTTCTTTCTCCCATGACCTGCACTGGATCGGGGTGGCATCCCTGAACAGAGCTGTCATTCCATTATGGGCTTGTCTAACAGCTTCCTCTCAGCTGTGGATAAGCTGGTGTTCCAACACATAACACCATGGAAGATGGCTAAAGGCAACACAGAGTCCCCCTGCACTCCAAAAGATCTCAGCCTCTTTAGCAGGTAGGTCTGCTCTGACCCCTTCTATAAAGAGTGTCAATGCTGATACTAAAAAATAAAAAGGCAACTCAGTAAATTCATTTAACAAGATGACTTGTAAGAATCAAAGTGGCACGTGTATTAATTCTAGCAAGTATTGAGAACAGACAGAGGATACAATTAAACCAGTGTCTCAGTCTGTCTGCTCTGCTGTAAACAGGAACAGACAAGCTTTTCATAGTTCTTTCAAAGGCTGGGAATGTAATTCACAATACAGAGACAAGGAGATAAAGCAGTCCTTACAGGGTTCCTGCTTTGGGTTTTTGGATTCAGGTGTTAACAGATAAGCCGAAGCTGCCATTAAATACATCTTGCATTCATTGCATGTGCTTTTACGTAACGTTGCTGTTATATATGCGTTTCTGCAGGTGTAGAAGCAGTCCTCTAGGGTGTTATCTTGTATTCCCTATATCCTTATTTCTTTCCTCTATTCTTTTCTCCTTCTCTCTCTTTAACCTTTTTGCCCGACCTCTCTCTCTTTCTTGCTTCTTTTTTTTCCCTTTAATTTCCGTCTCCATGTCCACTGCATTTGAAATCAGAATCAGCATTATTGCCAAGTTCGTAAATACAAACAAGGAATTTGACTCCGGTACACTTTGCTCTTTGGTTTTGTTTTTGCATTACAGAATATACATATTTACAATGTACAAATATACACATATCTAATAAAAAGGTGCATTTGCAACATCTGTATGCTGTTGTTTTGTACTCTATTGAATGTTCATCAGAGAAACAGCCTGGGGGAAGAAACTGTCTCTGTGGCGGCTGGTTTTAGTAAACAGTGCTCTGTAGCAGCGGCCTGAAGGTAAAGCTGTGAACAGTTTATGTGCAGGGTGTGTGGGGTCTGCAGAGATTTTAGCAGCTCTTTTCCTGACCCTAGACCTGTATAAGTCCTGGATGGAGGGAAAGTCAACCCTGATTATTCTCTCTGCAGTCCTGATTATTCGTTGCAGTCTGGACCTGTCCTGTTTTGTGGATGAGCCAAACCACACTGAGATGGATGAAGACAGGACAGACTGAATGATGACAGTGTAGAAGATGACCAGCAGCTCCTGTGGAAGGTTGAACTTCTTGAGTTGCCTCAGGAAGTACAGTCTCTGCTGGGCCTTCTTTCGAACAGTGTCTATGTGTGAAGACCATCTCAGGTCCTCAGAGATGGTGGTTCCTAGGATCCTGAAGTGGTCCACGGCCGATACGGTGTTGTTGAGGATGGTGAGTGGGGTGTATGGGGGTGGTGTTCTCCGAAAGTCCACCACCATTTCCACAGTCTTGAGTGGGTTGAGTTCAAGGTAGTTCTGACCGCACCAGTGTACCAGCCGATCCACCTGCTGTCTGTATGCAGACTCATCACCGTGCTGGATCAGTCCAATGACAGTGGTGTCGTCTGCAAACTTTAGGAGTTTCTCGCACAGGTCTGATGAGGTGCAGTCATTTGTGTACAGGGAGAAGAGGAGTGGGGATAGAACACACCCCTGGGGGGCACCAGTACTTATTGATCTGGTTCGGGAGAAGATGCTCCCCAGTCTCACCTGCTGCTGTCGGTCCGTCAGGAAGCTGTTGATCCATCTGTAATGTCTTTCAGGTGCTTCAACACCAGCCGCTCAAAGGATTTCATGACCACAGACGTCAGGGCTACAGGCCTGTAGTCTTTTAATCCTAGGATGGTGGGTTTCTTGGGAACCGGGATGATGGTGGATCGTTTGAGGCAGGAGGGGACCTCACATTTCTCCAGTGATTTGTTGAAGATCCTTGTGAAGATCGGAGTGAGTTGATTTGCACAGGCTTTCAGGCATGATGGGGAGACGTTATCATGTCCTCCAGCTTTCTTTGTTTTCATGCGCTGAAGAAGCCTATTTACATCTTCCTCGGAGATCTTTAGTGCAGGCAGAGGATCTGAAGGTAGGGGTTGGTTACTTTATGGGAGGAATTTGTTCCTGAATGGGATGGAGGAGATGGTTTGAGGTGTGAATGGCTTCTTGTCATGTCTGCAGTAGAAGCCATTCGGACGGTTTGCCAGGTGAGGACTCTGTTCAGGAAGGGTGGGGGGGCTCCTATAGGCAGTCAGGTTTCTCAGACCAGTCCACACAGCTGAAGTGTCACCAGTAGAAAGGCTGTTCTTAAGCTTTTCACTGAAGCTTCTCTTGGCTGCTTTGATCTCCTTTGTTAGTCTGTTCCTGGCCCGCTTGTACCGCGCCCAATCTCCACTGCTGTGAGATTCTTCCTTTTCCCTGCGCAGATTCCTGAGGTGTGGAGTAAACCATGGCTTGTTATTCCCAAAGGTGCAGAAGGTCCTGGTCTGCACACACATGTCCTCACAGAAACTGATGTATGATGTCACCACATCAGTTAGTTGGTTTAGGTTAGTGGTTGAGGTTCCAAAAACAGTCCAGTCGAGAAATAATCCCAATGTTTCTAATAAAGTTTTATATATATATATATATATATATATATATATATATATATATATATATATATATACATATATATATATGTATATCAAGCAGATCATTATAGAGTTAGGTAATGCTCCACTTGTGAAAGTAAATTTGTTGGGCTTTTTTCTTGGCACTCAGACAACAATTCTCAGTGCTACTCTGATGGACTGGACACGTAATAAAAAATAAATAAACATAATCCAGCATGTTGAATATCCCTGATTTAAGGTCGGTGCAGTCCTGATGTCCTTCACACATACCGGGAATGTCCCATAAGATTATCTTAAGAGCCATCACAATGATCAGGGCATGTCGTAAGGAGAAGATCGGGTCAAAAATCTGCATGAGAATTCTGCCATGTGAACCAGGCATTAGAGGTTGTGTTTGGGTAGAGAAAAAATTGTTAGAAACAGCCTAAATATTGTATGTTCAATGGTGTTTGCTTTTGTTTGTGGTTCTAAAAGTCAACTATTTTAGTGCAAGCAGGCTACTGGCTGAGCAGACGCTAGCCTTTAGTTGTGTATTTAAGTTAAGACAAACTTGTGGACTTGTCTTGGCTTCTTGGTGGGTTTTGGTTTTGGCTCTGTGGGCTCTCTGCCTTTTCTGGGTTTTGGTGTGGGTTTTCTCGCAGGGCTACTTCAGGCAGGCGCATGAGGGTCAGGCATGTTCTTGGACCTGGATGCCATGGGTCTTCTTCTCACGTGGGTGCACCTTTGCAGGGGGCTTTGTTTTTGGAAGGCTGGTGGGGGCGCACTTGCATGGTGTGGGCTTTTGCATGGCTTCCACTTTTGGGTGCTCATTGCTGCATACTGTCCTCCGCTGTTTGGCGTGCTGTGGTGTGGTGATGGTGGCCCTGTGCGTGGCGGCTCAGGCCTCCGTGTTTTGTACAGCAGGGCGGGCGTCGCTGGGCTCGCTGGTTGCATCGGGCCTCTCGGCCTTATGCTGAGGTGGGGTTTGCTTGTCTGCTAAGTGGTTCCTGGTGGGTAGTGTGTGCTTGGGGTTGGTGGTCTCCACCGTGCCCCTACCGATGTATGGAAGGTTGTGTGGTGTTGCTGTGGTGTTGGCTCGGGGGAACCGCAGTTTGGGTTGGGTCTGTCTTTTCTGCTTGGCTGGCATGGATGTTGGTGGTTCTGGATCTCTCGGGGGGAGCCTCTTTGCTGTGCGTGCTGTGGCCTATCTTTGCCACCCTTCTGCTTGTTAGGCTGGTGTCTTTTCCTTGGGCACGGTGGTGGGCGGGGTGGTGCATCAGTCCTGCATTGGTCCTGGTTTTTGGTCAGTTCTCAGGGCCTGGTACCTGTCCCTGTGCCCTTGCCTCTGTCTCCTGTTGGAACTCGGCGAACGGGGGTGCCTATTGGGGTCAGCTGGGGAGCTGGCCCCCTGGGAGAGCATTTTGCTCTTCCCCACCCATTTTTCTTTTTAAATGCACACTACAACAACATGCATCATCACCACATTTGAGCGGGCGGAGGTAGGCTTGGGGTCTTTTCCCACCCTCGTTTGCTGTTTGCCGTCTGGGTTAGGAGGCCGGGAGAAGGAGCGGGCCTCCTGGTTGGGATCTGGGCTGGGGTTGAGGTTCGGGTCTTGGGGGTTGTCTGGTGCATGGGCTGGCTCTTCGGCCCTCTCGGGATCATTTGGATTGCCTTGAATCTCGGCCCCTGACTTCGGTGCCCGGTCCATCGGTTGGGGAGGCGTCGGGCTCTGGCGAGGGGGTCTTGGCTGGGCGGTGTGCAGTGTTGATTGAGATGTGGCTTTGCTTTGATGGAGGGGCTGGCCAGCTTGCTTGGTGCGGTGGGGTGTACCGTGCGGGAAGGTGGGTGGCCGGCATCCTTGGGCTCCTCCGGGGTTTGGGTGTGGGGTTGGCGGAGTGCCCAGTCCTTGGCATGCTGTGGTGGCCTTCCTCCAATGCTAACTTCTGTGGCTCTTGCCCCTGGCCGGGCGCAGGGCTACGGTTGGCGGTCAGGTGGGTGGGGCGGCAGAGCCGCACTGGGGCGGCTGATGAGTTGTGCTTGGCCTGGAGCGGTTGGCCTGCCCGGCCCGGTTACCCGGCTGGTTCATATTTCACTCTCACGGACTGATGGACTGGGGCTGCTAATGGTGGTCAAATGGTTGGGTGAGCTGGATAATCTACGGTACGGTACGGTAGTTCTGGCAGTGTTTTCTCTGAGGGGCCTTTGGATGTCTGTGGCTTGGATCTCCTCCGTATCTGTCCCGGGTCCAGGGGGGCGGGCCTGTGGCTCCTCACACTCACTTTTTATGGAGAAACCTTTTATGCACATGCACGCTCACACTCAGACCCACAGGTGTTTAGATTCAGGGGTTAACAGATACACAAATGTTCTATATTGAGCCACATTTACCACTAAATAAATCTGGTGCACCTTTCGGTAAAAAGGCTGGTAATACGAACATTTCGGCAGGTGTAGAAGCAAGCAGGGTGTTATCTTGTATTCTCTTCATCATTCTTTCTTTCCTCCATTCTATTCTCCTTCTCTCTCCTTTTCCTTTTTCCCTACCTTTCTCTCTTTTGTGCTTCTTTCTTTTTCTTTCCATTTCTGTCTCCATGTCCGTAACAATTGAAATAATCCCAAAGCAGTTTATAAAGTTTATTTTTATGAATATCAAGCAGAGCTTTAAAGCATTAGCTGTAATGCTCCACTTGTGAAAGTAAATCTGTTGGGCGTTTTTCTGGCACTCAGACAATTGTGAGTGCTTCTCTGCCGGACAGGACACGGTAAAAAAAAAAAAAGGTTATTGCAAACTTTACTTCAATGAGTGGTTTAAACACAGATCAGCTGTAACGTGCCACCAGCCCTCGTGTGCACATTAATAGTTATTTTAATGGTGGTTAGAGGTACATGTGTGACTTAAAGGAGTGGGCAAAAGTTATAAGCTTTCCTTTGTTAGCTAAAACCCCTAACTGCCAGGAAGGTCAAATATATCCAGTTTGTCGCCATCTTGTGAGGGTCCATAGATGTTCCTTTCTGCCACTTTGGTAGTACATTATGTACTGGCTAGTTAACATTAAACATTAAAATCAATTGTCCAAAAGAAATAGATTTTTGCCAAATCATGTTCAAATCCTGACTAAAATTATATATTTTAACTTAATAATTGCTTGTAGCCATACAATCATAATTGCACAACAATTTGTCCCTCAGAAGTCCAGGCTGATAATAGTATTACCGAACGTCTCAAATTACTACGACTCCAAAAAAAAAGTACTTTCCCTTCTAAAATGGAATCGAGAATCAAAGTGAGGCCTATAG